>NC_143241.1:2756225-3067363 GCF_009617815.1 Ciona robusta | reverse complement strand
TGTGCATGATTCCTCTGCAATAATATTGCTATGTATAACGTGTTGTATTCATACACTGTTGCATGCGGCCTTTGGCGGGATGTTTAATCGTTAGTAAACTTTGATCAAAAAAAGATGAACCGTTAGATATTGAACACGAAACTTGGTGTGTAGGACACTGCACAGTTGACTTGGAGATCGAAACGTACAGCAATGAGATTTAAGTATAATCCTAATAATTTCAGATGGATGCGAAGAAGAGATATAGTAGGGTGGGGGAAGATGGGACACCTTTTCGTTTAGTTTTCTCTTTCCATTTGGTTTTAAACAAAGAACATTCAATGAATTATAAAACCGTATCCTCACGACTTCCACAGACCGTTGTTAATTGTTTAAAACACGATCAGGCTATTTGGATATTATGTATTAAAGGTATCTCATCTTCCCCCACCCTACTATACATCAGAACGTTAAACATAGTTTTTGGACCAGCATATGCCTTAAGAAGATTTAATACTCGCCGGTTTGTCCTCGCTCGACGCTCGACATGGTAAATTTCGACGAACGGCTGTATAACAAGACCAAATTTTAAAAAGTATAACAAGACCAAATTTTTGAGATGTGGTGTTCACCCCGCAGGGGCGAAGCTATTCTGGCGTGGTTCGCCATGAAGATTGAAATAGGCATTCTCGAAATTTGGACTGATGGTAAGTTTTCAAACATCGTCAAAGGCACAAAAATGATGGCTTTATTGTAATACAAGATTTAGAATAAATTTATGCAAGAAATCAAGCTTCAGTAAAGATGCAATAGATCAGTGTAATCAGAAATTCGACAGCAATTGAATGTATCTCATACAAAGGCAGCAGGATTTGCTTCTATAAGGTAAACGCTATGGATATAAAGGCAAGAAGAGCTGTAGGTCGCGATGAATGCAAGAAAAGAATAAAGTGGACTGTCCAGGACGTTATTATATAGTATGGTGAGGGGAGATAAGGCTCATGATATCAAAATATCTTGATTCTGCTTTACACAATTAATAACGGTCTATAAAATACTTGAGGATACCGTTTTATAATTCTTTGCATTTTCTCCGTTTATTACCAAATGGGATGGGAAAATAGAATAAAAAGGTGTCCCATCTTCCCCCAACCTACTATATCTATAAAGGAGAGAAACTGTATTGTACTTTTTAGAACAAGGCCACGCCATTGACTTGATTAGGATACTGTTAAATTAGGTTAGTTGCGATAAAGAAGGTTTACTGTTGAGCAAGTATATGAATTTTTAACTTTTCAGTGATCAGTATTTTGGAATGGAACTTTTTTTCGTGGCGGTTTTGGTGGTCGACAGTGGACAACTGGAATGAATGTTACTATATGACAAAGAAAACATCGAATTTCGGAGCTCTGATGAAGCTAAAGGCATTTGGTGAGCTGCTGATAGCGTTGTTGTTGTTGTTGTTGTTATTGTTAGTTTCAAGTTTATTAAAGGAAGCAGATCGTTCGTGTGTTGGCTTAGGTTCGAAAAAAGTTTTTGTTTTGGCGAATACACCTTTGCTGTTCTTTTCTGTTTTTTCTTCTTTTTGTTTTTCCTCGAAAGAAGCACGAGAACTGAAGCGCTTACTCAGACGACTAACAATGCCTTTGCGGAAGGCAGTCGGGCTGTTCGAATCCTTTCGGCTTCGGCTTTCGGCACTGTACCGACGGTTGTTTTCAACAATTTGTTCGAAATGTTGCTTCCGTACTTGTACAGGCGGAAGAGGAGACGAGTCGGCTTCAAGATCTTGTGGTTCCTTTTTCTTTGTATTAGACTTTGAACGGCGGAAAGAGCGAAGGATTTTGAATTTTCGCTTTGTGGATATTGACTTTGTGCTACCACTAGTATGCTCGCCGTCAGAGTCTTCAGCATTCGAGGTTTCACTGCCCGTTCGTTGGTTCTCACGTCGCTTAAACTTCGGTGAGAGTTTGTGCAGATGTCGAAAGACACCGCCTTTGCTGAATTTGCTCCTTTTTTCGTATATTCTGCTTGGACTGCGCTCAGGAAGGCTTTCCGTGTCTGAAGATAGCAAGGGTTTGGCGTGATAGTGTAACATGGATGTGGAAACCCATTTCGTGACACTTTTCTCAACGGGAGAGGTAGATGTGACGTCGACTTTTGAGGCCGTTCGTTGAGATATGAAGCTAACTACAGGTTTAATCGTTCGCTCGGAGCCGTCTACAATGGCTGGAGCACTGCGGGACATCTGAGTGTCGTCAGGTGACAGTTTTGGGCTGACGTCTATAATGGTAACAGTGTGCCGTCGCTGCGGGTCGTTAGGGGTGTAATCAATGTCATCAAAATTCGGCAAGCTACGGAAAGATGCTATTGATTCAGCTTCTTCTAGCAGGGGCGACATTTGCGGACCAGTATTAAGCGCCTCACACGAAGACAGGCGCAGGATAGCGACGGGTCTTGATCGGCGGGAAGAAAGGGCACTTCGACCTGTAACAGTTGTGATAAAGTTACAATGGCGCAAAAGTATACTAATTAAAAAAAAACTGAATCGCAATTTTTCAGTAAAAAATAAACAGATGAATTTCTACAGCGGTTTCATTTTTTGAAGGCATAAATAAAAATGGTATGTGGTAACTCGTAAGCAGACACAAGATGTATGCAACAGAACACTTGTGTTATTATTACTGTCGTAAGTATATAAGAGTTACATTCATTCAAAGAATCTCTAAGGCGCCGGAGATGGAGAATCATATATCCCTTGCCATTGGAAATTAGATGCTATTCTACATTAATGGTCGCAAAACAGGCTTTTTTGATATTATCTGCTAACAGACACCAAACCAACTACACAGGCTGCATTTCGTACAAAGGGTTCAATAACTACTTTAACAAATGCAGAAGGCATGCTGCAATCATATATGAATATACATACATTAAACTTACTAAATGCAAACGAAGAGTGACATGCACCATGCAGTTACGAGCTTTGTTATTAGAAAGAAGTTACCAAATCTTCAGAAACAAGTTTTGGCAGCAAGAAACTTGTTGGCAGCTTTGAAAATACTTATCTTTCACGCATGTAACTCAACTATTTTAACCAACTACTGTATTTGTTAGTTCCTATCAATATTCTGACAGGAATAAACCTCTTACTGCTTTGCGCTAATTCTTGAATTTGAAACTCTTACAGATTTATCAATATTTTGACAAAATAAACCTGTTACTGCTTTGCGTTATTGGCTGATTTTAAAACCCTTACTGAATTACAGCTATTTTCTGCCTGTTACTGAGCTAGCCTTTGCAACACCTAATGTTACATAGCACGGGTTAGCGGCAATCGCTCTAACATTCCAGTTGTGTTGTAGCAACCATGCAGTTCAAACCTCTTGTGTTGTCCAGCATCTGAATCTGATGAATCTTTTGCAGCAAAAACAAAAAGCAAAACAATGATAAAATGAGGAATAAAAAATGAGGTGATATCACTTATTACAAGAATATTACCTTCATTTAAACGAGCCATGGAAGATGCAGGCCTCTGTGTTGCTGCAATGTGAGGTAAAAAAATTAAAACAACACAATATAATTTTAATTCTATATGAATAGGATCCTACACTTAAAAAGTACACCTAAATGTATTTTACACCTAATAAATAGCCTACAAACCTTTTCCATTACCAGCATTCGTTGGCCACTCTTTTTCGATCACACTCAACTAGAAAAACAACAAAAATTGTAAAAATTTGAACAAAAGATTCATATCAACATGTTGTTACCTTGTCACGAAGTTCTTTGGTGTTTTTGTTCAAGTATTTTATTTCTTCATCATTTACTCTGTCTGTAACGTGCATGGAGAAAAATTACTACTTGCGCTTACAAAGTGTTAAAAATTAATACAAATTGTTCTTAATTTAGTTGAACCATAGAGTTTAGGTGCATGTAATATTTGACACTTAAACTAGAACGTAAGTTTAAGTATAAAAAACCCTGACCAAAAACACTTCTATCGTAACCTATTACCTAATTTTTTGTTAAACTACAAATAAAAAGTAAAAGTAAGTTTAAAACTGTCATACAATATGTTGGTCCATCATTACACTCACCTAAACCTTGAGTGACAGCTTGAACATCTTCTTGGTCAAGTTCCAAAGTTAATTGGTTGGCAAGGGAACCTGCTCCCACATTCGATTCTGCCAGAAAGTCACCTGAAGCAAAAATGTAAATATATTGAATTGAGGTAGGCTATGCAGCAGAGTATGCAGCAACTGTGTTATTTCAGAATATTAACCAATTCCTCTAAAAACAGATATATGGTCACCATAATATCAGCCATACCTATAAAACTCCCATAAAATAAATATTCACCCACACGGTAACACTTGGTAACTGGTAAGGGTATGCCATGAGGTGTATGAAACAGAACACCTGTGTCATAACTTATCAAAATTGTCGTTTTCCGGCCACCCAGGAAAGCAAGTTACAATCATGGTCAGGGTAAGTTCAAATAACCCAGGAGAAATGAGTTTTTGGAATCAAAGTTTTTCCTCACCTGAAGAAGGAAGATAATAATGAGATGTTGCTCTCTTTGCGAACGACCAACTTCGTCTCTTCCCATTCTTCTTCCGAAGCGGAGCAGCCAACCGTGACTGACTTGCGCTAATGAATCTAGACAAGAGAATTTTTTTTTTCTAACTATAAAAGATATAGCAGTTGAAATTGCTAAAACAATTGTTACTTTTTACCACAGGAGTAATTTTTAGTAATATGTATGTTAACAATAGCATTTACATCACAGTTTTAACATTGCAACTTTAACAAGTTTTATGTTTTAACAAATGTATATAGAATATAAGGAAATGATAAAAAATCTGCTTTAAAAATATTAAAATTTATAACTTTTTCACATTGCAGTGCTTGTTTACAGATACCTTCTGAGTGGATCAGTATGTGCGGACGTTTTGATAACAGGAGTTGAGTTGGTTGGGAAAGCTTCTTGTAATGCTGACCATTCAGTTGAATTAAGAGGTTCTGAAAAAAATGGTCAAAATAATTTGCAAAAGTAAAAGCAATCAAAAATATTGAAGTGTGGTGTTTTAAAAATGTGAAAAAAACCTTGATATCCTAAAGCGAGAAACTATGCAACTAACCTGTATCTTCTTTCAATTGGTTTTGGTCGTCATCACCAACATCTAAAAAAGGAATTATATTTGAGTTTATTTTGCTTAAACAAAATTGACATAAGTAACAAGTGACAATTATACCTGGTAAGTTGACACAAGGCATCGATTGATGAAATAAAGTAGTTGATGCACTTCGTAATCTGTAAGATCGAGGAGCTGAAAAATAAATGTAAATTTATGACAGTAATATATATAAACACACATATATTTACATATATGTAAATATTAATTATATTATTGACTCAAAACTCAACTTAAGGGATTATATTCCTTATGTTGGTGAGGTCCTAAAGGGTGGCATACCATAGGACCTGAGGGTTAGGTAACAAGTTGCCCATAACTTTAACAGATAACATATAACTAGTGAGGTAAATTTGGGCGAAAGCTGACTGTATAAATCAAGTTGGGTATTAAAAGAAGACGTTCGAAATATAATGTAGCAATTACTTACGTGTATCGTTGTAACTTGTTTCATTTACTCTTTCCACAGATTTGCTTCGTCTAATAAAACAAAATGTTTTTAAACATAAGACAGAATAAAGTACTTGAAAATGGGACACCTTTACCACATGTTATCTAAATATCCTGATCGTGTTTTAAACAATTACACAATAAGGGTCTACGGTAGTTCTGAGGACACGGTTTTATATTTCTTTGAATGTTGTTTGTTTATCACCAAATAGGATGAGAAAATATAACGAAAAGATGTCCCATCTTCCTCCACCCTACTATACCATACTAGAGCAGCATTTCTGGGGGAAATTCCTGGATTCAAAGGGTAAATGAGCTACCAATGAAAATCCACTTAAGTTGATGGGCAGAAAAACTGTACCAACTGTAGTACTTTACCAGCTTTGAACAACTAGTTGCAAAAAAGCAAGCGCATCCGTCGCATTAACTATAACTGATGTAATTAATTGTATTTGCTTTTTAATAAATGAGCGCCATATTACAAATTGGGGGTAAATCTGATAAGCATCTTGTTAAAATGGGAAAAGCATACAGCAAAATTTAAGAAACTAGATACTGCATAGAAATACACAACCGACCTATAATCTCCATGCCAGGATATTTTGCGTGAGGTTAACTTGCGTTCCCATCGACTTAACTTCTTCTTAAAACTTTCTTTGCTACGATCCAAAGAGTCACTGAAATTATTTTTTTTTATTTAAAACAAAATTTTAGTTTAATTTTTTTTATTTAAAATAAAATAGAAAGAAAATGTCTCTTGGCTGATAAAGTAATTATGGATTATTATAATATTATCCTCACTTTCAATGCCTGTTTATTTTAATGTTTAGTTTTCCAAAATTTTATTTTTTAAAATTTTTATTTATATAATTGAAATACTATATAAAGTTATTTTATTCAATATGGATGAGGTCATACAGTGACAGGCCATTAGACTTGAGATTTAGGCCAGAGTCGATCCATTTCCCAACACCTAGGATGCTACCATCCATTAGTAACCACTGGTGTTGAGCAGTGTTAAATACCTGTCTTGCACAAGCGCATATACAACTATCAGATGCTAATATGTCCGACGTATGTGTCCCTGGGCAAGACACGTAACGGACATTGCTCCAACTCAGCGGTCACTAATGGGTTGTCCAAATTGTAAGCCATATCAAATAAAAATCATACACAAAGTTAAAAAGTGTAGTAATAAAAAAGCACACGAAGATAAAAAAATGGTGCCAATAACACAAGTCTGACTGCAATGCGGTGTTGCGGCACAGTTGCACGACAACTTAAATGGCCTTCCCGGGTGTTTGGGTAATGGGCCAAATCTAGCTTAAATCCCAAGTCCTTGACATGGACCTCACCCATGAAGAATAAAAAAAACACAAAAAAACACGGAACGGACTGTATAATAGAATAGATTGAATCACGTACCTTGGGTTTCTATGATGTCTGTAACGTACACTCTCGTCACTCGAGGGCAGACACACCGCAGATGAGCTCGATTGTAAGTTACGGTTGATTGGTTCAGCACTTGACTCTGATGCTCTAGATGGCGCTAAAGAGAATAGAGTATATTGTTACCTGTTGTAAACACCATACATGTATACATACTATAGTAGTGTATGAAATAAAAGAAATATAAGTTTTTAAAATAATTTTTCACGGTCATGACCAAATAATCTTAAAAAATGATAAATTTTCTACTATTTCTAGTTTAGACATGTTTTCATATACATAGATCACATACATACAAACGCTTTAGGTATGATTATAAGGTTAAAATTTACACATATTATAGGCAACAAACTTTTTAAAATGCAAGGGAGGCAGGGATATAGTTACACATACAATTCTGCAAAAAAATCTAATGCTTTTTGGGTAATGCAGTGAAAAATCCCAGGGTAGGCCTGGCTACTCTGCCACCCCACGTTTGGTGCCTACTCTGTACAGGGATACAGTTTACATATTCGCCATTCGCTATTATATAATTTTCAAGTTTGGTGTGTATAAATGTAAGTCACCTCTGCTAGGTTTTGCTGCAGCTTGCCACGTAATCATCTTTTGACTGAAATCGTTGTCAATATTTTTCAAAAGCGAATCGAGAGTAACACTTGCACTTTTTAAATGAACTGCTGAACCCTGTTGAGAATTATTGTGTAAAAAGATGGCAAATATTTATGTTTCTATCAAGCCTGTGATATGAATGAATGAATGTAACTTACTTTATCCTCGCGTGGCCGGAAAACGACAGTCGTTATCACACGGGTTTAACACCTCGTGCCAGCTTACGAGTTACCATGTATGTTACTTTGTGGGTAATTATTTTTTTGAGTTTTTTTCTTTATTTTTTATGTATGGCTGATAATTTAGACAACCCATTAATGACCACTGGGTTGGAGCAATTGCCGTTAAGTGTCTTGCCCAAGGACACATACGCCCACAATGTTGATTCCCTATTGATTATGTTATTTTTCATGAAAGTGTTAAAGTACTGTGCAACAATTTTTGGCACGAAATTATTATTGTCAATGTTTTAAATTGAAAATATTCTTATGCATTAAAGGTGATTTTTCAAACAACGATTATAAAGAAACCCTTTTTTAAACTCCTCCTATTTTATTTTACTTACAATCTTTTTATAAACAAATTTATAAAAAGATGATTTTTATAAACAACAATTCTATAATATTACCCATTTTTATAAAGAAGCACTAACACTCGAATTTAAACACAAGACCTTTACATCATATGATCTAAATTCACATTTCTAACACAAAGCAAAGAAAAAATTACAAAGATAAGCTGCATCCCAAAACCTTCCTACCTGCATATGCTCTGCTTTGATAGAAGTTACAACTTGTTTCTTAGAGTTGGATGGTTCAGCTTGTCTAACTGGGGCTTTCCAAAATTTCCACCGGTTTTTAGTGAGGTCCAAATCATCACGAGCGTATTGACTCCTTCTGTAACGAAAATTCAATTGCTGTTTAATCTATTAAACATCGAACGATTAAATCCATCTTATTTATCTTCGCGAGGTGGGCAATGACAGCCGTTACAA
The DNA here is from genome assembly GCF_009617815.1 of Ciona robusta. Taxonomy (NCBI): domain Eukaryota; kingdom Metazoa; phylum Chordata; class Ascidiacea; order Phlebobranchia; family Cionidae; genus Ciona; species Ciona robusta. The sequence goes on along the minus strand of NC_143241.1, from coordinate 3,058,687 downwards.
CACCAGTGTTCCGTTTTATGCACCTCGTGCCCGCTTACAAATTAGCACATATATACATAACTTTGTTGGGGATTTTATTTAATGTATTACTGATTATTTGTACAACACACAAAGAACCACTGTGTTAATGCAATTGCAGTTAAATGATTTGCTCAAGGACATACATTCAATGTAACAGATTTTTCCCCAATAAAATTAAAAGGGAAAATGGCAGTCTAAACATCGTTTTTTGTTTGGAAAATATGCAAAATATCCCATGATTGCCATTCTCAAACTACATTAAAAAGTAATTATTAAACACTTTATTTACCATTAATACCACTTTGCTATTAGGATTACATCTAAGCTATTATAGGTTAGATTAATTCAATATTACCAATAAATCTAAGATTAATAAATTGCTAAAGTAGATTTTAATTAAGTTAAGTCGTTAATAGCTGTTGTATTAACCACAATATAAATAAAAGACTTTGAAACATTAAGTTGTTTAATTCTTTACAACTATATTTTTCGAAAAATAACTCAATTCACCTTGGTTTCTTTAAGTTAATGTTGCTGAATATGACGGGGTTTGAAGTGGGGGGCTGGGGGGATCCTGTTGAGGGTAAAGAGGAACCAAACGTTGCACCTGATGCACTTTCATTGCGCTCGGCAGCTGTTACACAATAAGGGATTTTATTAAAACAAAAAAAATCTTCAGTTAAATTTTAGAGTAAATATGATTTTAAACTTATTTAACTATGATTTATTTGATGTCCTTTTAAACCAACAAAGGCAAATAAACCAATATTATATTACTTTCACATTTTTATATTAGGCATTGCACATAAAATAGCACAACTAGCAAATCAAGTTCATGGCCATTATGTGTAATCTGAGACCAATTTAAACACCAAGCACACATTAGCTGTGTAATTTTGACAGTTTAACCTATATAGCATACAACACGAACATACAATTGTAATTCCTACAACCACTGGAGTTTCAGTAACCTGTCAATTCACAATTCAGCCATGCAATTACTTTAACTTGAAACAGAGATTTTCGACCATAATTTCCACTTACACTGGTTTATCATCATAGGTTGACTTATGGTGCCATGCTCCAACACAAACTGACCTTTTTCCATGCTAGAACGACGTGACCTAAGTATAAAACAAAGCAGCCATGAATCAGAGTTAATTGCAGGTCACACAATTAAAAGTGGAGGCAGCTACTTAATGGTGAAAATTAAGCAGTCAGAACGTGGTATAGGTTTATTGCGCTATTACGTCAAAAAAGGCTGGATTACATTACTGCTGAGGAATTTTATAATTGCATATTAGGTATGCGTTGTGAGGCGTTTACCTGTATTACAATATATTATACGTCAAACCTACATAACTGTTGCTCGCAACATAAGACTTGTAATTTTATATAAACAATATACATGTTATAAATATCCCTAACCTATACAACTGTTGAAATTAATGTTTACCTAACTTAACGGAAACTAATGCTTTTGGCCGACTATGCTAAATGTGGCAAAGTTAAGGAGCTTTATTTACAGTAGTGTAGCAGAAACTTTACTTTGTAGAATAATGGTTTATCTTATAACTTTCGAAATTGAGTGGAAACACATGTTTTTTTAGAGCTCTGCTTATCGCAAGAATATCCTTAAATAGGTCATTTTTTCAGGGGTTTCTTTATATTTTTCTCATGTTCATTATATTTTATGATAAATTTTGAATAAGAGGCATGACTGGATTTAATAGTGTCTACCATATTTTTAAATGTATACCCTGTGCTTTTATAACATTATTCAAAAGGTTGTATAATGTATGTATATGGCTTCTGCATATTATATTGTACAAATAATCCATTACCTTGAAATAGCATCTTTGATTCTATCCACACGGCCACCACGCTTGTGCATAACAGGTGGGAAACTGAGTCTTGGGTCATATGACGTTGTTTCATCTGTAATCAAAACTTTGCTGTTGAATTATATATTTACATGTGGGTTAACCATTGTGTGTTACAGATTTTACTGACAGCCTTGTACAATTTTTTCGTGTGACACACGCAGTGGCGCAGCCAGAGAAAAATAAGGGGGGGGGGTTAATCGAAAAATTTTCAAAATATTTTTTTTTAAGATTTTTTTAAAATTTTTTTTTGGTTTATAAGGGGAGGGTTCGCTACACCCAATTTAGTGACCACTGTGGTCTGTGTTGGAGTAATGTCTGTTTAGTGTCTTGCCCAATGACACATGCTCCTATCAGTATCATCAATATTGAGCATTGAACCCGGTTGTGATAAAGTAACTTATTATATTTGGGTTAGAACTAAAATGATGGACATCCACAAACATATAATACTAAATAATAACCTAAAGTAAACGCTATTCAACCTAACTATACTGCAGTACCAACTAAACTAACTCGTGACTGAGCGCACAACAAAAGCGTTAATTACTCGGCGTTGGCAGAAATATAAGCACCGGAAGGTTTTCGAGGCGACATGGGGTAGTAAGTAAACTACTACCACACCAGTATCCTTTATTTACCAATTAAGATACAAGGCCCACTACCACTGAGTTGGATCAGTTTTATAAATTGTAACACAAAAGTTATGAAGTCAAATGAAAATGTGTTTACTATTGGTAAAGCAAGGTGTAAAAAGTCAACTGTTTCTAAAACAGACTCAACATATTATGTTTAGTAGTTCACAGACACAAAAGTAGCACCAGCTTTCATAAGTGATCTAGGAAGCTTAATGCATTTTACGCTGTGGTGCTAAGTACATTGAGTCAATAAGCTAAAGATGATAAATCGGTTTAACTACAAGGGCAGCTGAGGTTGCGAGAATGGACGAATATTGCCATTTAAATTGAATTGTGGCTTAACCAATAACAATGGTATGCAATAATCATGTTGTTCGTAAGGGTAAGCATGTTGTACATAAGGGTAAACAGGTTTGAACTACTGGAAATGCGGTATACAGTGCTTCTAACAGCTAATGAGCCAAATATAGTGAAAAAAATGATTATTATAAAATTGAAATATTTTTTTACCTTTCGATGATTTTAGTTCCACAATTTGTTGTTCAAGATTGGTGATTGTTTTCTTTAGTTCAGTGTTTTGTTTTCTTAAATCTCCTGAAAATATAAATACATTAGAAAAAATAACATAGCAATTTAAACTATTTTTAAAACAGTGCAACAGCTAGAAGTTTGAAAACTAAGAATTATATACCATACATTTTAAAAACAAACTAATACAAATAAAATAATGGTATAAAACACAATTTTTAAAAAGTGTAAACAAATAAATAGAAAAGTTTTGAAGCTTGAACCCCAATTTTGACTGATAAAAAATGTTTCTGTTTGTACTTACCAATTTGTTCAATCATTTTACACATTTGTTCTAAATGAGCCAGTCCATAGTCTGAATCTATAGACAGGATATGGGTTAAAAGTTAGAAAAACCAACACAAATGAATAAATGTATGATATAAAAAAATTCAACACATTTCAACTTAACAGCGCGTACTTCAATTGAACCGTTCTATTGTAAAATTTGTAATTCAAAAATTTATATGAAAACAGAAGACATTTTTTGGTTTTAAAGGAAATTTTTAGTGGAATTGATTTTTGTTGTATGGTATAAATTTAAGGCAGAAAAATGGAGTTTTCGCATGCATTAGCAGAGGTTTCAAATCTCTGCCTGAGGCAAATTCCAGGCATAGTTATCAACGACGTAATCTAAGAACTTCTAGTTAATTGAACGTCAGCCTACCGTGACGTGCGTTCATGTGTGACAGCGGTATTTTCCCTTGCTTATTGTGGGACACTTTCTTGTACAAAATTTCTGTGAGTACGTCTGTGTCTGTAGCTGTTACAAAGAAAAATATTGGTGAAAATTTGAACCCTAAATATGTATTATGTTGGTAGTGGACCAACTGTGGCCTAAATCCTAAAATTCATTATCCCCTATATAGAGTAGACAGTAGAATAATATATATATTGTTGAAGAAGTCATAACATAGCCATATCTGAAATAGGTCAATAATAATAAACTTAAATACAAAATGAAAAATAGAAAAAATAGTTATAAAGTATTCAAATTCAACCATTTATAAAAGTTTTTGTTGTTTTGGCAGACTTCTGTGGAATTTCTAAAATAAATTACACTTTCCCTTAAGAATATTGGCAAATGGCAAACATGATTAAACCAAACACGGAACAAAATGCTGCACATAAATTATATAAAACCCAAACATATTTATAAAATTGAGCCTTTAAATGACATGAACCTGAACAGAAATTGACAGAAAAGGTATTTTCTCCTAGATTAAGACTTTAAAGTACTTTAATAGATGCTTTTTGTTTACACAAAGTAGTAATTACATAATTATAGATATTTTTGGAAGAATTTCATGAAAGGTTTCGAAATCAATAAACAATTTTGTAATGTTAATGTAATGAAAACATGAAATAATAAACACAATTAGTGAAACAGCAGCATACCAGACATGTATTTTATAACATTTTTTCTATATTTTTCAAATATATATTTTGTAGGCAAAGCATGTAACATTACATATAGACCATACATAGTGCCTTATGTGCCTATTAATGAAAATTTTCCTGTATTTTTATATACTTTTCAGACAGAACACAGACTTATAGACTTTTTATGTATAATGAACGTTTCTATATACTCTCTAGGCAGAACATATCACAGTACCATAGTAGATACGCATTTTCTATATATAAGGACTGAAAAATTCACTCACCCATTACTAGATCGTATAAGGATCTTGACCTTTTCTCTTTTGATCCGCTGGAGGAAGACTGAGGAGTGAGGACTGGATGATCTCTCCCATCCTCCACGGACACATCATGATCAGATGTAAAGACACTCCCGGAAACCACGCTCTTCTGGTCAAGACTCATTTGCTTCTGGTGTGAATATTGAGGCTTGTGGGGCAAAGGAGGTTCTGATTTAAGACGTAACCCGTCACAGCTGTCAGTAGCGTATATGTCGCTTTCGCCAGGGATGTCTGTCATAGAACGCGACCTACGTAGCATGGGATCTAAAACAGAGGATTTTTTATTAAAAACAAAAAATAGATAAGGAAATCCTATTTAATTTAATACAGATTCTGTTTATTGTTTAATTAAATAAAGTGTGTGGGGCAAATTATGGCATGTATAATCAATGGTCTAAAAACAGAATGTACCTGCCAACTGCAGACTTGTCGTACAATGGATTTAATAAAGTTTAAACAGTATGTAACTTTAATGAAAGGCAGGTCCAAAGAAATAAAAAAAGTGATGTTTATTTTTTTGAGGTAAAGTTAGGAGAATGAATTTTGAGTTAGGATTTTTTTACCTTTTCTTCTGTCCTCAAGTTGTTGCTTAGCAACAGTGGTAGCTTCCTCCACATCTTGCATGAAAAGGGTGAGAGTTGCGAGCGCATCTTTCTGCTTGATTGCCTAAATTTGGGCTTACTTGTTTATTAAATAAAATGAATAGTAAATAGTTATTTTATACAAAAAGTGTTTTAAAAATTAACCTATGTCAATAAAGTTTTAATTTTATATAAAAGCTATGGAGTAGACAGTGACACAATAAGCTAGAAAAAAATTAAAATTTCTTTTTACGTCTGGATTTAGGTTTATTTGTTTAATAAATTACTAAAGGGCCCTTTAAAAATAAGGACAAAAGGGCCCTTTAAAAATAAAGTTCAAATGTGACATCAAAGATTAAACTTGTAAATAAGAAGCTATAGACAGTGACACAATAAGCTGTATTAGCTTTCAGTAAAATTTAGGGATTTTATTCACAAATTTCATATTTTACAATGTCATCATTAATGCGTTGGTTATCGTCTTATTAAAAATCTTTGGTAATTAAAATGACAGGTAAATAGAAAGGTAAGTCTGTTGACTTCAGCAAACCCTACCTTTGTGACATCATATTCAAGTTTTGTGACATCATTGCTGGAATCAAGCATTTCAAAGTCCTAAGTAATATAGAATTTTGTCAGCTTTAAGCCCAACATTTTTAAATTTTAACCCAAAAGTATGATCTTTACATTTCAGACCAGATCAAAATATAAAGGATATAGCCTATATATATATATTATAAACTAAAAAACTTACGTAAAATTTCATAAAATTTCAGGGCCTGTTTTTTAAGTGCAAGCTAAAACAGGCTGAACACAAAATTTCATGTTTATTTAGGTGACCTACTGACATTTCATGCTAAAACCTGAAGATCTATGAAGCCTGGAGGCATTTATAACGCAACAGGCAGAAAATAAGCCTTAAATTTTGCTTGCTTTCATACACAACAGTCAAAAGTGCTGAAAGGGTTTATCCACTGTTTAAAGCTTATGATAAACAATATAATTTGAGTGCAGAATGACCACGCAAGTTTGAAAGTGAGCACTTCCACAGTGAACTACTAATTGTGGATAATCTTAAAAGGAGCTTACAGCATTGCTAGAAGTTATAAACAATAGTAAACTAACCTGGTGCGGCCTATTGTTTTCCTGACTGCTCCTAAAATGAAATTTAAAAATGTTGCTAAAAAAATACAACTTTCTTAATAAAAATTAATATATTATGTTTATGTAAGTATATTATACCTTGGATACTATAATAAAACTATCTGTACCAACAAGCACTTGGTAGATTGGCAATACAGGACGCAGCATAAGCGTTATTATACTCTGGGAAAAATGACTCACAAAAAACAATGGAATAACAACCAACTCACAATACATCACTTTCTATCAAAGAAACTTGATCAAACAGCTATAAAAAATAAAAATTTGGTAGGCAGAGTAAAGTTTTTGAAATTTCATTTGAATTGTAACCGGATCTTTGTTAATAAATGTCAGCTTGTGTTTCTTGATAACTTATAATTAAAATGGAATGAGTATGGTCCGCAGTCAAATTTATTTTCACTTTTAGTTTATTATGCATATGATAATATGTATTTACAGACTATTTACTTACATATGTTTCAATGCAAAATGGCACAGAAAGTACACATACAGATATACTATGCGATACATTTTAAAGTAAAACAAAAAGTGCAGATATATATATATAATATGTAAGATATTGGTACTACAAAACAGTAGCCAATTAAACGAAAACATTTAAAAGAAACACACTTACATTGCATTTTCTGATCCAGTCATAATACTTCCCTCAATAAAACCTCTTCTGTTGTTTCGAAACGAACTTTTTTTCTTCGGTCGCCTTCTTACAGGAGCTGATGTTACTGGAACCTGTTCCTGCTGGATTGATATTTAAATATTGGTTTAATCTATGTCTATTGTAAGTTTTCCTTAAAATAAACTAATAAATAAATAAATATTAAAACACGCGGTATAAAGTCATTGGAACTTTGATAGGAAAACAAGTTTGTATTAAAACATATTAGGCCTACTGCTTTTTTAAACATTTTATTATAATATTTTTTATATAAGACAGTTCGTATGGCGTGGCACATCAGAGAACATGAAATTTAAGTGTGAGTTCAGAGTTGGCCCAGTGAGTTGGCTCATATTAACACAGGGTAACTGAAAACACATTGCTAAAATATTAAAAATTCCTATCTGCTATCTGCTATAAAAGTGAAATGCTGTTAAACTTTTTAATTTAATCATGTCAACAGAAAGGGGCAAAATCCGATACAAAACCTACACATGATTACTCACAGTATATGATTCAATAGCCGGTAGTGCAGCTCTACCAATCAAATCAAAACAAAACAGGGTTTAAATTTATTAATAATTACTTACATTTTGGTGAAGTGAGGTTCCATTAGGAACAGAAACCTTTGTTTCTGTTGGGATAGCATCTTTGGAAAATACCACTTTAGTGTTCCTTACAAGATCTCTTTCATTAAGAGATATTGAACGTTTAGGAACTTTGTTTTGGCTTGCGTCAGATGCAGATGATGTCACCCTGATATCAAGTGTATAGTGTCTCATTATCACATAATTTTGTAAATACAGGAAAAAAACACAGATTATCAGTGGCGTATTCTGTATATATATATCATGTTGGTGTATTATATAAAAGTATATAGGCTATCTAGTGTAGCCTAGAATTCTTAAAATGTAAATAATATTTAAGTTCATAATATGCTATTACATATTATATATATACAGTTTGTTTAAATACCTGGTTTCATCTTCAGAATGATTGAGAGCAAGATCGTCCAAAGCTAAACATAAAATATCAGGAATTAAAATAAACGCTGTAATGTAACTACAGCTGATTAAAACTTTCTTTATTCGCTTTACAATACATTATATAAAGAACATGGTGTCTGTTGTTAAAAGGCATGGGGCTTCTGTCACAATGTTATTAAAATTACAATCATTTTCCCAAAGTTGTATTACACTTACAAAACAATAAACAGACACATTGGTATTAAAATGCGAGTAATACATCACTAATATTCACTTTATATTTACTACTAAAACAACACTGATATTTACTTAATGCTAACCAACCTAAATTTGATTTCTTTTTACGACGTTTTGACTTTTTTCGTTTTCGAACTTTGACGGATCTGGCGCGATCAACAGAAACAACAATTTTTGGTGAAGTTGGGGTCGGGGGTTCAACGGCAATGTTGTTGCTCTCCGATAAATCTGATGGACAAGAACAAAAGAATTATGAAATTTTATTGTATTCCTTTTTAGCCTACGTCTTTTTCAATATGAACACTAGAATGTTTAAGGCAGAAAAATAATGTTTTCTGTAACTTGTAATTAATGGTTAAAAAAATGTGTGGCACATATAATCACATTTACATATTGTGACAGCCAACAGATTTTTTCAGAGCATGGCAGTGCTTACCTACAGTTATATGAACATTACGCAGAAATTACTTTAGGACATAATAGTTATAATTAAGTTTATCTAAAAATGTTGAATTCAAGACACCACACAACAGTGTAAAAGTTTGTGTAAAAAATAAAATAGGCGTAAAATCATACTTTTAATTCTAAATCCGATTACAAATGATGGCATATAACTTATTTATCTACAGACTCACCTGATTTCTTAGGTTCATTTTCATTAACAGTTGTTACATAGTAATCAACGCTTGTTTCACTGTCCAAGCAAATTGCATCTTTATTCGCCATTTCGGTGGTAAAACCTATGAGTCAATGGCTTAAACTACTACTTAACTACACACCGTCGCTACAATCCTACTAAACTACATTTCTAAGAGAAAGTAGCAACGTTAAAGTTAGGTCTGTTACGTAACATCAACAAATACATGTTCAAACACAGTCAGTCAAGCATATAATGTACTAATTCAACTGAAAGGTATAACACGATTTGTCGCGAGAGACAGGAAATCCGCGACGTTGAGCATAAACAACTGAACTCAGACGGACAGTGGTAAATTAAATACCGCGTAGACTGTGTACACAATGACAGAATAACTTTACCACTGTTCGCCGTAGAACCGACTGTGGAAATGGAATTCTCAAAATAAGGAGAGAACGGAAAGGTGAGAAAAAGGCAGTTAAAATATGACGTCATAAGAATAAACAAAAAAGGGCGCCGGCTGGGAAAAATCGGATGCGAGGAAGACCCGCAATAGGCTTCGATAATTTTGGACAATTTTTAGGTTTTTATTCATACGCCGGGGAATCGTTCCTTTATTTTAAAGTAATATATAGTCGCAATTAATGGTATAAGTAAATTAATATTCTAACCACTGAACACACCTCATTTTTCAACGAAAAGAGGGGGACAAGATAGTAAAAATACCGCAGTTCCGACGATTGACAAAGGCGACACCGGACAATAAAGATGTTTGTTTAGTTAGAAAAGTAAACAAATTTATAATTGTAGAAGTAATTTAAAGGGAATACAAAGTGCAAATTAATGTTCGTTTGACGCATTTTTAACTTAGTCCAAATAACTTTGCTTGTACAGAATTAAAAATAAGTGACGTTGCGATATTACTGTTGCGGTTATAGAATAAACAAAGCCAAGTTAACATTTTGTTTAACCAAGGTTAAGGTTTTTTAAATGGTTTTATTTGTTTTAAGCTTTATTCGTCCCAGTTTAACTTGGTATACAGTAGTTCAGTAATTAAATAAGGTGCCTTTGGTGCAGGAATTCAACTTTATATACCTAAATGTTAACATTTTTAACTTATCGTGTTTTATTATCTCACAAAAATGCGTTGGTATTAGTTCTATACTCTTACAGTGTTGGATTTATATACGTTTGTTCGAAAAGTTTGTAACAATTAAGTTGTTGTTTCCATACATTTCTGTTTCTCTGGATTTTTGACTACTTTGAGGTCTAATTTCTATATGCATCCTGTTCAGTGGAAATAAAACTACAAAAAGACCACAAAACAAAGTACAAGGTATTTGCAAAGGTATGTTTCTTTGTATATAAATACATTTAATGTTTGTTCCTCCTATGAATTTGGTTCTTAATACAAGTTCTGTCGTGTTACATTTTATTAATCAATATTGATCGTTTATTCTTTGTTTTATTGGTGCAATTTTGTTACTGCTTTTTGATTTAAATTTACTGCTTTTATTTTATGTAGGATTCCAGCCAGCAAAGATGGCTGAGATGTGGCTTTGCTTTTCGTGCTGTATGACAAGCAGTGGAACGTCAAATGTAAGTGTGCGTTGTAGCTTTTACAGCTAGCAGTGTACTGCTATTGCTATAGTGTTCTACTATAAAACGTTAGTCTGCAGATACAGGCTACAACGTCAAGGTTTAATGGTAATGTAAGGTACTTTGTAGTGATCGTCGGGTACCTAATAAAACTACAGGTTGTTATGGTCAAAAAACCATTACACGGTTGCAGATATTTTGTTTTTTTGATAACTCTCAAAAACCTCAAAACCCATTCGTGGTATGGGACCAAAAGTTGGTTTGTTAAACTCGTATGGTCATTTGACATTTATTGAAAGCTTTTTGGTCAAAATAACCAAAATATCTGCAGCCGTTTGCAACCTGTAGTTTTATTACAGACCCGATAAGGTCGTGTGAAAGCAGTTGGTTTTAAACTTACATTGTAACCAAAGAAATACAGGTTTATTCATTTATTACTCAATAGCGATATCATTAGTAATTTTTGACAAAACACTTAACGGAAATTACTCCAACCCATTGGTTACTAATGTGTTGTAGCACCTCGGGTGCCGACAGGGTCAATAGGCCAACTATGGCACAAATCTCAGGTCTCATGACATACACTGTAGGACCTCAACCAGTGTATGTCTAATAAGCGGCCTTAGAACGCCCATGAATACCTGACAATATAAAATACACCTCCTTTAGTTGATTCACCATTAGTCTAAAAAAAAACTTATCTAGTAAGAACATAGTTAAAATGAATAAAATCACTTTTTATCATGCAGAAGCGAAAACCAAGAAGAAGAAAGTTAGATCCAAGTATGATTGGAGCTCCAGCAAACTTCCAACATCTAAATCATATTGGATCTGGTGAATCAGGAGGGGCAGAGGTATGGTGATGTGATTTTAAGGTTTAACTTGAGTTAAACCCAAGTTAATGAGTTAAACCCAAGTGGGTGCCAGTGCCACTTGTGGTGAATGAAAAATAAGTTAAGTTTTAGTTTTTTGTCAAAGGGCTTATAACTTAAGATACTCTGTTCGTTGTCACAGAGTGTTAAAATAAAAGCTGGGAAACACTAGTTTAACTTATACGTTCGTTGTCGAGCACAAAGTGGTAAAATAAAAGCTTATACTACTTATACAGAATATGCATAAACCTTTCATGGTAAACATAATTTTAAAGTTTGAAAACATTTTTTGCTTGCTAAGTACACTTATCAGATTTAATAATGAAGAGGTGACTGTAAAATATGCATATACACTGTGTTTTATCAGCTATATATAGTTTTTTTCTGTGTAGTCTAGTTTTTTGAACAGTTAAGTGTACTAAAAGTATGGTTTGATATTTTAACACTAAACACCCAGGAAGCTGGTAAATACAGCATAATTTTTATTGTGTAGGTTGCTTCTCATTGAATAATAGTTTCAACATATGTTTACTTACATTTTAATATGAGGATTAACATCTTAAATATTAATATATTGTAGTTGTGCATTATTTTATAAATTTTGTTTATTTAATATGTGTAAGTTAGTTGCTTGTTTGTATATACAACGTTTTAAGAAGCCCTTTCAAAACATGCTTACATATGGTCTAATTATACATGCTTTTACACTGGAACTTAAAACCAAGCAAGCAGTGGCTGTGCTGTATTAATACTACCAAGTCAGCTTTTAAATTGCGAAAGTGATTATGTGTCATAACATGCATACGTCTCAAATCTTAGCCATGCTATGTCTCAATCTTACACTCATTAATATGAATAACACTGTACCATATACAGTAGTTAAAATGGGAATAGTAATATCATTTACACTCTATTTTAAAGTCAATGTTTGAGTTTATTTTAGAACTCCTATTATCTCATTATCAATAACAGCATGAATACTTGTGCTTCCAACATTATAAATACCCAAAGTAGTTATTTAGGATCACTTTTTTATTAAATGCTTTTACAAATACAAGTAATCTTTGTTCTATTTATACATAACATATTTGACTTAAAAGTTTTTTTTCACTAAAATTGCCTTTAATTCTAGATGCAAGACAACATGCAAAGCAAAGGAGGATATGAGTTTCGAACAGAAGTAACCGTCGAAAGAAAGTTAGCAGAAGTTAAAAGAGATGCATCCTAGTGATTGAGGTAAGAAATTATGTCACAGTTTCAGCATGAATATCTCATTCTAACAGAATTTTTTCACCACCCATTTTTTATGTTTACACAATTACCACGTGTCAAATTCCTATGAATCGTTTGATAAAATACACAAGTATTACACGCTATACACAGTATTTTAAAATACTAAGAATATTTTGTATAACATATGTATATATGTATTCATATAAACAGAACCGTATTAGGTTCAACTGCATACATATTTTTTTAACAGGTGTCTTTCTTTACCTATGCTTCCATAATCAGATTTGTATGCCATGTAACTCTGGTCGAAAAACTGTCATTGAACAGTGCAATATCCACCTATCTTGATTGAGCTGTACACCTTGTATGTGCTTTAACTATATTTTACGACCTGCGTTAATTGTTATGATTACTATTTTATTGTTTCTTACCGCCTTTGTGTCCTTATTAAGTCCTCCCCATGTAAAAGAAGCATTGCTTTTGTTCCCTCGGTTTTTCAAGTGTTAATAAGATTATTTTAAACAGGTGCAGTCTTTGTCTGATAATTCGCTCTTAAAAATGCACATTTTTGATTGTCAAGTTGAAATTACGAGATTTTGTTTTGCGGTAGTGTGTACTGAATGCGCACAAAACAACTTGTAAGCTTTAGATCAAAGAATTTGTACTTGTATTTGCTCTACTTAGTTTCTCGTTAAAAAGATTTCACTTTTCACCATGTCCAAGATTTTAAAAAACTGCAGTTAAAGCTAGGGAATTCATATGATTTGCACGTTCTCCCGTTTTCAGTGACAATTACATCATTGCATATTTACACAACCAAAGCAGTTTTTCTTTAAAAAAATATATTTTATTTCAGCCAATTTCACACAATTTTTAGGCTCGATCCCATTTCTTTATTTTGTTTCCCAAAGTCAACCTCAAAAATGAACAATGATTTGTGTCTGTTACTTTTTTTCATGAATTTTACCCCAGGCCGTGTCTAAACGCACATAGATTTTTATTTGTGTTGTACTATACAGCAATACAAATGACTTAACCTGTATAATTTAATTACCAAGCTTGAATTTTATAATCCTACCTATTAGAGTACAACTTTCAATTTTCATTCTCTAAATATTATCAAACGTCATTTTTACAGAGAATATGTATTTTTATTGTATATATTTACTGTTTCTTCCAATCAAAACACTGGAATATGTGCTTTCAAACAAATTGTGCCTTATTCAAGTAACTTGATAGTGTTCCTGTGCTTTTAATTGGAAAATGGACAATTGTATTATGCGTTTGACAATGCACCAATGTGATCGGTTTTCAGTATTGTTTCGTCACCATATCGCAATCGATTCAGTCATTACGTTTCATTGTGAACTGACTGCACCCGCATTCAACACTTTCAAACTTAAATATCAACCATTTGCATACCCACAGAATAGTATTAAAGAATCTAAGAATGTTACTGAAAAAGCAGAACAAATTGTTATTGGCACTGTAACTTATTATATAAAATGTTATTGTTTGAGAACATCAAATAACTAGACTAATGTTATCCAATACTTTACATTACTTTTGTATTCTTCCCTAACACGTACTAAATGTTAACCCTTACAAGCCATTCCAATAATTTTAAACAATTTTTTTAAACCCCTAATATTTCCACATTAGATGTAAACTTGTTGGACGTTTTTCAAAGGTGTGTTAACACCATGTAGTGTATTTCACCGGCTTTTTAATGTAAATGCTTGAGACTCTAGTTACTCAGACTTTTTTTGCAATAAACTTTTGTTGCACTGCGATTGTTGTCTTTCTAAATAAGTTCAGTATGTAAAATAATGTAAAACATATTGAATATCACAGAACATTCAACTCTAGTTTGCTACAATGGCGGTCATAATATTAAAGAATTGAGTTTCCTTTTTCAGCAAGATTGAAGACTTAGATGTTTTTGTTTTTTTTTTCAGGAAAACAACTATAAACATAATGTAAAAAAGAAGAATGGCAGAGTAATTCAGTTAGTGGATGATAATGAATGACAGCTTCCTGTTTTCAATCCAACCAACTTATAATTGAATTAAGATTTTACAAATTTAATTGCTTCTTCATGTGTGCTGAACAAACGGATTTGGTATCTCTTCCATGCCATCTTGTGGGCAAATTAAAACCACAGAAGTGCCTCTACACACAGTAAGCCCCAATGCCCTCGTATCATCACTCAGCTTGTAAGGGTCATCTGGATCTGTGAATTAAATTGAAGATGAAATTAGCCTTTAACAAAGCAGTAACTTTTTAGGTGATCTTACAGTTATATTCATTAATATAATGATGCTACTAATGTCGCAACAAGAGAATCTTTTTAGTAGGGTATAAAAAATATTTAAAAAGTATATATTATACATACATAGCCCATGAAAGGTATGTCATAAGTAGCAGTAGTGGACAAATTCCAAATAATTACAGGGAGAAACTAATATCACTACTGCATATTCAATATTTTGTTTCTTTGAAAATTAATCATTTTTTAAAAGCATATTTTTAATTGGGGAATGCGGAATACATTCATCCCTGCTTGCTATTTAGGATATCCATTATCCACTACTGCCTAGAGGACATCATGCAAAAACTTAACCATCACAAAAATCGGTTAACCTCTTAAAGTCTCTGTTGTACTGTCAAGCACCAAATTAAGCAGCGGATCGAAACCTTTCAGCACACCACTTGCTGAAACATAAATACAAAAGTTATAAAAAAATTGTTTAAGATTCTATTAGGTTATACCCTCTCTCCCTCCATGGAACTTTACTCTGATTGGTCGATCAAGATACTTTGAAAGATCCAAAATACTTTCCTTCTTCCTTTTGTCCTAAAAAAGTTTTTTTTGAATTTATTAAATATATATATATATATATATATATATATACATAATATATATAAATTTATATATATATATATATACATATATATACTTACATTTTAAAAATATTTATTTAACTAAAAAATAATTTTGTTTTTAATTTATATATATATGTATATAATATACATAAATTATTAAAAAGAAATTGAATTTTTCTACTACTACAAAAAAAAAATTTTAGGAATATGTTTAGTTTATTACGACAATACAAATTCTTTTACCCCCATGTTTTCTTGGATGTTCAAGAATGGAAAAATCAAGACTTGTTTAAGTTTAAATTGAGCAGAGCTAATGATATCTAACCCTGTTAAAATTGAATATGCATAAGATTTCCATACTTTTTTAAAATTTTCCAGCTATCCAAACAATAAAGTTCAATACAGCGATACAAATTGAAAGGTGCACAAGTTTGGCTATACTTTTATGGACATAAAGCATAGCACCAATGTTTAATGATTGATTTTTACTTAACACAATGTTATCAAAAACAATTGACCATTTGAAAACGGATATTAATAAAAAATTCATATATTTGTATAAAGTTTTGTTGTTTCTTCATCCCCAGAAGAGAGCGAGTAAATTTGGCTCAGGCATCCCTGGATCAGCTCCTCTCTTTATTCCAAGAGTGATGATGAGAGGGATCCATCCCCATCGGAAGACATGTCGGACACCTCCCCATACTTTTGAAATGTTTCGCTTGACAACAGCATCCATATTTTTACACAGTAAATAGATAAGAGCGATAAGAGTTATATAAATAATGCAGTGTGCTTGTGTTAAATCTCTGTCACTTAAAATAGGGGTTAAGATTTGTTTAGCAAAAAAACTAGGCACAAAAATATTTAAATGTTTATTTATTAAGTTACCAATATGTCAGGCAGGTTTTATATGCTACCACAAACATTTTTGCACACGCTTTACACCATAGCTAAACCCTCTGCATCTAACATGACCTAACAAAATATGGTACAAATTAAATAACCGGGAAACCGATGTAAACTTTTGACTTGATACATGCACCATGTAAAACACGTTGTGGCGGGATGTCCCACATTTGCCTTTTTCTCCACATGTGAAAAGACATGCACCATGTAAAACACGTTGTGGCGGGATGTCCCACATTTGCCTTTTTCTCCACATGTGAAAAGACGCATCCTAGCCTCACAAACCTTTATGTGCGTTAAAATAAAACCTAAACAATATGCTTACCCACACATTACCCATTTTCTTATATGTATGTTATTTATTTTAACGTATTTTATGTTCTTTTGGGTTAAAATACGATTTAAAAAATGCCTTGGTTTTTGCTGACTCATTCTTTCCATTTACACTATCAATAGTCAGCAGTTTCTGTCCGCTGAGCTTAGTTCCTTATTATGATATTTAGAGCGAACTTGAAACTTTATAGTGTGTTAGTTATGAATGTGCCAATTACCAGGTTTTACTGCAAATGAGACTCAGACACTCAGTTTTGTTTCTTTTACCGCAGAGCATTGTAAAAAAAACCTATTATCATTTATATTTTACATTGAAAACGCTTCAAATGAGCCAAAACGACTTTGATTCAAGTGTGATAGAAATTCCTTCAATAACTAGGTATACACATGTTTCTATACTGTAATAATATGAAATTGTGTTTTCTTCTATGCTTTTATGCCATTAATTTTATTTTCGTACTGGTTAACTGATATATAATATACATAGGGATAGGGTAATATATCTTAAGTTCCTTGTAATTGCTATGTTTTAAACAACTCTCACAACTCTTTTATGCATTTGTCATGAGAATCAAATATAACAAATCAAGTAGCATTCTATTGCATACTTCGTATTTAAATATTAGGTAATAGTTTCCACAT
Organism: Ciona robusta; assembly: GCF_009617815.1. NCBI lineage: Eukaryota > Metazoa > Chordata > Ascidiacea > Phlebobranchia > Cionidae > Ciona > Ciona robusta. The sequence goes on along the minus strand of NC_143241.1, from coordinate 3,041,144 downwards.
CATAGATAAGGATGTATTGTTGAACACCCAATTTTGTTTTGTATCAAAATTAGTATGTTCAGTCACTGTATCTTGATTACATTTGTATTTTCACTATTTTGTCAATATTTACCAATTTTACACACACACACACGATAAGCAACTGTCTTCCACACCCGAGATCTTGCTTTGACCTTTCAGTTGTATTGTCAGGTGCTAACCCAGAGATAAAGGTCTTAAGACCTATCTCTGCTACCATTGTTGGCCTATGTGTCCTTGGGAAAATAGTTCGCTACAATTGCTAAACTCAGTGGTTACTTAGGTGTTAACTAAGTTGTTAGTCATACAAAACAAAAAAATACAAATTATATATATATATATATATATATATATATACTAAAAAATATTTACCCCTATAGTTATGTGTATGGTAACTCATTATCCAGGGACAAGTAGTGTAACAGAAGACTGGCGTTATAGTGACTGATGTTTTCCCGCTATGTGACGTTAAAAAATCATTTATTCCTAACATACATGTTATAACGCTTTTAAATGCAGGAGAAGATCGCGCATAGAATCAAACACTTCAAGTGGAAGTGGTGATGTCATAATTATAGAGTCTCCGACTGAAGGAACAAATGCGAGAGCCACAAGGAGGCGACGAAGATCTGCAACATCCGGTCAAAATGAGATTGGTAAGAAATAAAGGAGTTCGGTGTTATGATAATTTTATATGAGTGAACCCCTTCTGTGGGGATATTGTATTTAGGCCATATTGCCGCTTACCCCAACAACCAGACTGCTTATGTATTATGTTTCCATGTTCGACCAGTGTGTCTCAAATGTAAAGTGCTGCTGGTGTGTTGTGGTAGTGTAGTCTGTTTTACCTAAAGCAATTGGGTGTTGGGTTTATACGTTCATTAACTTCATTATTTAACAAAAAGGGCAGAAAATGTCAATTTGCATTCTGTGTATGTAATGTAGGGCGTGAGCTATTACCAAGATAGAAAGAAAATGCCATCAACAATATGTTGATGTTACTGTGTTCTCTGTAAACCAAAAAAAACTTAAAAAAATGGTAGTTGTTCTGTTTAATGTTTATACAGTAAACATATTAGTGAATTGTATGTAAAATGTTATTGTTGTGTTTCTTAAACTCCCATGTTAGAAAGTGATTCAGTTTATGTACATGATTTTGTTTTGAGTGGTGACTTTTAAGTTTCTTAGTGTTGCTCCACTTTGTAGCCAACAAAACAACAAAACTAACAGAAGAGAAAGTTAGTGTGTTATGTCATTTCTGTACTGTAATAACAGGTCCATAGCCTTGTTATATTTATAACATATATGTTTGATATTTTGAGGTGTTTTTGCCTACTCAAAAAAGTTTTTTATATCAGTTTGACAATTTATTAGCTACCAATGTTTCAGGAAAGGGCAATACCATTATCACTATTTTATGATAACTCATGTTGGATTATTTGGTTCAAATCATAAAAGGAACATTTTATTTCACCCTACATTTAAATTTTATACATTTTCTTTTATACAGCAGCTTAGTAAGTCTCTAAAACAATCGTCCATTAAAACATGTACCAAGTTAGATTTGCACATTTGTTAGTTTTGCCATGTTGTATATTCGTTGATGATCTGGTTGTATTTAAATTTATTATTGCACTTTACACATTAGGATGTTATATATGTTACTATTGGTTCATTACACACGTTATATATAAAGTGTTTTATGTAGTGCACACTTTTGTAGTTTAACCCATGAATAATTAGTAACTACTGTGTAAAGCTGACTAATTAAACAGAACAGTCTAGACAAAAACACTACTATCTACTGGTTATTGACTACACAGTACTTTTAATGTAACTACCGATTCTATAATTTGTTCATACGGAATGTGCGCACAATTGAAACGAAGCGGTACACCATAATACACAGTGCAAAAGTTTAAACTTTACGTTTACACACATATAGGTAAACCCTTGCGACTTTTGCCTTTTTCTAATTTCTCTCGCACCCCTCTCTCGCCTTTTGTCGTTGAGGTCGGTTTGCCGTCGCCCAATCGCGTTTCGCCGTTCTACTTCCGAGTCAGCTGGTCGTACAAAGCACGTAAAATCAGCTGGTTCTGCTTAAATAACACAAGCTTGTCAATACATGTCCCAACGGTTCCAGAAACCCGTTGGTCTCCATGTAGCTTTCCCTGTAGTCGTGTCACTTCGACATCAGGCACAGCAACAGAGCTATCTCCGCTGAACTACCCCGTAATATTGGTCTCTGACGTACGTTAGTGAGTGCTCAATGACAATACTATATCGCAGCAACAGAAAACAGTAGTCTAGATATGGTATCCCGTTACCGTCATATGTTAGGCCTTAAAACAGCCAGGGAAGTTATGGAAGAAATCCTTTTAGACGCTGGTTATCAAGAGGATATAAACAACAACCAAGGCGAGAACACCGCAGAGGGTCAGTGGTTATATTGCGATGTTTAACATTTAAACTGCGGTTGTTTAAAAGCATAGTCTGTTACTCTGTAGTAGTTACCCTCATTGCAATACTTTCGTTCAGACGCGACTACAATTCTTTTGAAATAAAAAAGGCCCATGCAGGATCGTACCGTATTTGGCCTCGTATTTAAACTTGGCCAACTCATTGTATTGCCATGCCCTGTTTTACCGATCATAAGGGGAAGTAAGATTATGTAACGAAAGAAGCCCGCCTTATGTGTATTTTCCATTACCAATGGATCGCAAAACTTACCCGCTTTCTGTCTTCGTTCCATTACATAATATCACTGCCGCATGTAGTTTGTCCATTATCACTATAATATCGAATACTTTTCCTACAGTCGACTTAACGTGTGCAACGGAAACTTCGAGTGTTTCAGTTGATCTTGTCGACCTTACTCTCACACCAAGTGATCGTTCAAGCAACTCAAGAACACAAGTAAGATTTAAAGAGAAAAACAGCTACTTGCAGTGTATTTATAACATGCAGACTGTTGCGCAGCCTTTTATTTTTGATCAATCGAGTCGCTATGGTACGCTTAGGTTACAATTTCTAAAATACACCCAACCTAACCTTAAACCCTATATAACCGTACTCTTTAACAATGAGTGACAGGTCGATTTGATTGGTTTCATAATATAAACAGGACTGGCTATGTATCATTCTGTATTTTTATATTGATCGACTTAACCGCTACGTAGATACGCATACACTGGAAAATAGCTTAATAATTAACTTACACCCAATCGTGTAGTTGGCAAGCTAATTCTCTCCTGAACGGCCCTAAACCAGTATAAAATACGCATGACATTTAATACCGATCGTGCATATACAATCTATTCTAAATTTGTCTCCTATTTCCCATTCAGTCCCGGGAAAGGACACCTACTACGCAGCGACGGTCGCGACCGTTATCGAGCATTCGTCGTTCAAATCCGTCACAAGCTACTTCTGCACGACGCACAGATACAGCAAGGTCTTCCATGGCATCTGCATCTCGTGTTATGATTCCCCCAGAAACACCCACAGTAATAGACCCAAGATTCCAAAACCTGCCTGAAATCAACTGCCCCGTTTGCCTCGAAACGTTAAAAACGGTGAGTTTTCTTTTCGACTGCTTAATTACTATAACTATATTTTCTAATTGACCTAAGTGAAAAATATTTTTCTGTGTTAACGTATATTAGTATGCCTAATTTTAAGTTGCAAAATAACGCATATTTATCCAATTCTTGTTTTCACAGATTCTCAGTCAAGGCAACGAAATTCGTTCCACAGTCTGCGGTCACGTGTTCTGCCACAACTGCATTTCATTGGCCATCCGCAGCAGCAAAAAGTGTCCAACTTGCCGACGAAAACTGACTTTGAAAAATGTGCACCCACTTTACCTAACAATAACGTAACGATTCTGAATGAAAATTGCTGTAGTTTCACAACAAAAGAATTCCTCTTCTCAACTCGTCTTAAACTATTATCAATCTTATCGCACTCTTGTTACATTTTTTCTTCTATTGCTTGTGTCCTCTTACTGAACTTTTGCTGTTCGGTGTGCGTGTACGTAGTAGCTGCCCCGGAACAATACCGTGTATATTGTCCAGCATATCTGTTAAAACGAAACATTCTTCGTATGCAGACTTTAAATGTCCTTTCAAACTCATACGACTTATAGATCATTGTAAACGGGACGTCGCTTTTTTGCACTTTGTCGATGTTACAGACATATGTATGAAACAAGGATGCCAGGATATTGGATGATGCGTCTTTGTTTAGAAATTGTTCTTTTGTATTGGTCTTGCTTTTTGAAAGTACACCAGCTTTTGAGTTTAAAGTTTTTTTGTTTTGGAAATTGAGAAAAGTTAGTCTTAAAATGTTATTTAGCCGAACGTTTCCTCCTCAGCGTCGCGGATAAAGGTAGTATATAGGACATGCGTAAAATCGCACCCAATAAATATCCGCGAAGGACAAACGTGCCCTTGAAGTAAGTCTGTGTGTATAATATTTGTGACAGAAATAAAATGCACGTGAAGGATTTCAATTTTGGACAATCTTTTCTTAGGTGTTATACCACATGTGTGAATGTTTTCTTTTAAATAGTCGTAATGCAACAGTACGGCTAATTATCACAGTTCGGGGCTTAGAATTTATTACTTTGATAGTAAAAAGATAGTTTCAATCAAGAACCAGCCAAGTTTTTGAAATTCGTTTATTTTATTACTTTTTTGCCTTTCGCTGTCGCCGTCTCTTCTTCCGCATGGTGGCAGTCTCGGTGAGCTCCCGCATTGTGTTTTGGATTGCCTCACGTGACAAATATTCATCATTATCGTCATCATCGTCGCATAGAAAGTCTTCAGCTGGAAGAATGTCTTCGTCCACAGCGATTACGATGCGGACGTTTTGTGGGGCACTTGCACGCATGGATACAAGAAGATCTTGGGCGCAGTCGCTCAAAACTTCTTCAGCGACCGTATCATCCTGGCATATATAAAAATACAGCTATATCTTTGTTAATTACAGTCAAATCCATAATCACTGCGGAGTAAAAAAAAACTAAGTTTGAGCATTGGTCTGCTTCGGTTACTGCTGCAAGTTGCTTCTTGTAAGTTTTAACAGTTACGTATTTTACCCAATATATAGACCTACTCTTATTCTAGTTCAGCTTATTCTGGCCGTGTTATAACGACTGTCTCGCACCTGTTAGTAAGTATGACCTTCGTTAAATATGTTATAGCAGGTTGGGGTAAGATGGGACACCTTTTAATTCTAACTTCTCGTCCCATTTGGTAGTAAACAAACAGCACTTACCTAACTACAAAACCGTATTCCTACGACCTTATAAAGAGTGGTTTATTCAAGATATTCGGATATGTGCCATAGGGGCCCATTTTCCCCCACAGTACTATACAAATATACTAGCTGTTTTCTCATAAACCCAATAATATAGGCTACTAGCAGATGACTCACTGGATTTTCCTCGGCCCTGTTAGCCATTTCCAGAGTAAGGTTGTTAAGTTGATCGGCACAAGCATTTAATGCTGTAACTGGATCTTCAAACGGATCAGCCACCTCCAAGGCTGATGTGTCTAATGTAGTGGGCATTTCGTAGCCATGCTTCTTAAGCTTTAACTTTAGCTTTTGTTAGAAACATATTCAGATTAGAAAAATAGTACATGCACAGTAAGGGTAAAATGAAACATTTTTACTCCTATTTCTCGTACCATTTAGTAGTAAACAAAAATGTTTAGAAAATTATATAACCATAGCCGTGTTGCTATTAAACAGTGTGTTAATATACACTGATGGAATATATGCGGTATCCCACAGTACTATATTTTAATAGAACTTGTCCTATTGGTTTTAAAACGACAAGTACATGCTTTGATTTTAGTACGAAACCCTTCTTTATGTTTGAGCTGAAAAGCCTTACGTAGACTGATGTAGTTGTTTCGGTCACTAAATTAGCCATTGTCGATAAATATAGTAGGTTGGGGTAAGATGATACATGTCTTCATTTCCCTTCCTCGTGTTATTTGGTAGTAAACACGGTGTTTACAGAATTATATAAACGTATCCTCGCAACACTAAAACAATGTTGTTTAAACGCAATTAGAAAATTTGGCACTATGGGGCAACCCTATATTCATCTTACCCCACGTTACTATATGTTTATACAAGCTTTACCCAGTTACTCGATGCCACTTTGTGTCTTATATGCTCGGTCGAGTTGGACACATCAAGTATTAATCGGTCGACTAAATCACTTCTACTCGATCTTTCTCTTAAAGTCCTGCTGGATTCCGCAATACATTTATAGAACTCTGCTTTTTTTGCTGCGGTGTCTTCCAATAGGCTTTGATGGCAACGCTTCTTGTCGTCCAGACTTTCCAGTATTCCATCTGATTATATTAGATCGTTGCCTTATATACTTCTCCCTAATTATAGCAGGGTGGGAATTTTCTGTCTCATTTGGTCGTAAACAAAGAACACTCAAAGACGAGTTAAAAAACTGTATCCTAACGACTCTCATAGCTCTTTGTTATTTGATTAAAAATGATCAGGATAATATTATGTGGTAAAGATGTCCCGTCTTCCCCACTAGACTATATAGTTATAGTAAGTTAGGCCGGGTGGCACAGGTTTTTATATGTTGTTTTTTTCGTTCGTTTTGACCATAGACGCTTTGGCAGTAAATCGTTCAACGCAGTTCGAAAAAACAGCGTACAAACCCCAGTTATAAGATGGAATAATTCTAAGCAACGTCTTACCTAAAACTTTGGTTAAATGAGCCTTGCGTTCCATAGATATGTTAACCATCGCTTGAAGCTCTTTGTGCCTGGGATTATATACACGACGTTATACTTTACTATAAATGGCCCCCACTAGATAGCTTATAATACTCCTTTATTAACCAATTAGCCTTTCTAACTTAATTTTTAACCAACTTACTAACTTATCCGAACCCAAACATAAATTTTGGACTGAGTTTATATATGCAATGATCTGTATTAAACCTCGTACTGCGAGATAATGCTCCGACATAGTACAACAAATCTTATATGGCAAGTTGGGAGAAGATGGGACACCTTTTCAATCTATTTACTCGTCCCATTTGGTAGTAAACAAAAAACAATCAAAGAAATAGAAAACCGTACCCTAACGTCTACCATAGAACATTGTTAATTGTTTAAAACGCGATCATGGATATTTAGATATAATATGCTAAAGGTGTCCCGTCTTCCCCCGTCCTACTATCGTAAGTTTTATGCACCGTTGTATTTGGCGTTCGAAACAAACTGCAATGTTGGTAGGTTGACTGACACACATCTGTTCCTGTAATTTGTCCATTGCTTTTTTGGTGACCCAGAAAGTTCGAACTTTCTTCCAAAAATACTTTCCATCTTTTGTTAATATTTTCTAAGACAACGTATGTAAATTCTTTAAACGTAATTTTTTTTATATAAACCCCCAACAGTTTATCTAACTTTCCTACAAACAGTATGCCATATTTTGTATGTATGTGATTTTAATCACGGATACGTTTTTCATTTTTGTGAGCATATTTCAATACTGTATACCTTGATACCCATGAAATATGAATTCTTATTATATTTCTTTACATCCAAATATCAAAAGAAGATCCTTTTCATCCTATAGTTTACCGAGTCACCCTGGCTGAATTTATTTGGTATTCTCTTTCTTGGTTTTGTTTCCTTTTCATTCGACTCCTGGTTAAGTTTCTTGAATTTTCGCCGCGTCATCGCCAAGTTAGAATCCCGAGATCGTTTTCCCTTTAGAATTTTAGATTCAAGTTGTTCCTGCGAAAGAGAAAACAGAATTTGCTTTTTGGCATATACATCAGCACATGTATTCTTTGACAAGACACTTTACGGTATATCGACCAGAACAAGACAAAGATCGAACTTAAGAAAATGCTACACACTGTTTTAATTGATTAAAATACAGAAGGTCAAGTATTTATGTCCCGCCCGCATGGCGGACAACGTCGAAAATAGTAACACTGTTTTTCTTTATACATTTTCTTATGAGTTAAACACCACGCGCGAAAGGCCACAACGATGTACAGCGCAGTGCAGTAAGATGGGACACCTTTAGCACCTAAGATTCAAATATCCTTATCGCATTTGAAACAATTAATAACTGTCTATACGAGTCACGAGGATACGCTTGTCTTCGTTCCATTACATAATATCACTGCCGCATGTAGTTTGTCCATTATCACTATAATATCGAATACTTTTCCTACAGTCGACTTAACGTGTGCAACGGAAACTTCGAGTGTTTCAGTTGATCTTGTCGACCTTACTCTCACACCAAGTGATCGTTCAAGCAACTCAAGAACACAAGTAAGATTTAAAGAGAAAAACAGCTACTTGCAGTGTATTTATAACATGCAGACTGTTGCGCAGCCTTTTATTTTTGATCAATCGAGTCGCTATGGTACGCTTAGGTTACAATTTCTAAAATACACCCAACCTAACCTTAAACCCTATATAACCGTACTCTTTAACAATGAGTGACAGGTCGATTTGATTGGTTTCATAATAAAACAGGACTGGCTATGTATCATTCTGTATTTTTATATTGGTCGACTTAACCGCTACGTGGATACGCACATCTGGAAAATAGCTTAATAATTAACTTACACCCAATCGTGTAGTTGGCAAGCTAATTCTTTCCTGAACGGCCCTAAACAGTATAAAATACGCATGACATTTAATACCGATCGTGCATATACAATCTATTCTAAATTTGTCTCTTATTTCCCATTCAGTCCCGGGAAAGGACACCTACTACGCAGCGACGGTCGCGACCGTTATCGAGCATTCGTCGTTCAAATCCGTCACAAGCTACTTCTGCACGACGCACAGATACAGCAAGGTCTTCCACGGCATCTGCATCTCGTGTTATGATTCCCCCAGAAACACCGACAGTAATAGACCCAAGATTCCAAAACCTTCCTGAAATCAACTGCCCCGTTTGCCTCGAAACGTTAAAAACGGTGAGTTTTCTTTTCGACTGCTTAATTTCTAACTATATTTTCTAATTGACCTAAGTGAAAAATATTTTTCTGTGTTAACGTATATTAGTATGCCTAATTTTAAGTTGCAAAATAACGCATATTTATCCAATTATTGTTTTCACAGATTCTCAGTCAAGGCAACGAAATTCGTTCCACAGTCTGCGGTCACGTGTTCTGCCACAACTGCATTTCATTGGCCATCCGCAGCAGCAAAAAGTGTCCAACTTGCCGACGAAAACTGACTTTGAAAAATGTGCACCCACTTTACCTAACAATAACGTAACGATTCTGAATGAAAATTGCTGTAGTTTCATCAGAAAAGAATTCCTCTTCTCAACTCGTCTTAAACTATTATCAATCTTATCGCACTCTTGTTATATTTTTTCTTCTATTGCCTGTGTCCTCTTACTGAACTTTTGCTGTTCGGTGTGCGTGTACGTAGTAGCTGCCCCGGAACAATACCGTGTATATTGTCCAGCATATCTGTTAAAACTAAACATTCTTCGTATGCAGACTTTAAATGTCCTTTCAAACTCATACGACTTATAGATCATTGTAAACGGGACGTCGCTTTTTTGCACTTTGTCGATGTTATAGACATATGATACAAGGATGCCAGAATAGGATGATGCGTCTTTGTTTAGAAATTGTTCTTTTGAATGGTCTTGCTTTTTGAAAGTACACCAGCTTTTGAGTTTAAAGTTTTTTTTTTGTTTTGGAAATTGAGAAAAGTTAGTCTTAAAATGTTATTTAGCCGAACGTTTCCTCCTCAGCGTCGCGGATAAAGGTAGTATATAGGACATGCGTAAAATCGCACCCAATAAATATCCGCGAAGGACAAACGTGCCCTTGAAGTAAAGTCTGTGTATAATATTTGGATGCGGACGTTTTGTGGGGCACTTGCACGCATGGATACAAGAAGATCTTGGGCGCAGTCGCTCAAAACTTCTTCAGCGACCGTATCATCCTGGCATATATAAAAATACAGCTATATCTTTGTTAATTACAGTCAAATCCATAATCACTGCGGAGTAAAAAAAAACTAAGTTTGAGCATTGGTCTGCTTCGGTTACTGCTGCAAGTTGCTTCTTGTAAGTTTTAACAGTTACGTATTTTACCCAATATATAGACCTACTCTTATTCTAGTTCAGCTTATTCTGGCCGTGTTATAACGACTGTCTCGCACCTGTTAGTAAGTATGACCTTCGTTAAATATGTTATAGCAGGTTGGGGTAAGATGGGACACCTTTTAATTCTAACTTCTCGTCCCATTTGGTAGTAAACAAACAGCACTTACCTAACTACAAAACCGTATTCCTACGACCTTATAAAGAGTGTTTATTCAAGATATTCGGATATGTGCCATAGGGGCCCATTTCCCCCACAGTACTATACAAATATACTAGCTGTTTTCTCATAAACCCAATAATATAGGCTACTAGCAGATGACTCACTGGATTTTCCTCGGCCCTGTTAGCCATTTCCAGAGTAAGGTTGTTAAGTTGATCGGCACAAGCATTTAATGCTGTAACTGGATCTTCAAACGGATCAGCCACCTCCAAGGCTGATGTGTCTAATGTAGTGGGCATTTCGTAGCCATGCTTCTTAAGCTTTAACTTTAGCTTTTGTTAGAAACATATTCAGATTAGAAAAATACATGCACAGTAAGGGTAAAATGAAACATTTTTACTCCTATTTCTCGTACCATTTAGTAGTAAACAAAAATGTTTAGAAAATTATATAACCATAGCCGTGTTGCTATTAAACAGTGTGTTAATATACACTGATGGAATATATGCGGTATCCCACAGTACTATATTTTAATAGAACTTGTCCTATTGGTTTTAAAACGACAAGTACATGCTTTGATTTTAGTACGAAACCCTTCTTTATGTTTGAGCTGAAAAGCCTTACGTAGACTGATGTAGTTGTTTCGGTCACTAAATTAGCCATTGTCGATAAATATAGTAGGTTGGGGTAAGATGATACATGTCTTCATTTCCCTTCCTCGTGTTATTTGGTAGTAAACACGGTGTTTTACAGAATTATATAAACGTATCCTCGCAACACTAAAACAATGTTGTTTAAACGCAATTAGAAAATTTGGCACTATGGGGCAACCCTATATTCATCTTACCCCGTTACTATATGTTTATACAAGCTTTACCCAGTTACTCGATGCCACTTTGTGTCTTATATGCTCGGTCGAGTTGGACACATCAAGTATTAATCGGTCGACTAAATCACTTCTACTCGATCTTTCTCTTAAAGTCCTGCTGGATTCCGCAATACATTTATAGAACTCTGCTTTTTTGCTGCGGTGTCTTCCAATAGGCTTTGATGGCAACGCTTCTTGTCGTCCAGACTTTCCAGTATTCCATCTGATTATATTAGATCGTTGCCTTATATACTTTTCCCTAATTATAGCAGGGTGGGAATTTTCTGTCTCATTTGGTCGTAAACAAAGAACACTCAAAGACGAGTTAAAAAACTGTATCCTAACGACTCTCATAGCTCTTTGTTATTGATTAAAAAGATCAGGATAATATTATGTGGTAAAGATGTCCCGTCTTCCCCACTAGACTATATAGTTATAGTAAGTTAGGCCGGGTGGCACAGGTTTTTATATGTTGTTTTTTTCGTTCGTTTTGACCATAGACGCTTTGGCAGTAAATCGTTTAACGCAGTTCGAAAAAAACAGCGTACAAACCCCAGTTATAAGATGGAATAATTCTAAGCAACGTCTTACCTAAAACTTTGGTTAAATGAGCCTTGCGTTCCATAGATATGTTAACCATCGCTTGAAGCTCTTTGTGCCTGGGATTATATACACGACGTTATACTTTACTATAAATGGCCCCCACTAGATAGCTTATAATACTCCTTTATTAACCAATTAGCCTTTCTAACTTAATTTTTAACCAACTTACTAACTTATCCGAACCAAAACATAAATTTTGGACTGAGTTTATATATGCAATGATCTGTATTAAACCTCGTACTGCGAGATAATGCTCCGACATAGTACAACAAATCTTATATGGCAAGTTGGGAGAAGATGGGACACCTTTTTAATCTATTTACTCGTCCCATTTGGTAGTAAACAAAAAACAATCAAAGAAATAGAAAACCGTACCCTAACGTCTACCATAGAACATTGTTAATTGTTTAAAACGCGATCATGGATATTTAGATATAATATGCTAAAGTGTCCCGTCTTCCCCGTCCTACTATCGTAAGTTTTACGCACCGTTGTATTTGGCGTTCGAAGCAAACTGCAATGTTGGTAGGTTGACTGACACACATCTGTTCCTGTAATTTGTCCATTGCTTTTTTGGTGACCCAGAAAGTTCGAACTTTCTTCCAAAAATACTTTCCATCTTTTGTTAATATTTTCTAAGAACGTATGTAAATTTTTTAAACGTAATTTTTTTTTATATAAACCCCCAACAGTTTATCTAACTTTCCTACAAACACTATGCCATATTCTGTATGTATGGGATTTTAATTACGGATACGTTTTTCATTTTTGTGAGCATATTTCAATACTGTATACCTTGATACCCATGAAATATGAATTCTTATTATATTTCTTTACATCCAAATATCAAAAGAAGATCCTTTTCATCCTATAGTTTACCGAGTCACCCTGGCTGAATTTATTTGGTATTCTCTTTCTTGGTTTTGTTTCCTTTTCATTCGACTCCTGGTTAAGTTTCTTGAATTTTCGCCGCGTCATCGCCAAGTTAGAATCCCGAGATCGTTTTCCCTTTAGAATTTTAGATTCAAGTTGTTCCTGCGAAAGAGAAAACCAGATTTGTTTTTTGGCATATACACATAGCGACTTAGACAAGACAAAGGTCGAACTTAAGAAAACGCTATATACACACTGTTTTAATTGATTAAAATACAGAAGGTCAAGTATTTATGTCCCCGCATGGCGGACAACGTCGAAAATAGTAACACTGTTTTTCTTTATACATTTTCTTATGAGTTAAACACCACGCGCGAAAGGCCACAACGATGTACAGCGCAGTGCAGTAAGATGGGACACCTTTAGCACCTAAGATTCAAATATCCTTATCGCATTTGAAACAATTAATAACTGTCTATAAGAGTACGAGGATACGCTTTTATAACTCTTTGAATGTTTTTTTGCTGAGTATCAAATGAGACAAAAATATAATGAAAAGGTGTCCCATCTTACCCCAACCCTAAATAAAAACCGGCAAGATAATAAGGCAATTAGTAATAAAAACATCTTACAAATTACAACTACCTTTTCCACTTTAGTTTGGTCGTACGCAGTCTTAGCATCGTTCTGAATTTGAACCAATTCGTTCTTCAGCTCAGTTTGAATGCTCTGTAGACTTTGCTCAACATTACTGAGTCGGCCAGGCAAGGTCAAACTGTCCCGCCCCATGTGGTACAGAATCTTTAAAACAAACATATAAGAATTACAGATTAAAATATTTTTTGTCTCTAATTCACACAGCCATACTGTGGGATATGATGGATATAGTCAGCACACACTGTTTTTAAAAAGTGTATTTTTACAAATTAACAACGCTGTTTTGGAGCCGTATATAAGGATATGAGTATATAATTCTGCAAATATTGCTGTTTTACTACCAAATGGGACGAGAAAAGAAAACATTTGGACTATCTCACGTACCGGAACCTAGCCATTTTTTTTGTTTTTTTTGTTTTTTTTTCTGCGTATTAATTAAGTACAGTAGGGTGGGGAAGACGGGACACCTTTTACCTCTATTTTCTCCCGTTTAGTAGTAAAAAGAACATTCAAGAAATTATAAAACTATATGCCCACGACTCCCATTGACCGTTAGTAATTGTTTAAAACACGATCAAGATATTTAGATATTATGTGCTAAAGGTGTCCCATCTTCCCCCACCCTACTATATAAAAATGTTCTAGTTTTAGATAGCGTTCGCGACAATGTGGCTGGCTGCTGTTTATCAATCGGCATACAAAATACCAAGCAACACGACAGCTGAGATTGTAGGTATAAGCACTAACAACGTACGCGGTACTTTTTGCACTGTTTCTAGGGTAATTTTCGACTTTTTTGCGCTTTTTTGAATTTTAAAAACAAACATCCGACTTTTGACCCTTAAAACATGGGTATCAGTGAGGCCTAAGAATCATTTTGAGACAAATTTTTTTTAAAGTTTAAACATTCGATGCGTCACAGTTTATAAAATACAGTCGGAAATCGGTCTTTAAACTTTTAAGGCGAGTTTTCTTCCCGTATTACCTGATTATATGTCTTCTGAACATACTTTGCTGAGCTGCATTTCATCTTCATTTTATCCAATGATGTAGTTAACGTTCGAACCCGTTGGCTGTGGCAGGAAAGCACAAATCATAAACTGGGATAGCTCAAAAAAGTAAAGTAATAACTATATTAACTAAAGTAGTATATAGTTGGATAACAAAACAATATATTAGGGTGGGGTAAGATGGGACATAGTGCTTTCTCTTTTCTTGTTTCATTTGATAGTGCACAAATAACATTTACAGAACTATATTATAACCGAAGCTTGCGATTCTAAAAAAGCGTTTAATTTGTTGAAAACACGATCAGGAAATATGGGATGTTAGGTGCCATCGGTATCCGATCTCACCCCGTAGAACAAAATATCAGCTTAATAGCACCGAGATAAAAATGCTTTATAGTAAGGAAAGTACTAACTGAAGAAAGTCTATACATACCTCACAATAAAACTATATCATGCCGACATATATACACACCTGCTTTTATCCTCTTCGCTCGATTTTGCTAAACTTTTCACATCTTTCAACACAAATAACAACTCTCGGACTTTTCGTTGTTTCCGTTCCTTTTCATGCCTCGCTGAATTAAGAACTGCTGCTTTATCGAACACGTGTTCATATTTCTCCGTTATTGCTTTTGCAACAGTGTACCTAAAAACAGAGTTTACCCGAAGTACTCTTGCCAAATACACTCTCTACAAGTGTGACTACATAATGGAAACCCGTAATAGCGCACACCGGGTAAAAGAAACAGAACACTCGTGTAATAAAAATAAACAACAAAAAAGAATAAATTGTATAAAAGTGTTTAGGGATAACCCTAAGAATTCAAACTTATTTGTTTTTACTTTTGCATTGCCAGCTGTGACTCCCTGTTTTCGTAAAACCTTCCCGGATAACATATTCATCCGCGTTCATGCTCATCATTTGTAGATTCCGCTTCTCTTTGATCTCCGCTCGGAGGTTACGAATGAGGTTTTCATTCTCTTTTATCTCGTTCTGGGAGAATGTGTAGTATGCTGCCTGGTCACGCTGCTTGAGGGTCAGTTTACCTAGGAGTCACAAAAAAGTTGTGCGTTCAGTGAGTAATGTAATAACTTCTGACAGTACAAATCCAGTAGGTTGGGTAAGATGGGATACCTTAAGTTTATAATATTCCATATTTCCTAATCAAGTTTTAACAATCGCCAACCCTCTTCTAGAATCGCGAGGAAAATTTAATTATATAAACAATCTTTGTTCACTCCCCCAAAAAACGCAGGGCTGATGTTAAAAACGTGACAGTAAGAATAAAAATATCCGGTGGCAAGAAATCTACTTTGTTCGGAAAATGCATGGATCGGCCGGTGTTTGTAGTTTCGCCAAACGCAAGAATAAATGTTGGAATATAAAAACGCATATTCATTTTTCTTAATTTAAATGTGTTTGGAATAGGTCTATTTTTGTGTTGAAAACGATCGATGAAAAATTTCATAGTGTGCTCGTTCAGATTGAACATTAAATACAGCTTACCCCGACTTCTTCAATACGATCTTGCACCGTCCAAGCACCAGGGTCCCCACCACCCTTTTTGCTTCTATCTTTCTGACTTCGATACATTGCAAGAATTATTTAAATATTGTAAAAATATTCAATACTTCCGTTTTACAAAATCGGAAATTAAAAAAATTCCCAGCTTTCATTCACCTTTAGAATGGTATGTTACGTCATAATTGGTATATTACGTCATTATAAGATATTATGTTAAACGAAATTTATGATATAACCATTTTAGTAAAACGTCCGTCATACTTTTTCTAAACTACTTTAATTTAGGCATACTATATATTATATAAGCAATAAAACACACACATATATATATATATCAAACTGTAAAATCCAATTGCAAAACAGAATATACACAAATATACAACGCCATTTACAAGAAATTTCATCCCAAATTCTGATTTTCATTTTACTGGCTACAGTGACGTAACAATACGTCTTATTACAATCAATCCACAAAAGATATAATCCAATCCGTGTAATATTTTCATATGCATGGCCTGCCACGTGTTGTGGCATGTGTAATAAAATATTTTAAAGGTGGCATAATAAGCATGAGGTATGTACAATTAGGTTAATTTTTATGTGCAATTATTGTAGTTTTTTTTAATGTAATTGTTAAATTTGTTTTCTTGTCTTTTTTTAACCGGCGCTGTGGATCAATATAGACTACTATACCCATAGAACTAAAAGTCACCAGAGTGGAGACGTTGCTATACTATTTCGGACGTCTTTAAGTCTGTTAACTCATTCATTCAATTTGTTTTCTTTTTACAGAAACCAATATTAGATTACCTCAAGTTATTACAGTCATAACGTTCGTTTCAGCAAATTCCATAGAACTTACACAGACCGCGGATATAACAGCAACTACAATGTTACCGACCACAAAGTGCAAAGGATGTTCCAAATGTAGGCCCGATGATGTTGTACCCAAACTCCCAGCTGGTTGTGTCATTCACCCGGTAAGCAAGCACGAAGTTATTGCTATGTCGACTCAGAAGATCTAAAAAAGTTAAATTTCGTTAAATAACTTTATTTAAAGTATATAACTTTGTTTAAAGTTATTTTAAGTAAAAATATCTTAATTCCTTGTTTGGTTGGCTTTTAACTACTTAACAGCGCGTTCGCGACAGCTGTCTGTTTTAATTATATAAACTGCTTACAGAACATTGGCAACTTGTAAAAATGTAAATGCAAAAAAAAACGGTCTTTTCAAGTTGCTCCCCGTAATAGATCTTTACGCCGTTTGCTTATGTAAAAAAATCGATTTAGGCTCGTCTGGGTTTTTCACTCCCGTACATTTTTAGTGTACAGAGCCAGCGTAACCTCATAGACAAAGACCGATGTGTCTGTTCCATTATTTTAATAATTAATCGAGCACGTCGTGGCTATACAAATCCTTTTTCATCGAGTAGTTCTTGTTGGGCACGTAGCGGCTGTATAATAAATATACAATTCAGCACGGCTTCACATTTGTACAATGGGTATTTACAGACCTTCTGTATTAAATATTTTGTAATGGAACGTGCCCGATCATTAGAGCTTAACTCTCTTGTTCTACTCTTTTTTTTCTTTGCTCTTTAATGGTAGACGTTTAGTGGTTGTATATAAAACACCAAAGCATATACTATGCGAGGCAGAAGATTTTTGCGTAATAGGACTATTTTAGACTCGGTGTTTCTGACTAAAACAATTGAAAGTGACTGGCATAGCTTAGGTTTTCCTTTATTAGTTGCAATTTCGTGTGGCTTTTGGATGTTGATTTTTATTTGCGTGTTTATGAAGTTACATAAACTACGCTGTGACGAGCCAGTTTTCGTTTTGTAGTAATGATCAGATCTATAAAGGCAGGAACTAAACCACAAAGTCTTATTAAGCATGGTTTATCTATATAGAACAAAATAAATGATTCCACATTGCAAGCTTTCAGAGTTATAGCCTATGGATTTTTAAAAATAATTTAGAACTATATACAAAATCTTTACGTAACTGATTTATGCTTCGGGATGAACCACGTTCATAAAATGAAACCATTTGCATATGAGGCAACTGAGACTTGTATGAGGGAATTAAATTCTACCACCGATAAGGTATACATGGTACTTGCCGTACAAAGTACTATATTTTTTTCGATTTACAGTATTCTTATTGATTGAGCGTACATTAAATCATTTTGGGTAGGATTGTGTCAGAACTTCAATTGTAATTACTTTTTAAGCGCCCTAGACCTTGGTCGATTTTAAATCAATATTGATGTCGTTTGTAGCAAATAGAGGGCACGGGAATGGTATAGGTATATAATAAAAGCAACCATATACAACACTAGCTAAAGGGTATACGTTTTTAGGTACCAAACTTAAAACGGTACAATACATAAATTTAATATAACACTACAAAACGTGCTGTATTTTAACTTTACGTTAATAAAGAAATTTGACATTATTCTTTGTGTGGTGTAGCAACGACAGTCATAATAATTAACAGGGGTTTTCTGTTTCACACCTTGTGTATCCGCTTACAAGTTACCACATGTTACTTTGTCGGTTGAATATTTTACAACTTTTTTTTGTAATGTATGGCGACCACAACACATAAAAATCACTGGGTTGGAGTAAATTCTATTAAGTGTCTTGTGCTAGAGACAGGCGCGCTAACCACTTTGGCACAACACCAGTCTTAAGTAATTCCTAATGCGTTTTTAATTGCAGGAATACGACGATACAGGAGAGAGAGGAAACTGGACTAACAAAGCCGAATTCTTACTGTCTATGATCGGTTATGCCGTGGGATTGGGAAACGTTTGGAGATTTCCGTACTTGGCGTTTGAAAACGGAGGAGGTAAAAGTGATTATGTTCACTATAAAAGTGATTGCGATAACTTTATCTGAGCAAAAACACTAAACGAGTATTGTATCTTTGATTATGGTTTATACAACCATTAGAATACGATTCAGTTATCCTGTAACATTTTTATTTTTTTATCATTAAATAGAAAGCCGTCAAAAAAATTTAAACAATTTGTCCCACATTAACACGTGTCCCACTTTACCCCACCCGACCACATGAAGTAAAATTAACTATACTTTATTTGCGGTAGCGATCTTTGCGTGAAATAAAATATATACGAGTGGGAAAGATAAAGTAATAAACACTGTAGTAAACAAGTAAAACTGATACTCTTTGGTGTTCAGCAGCATGACACATATAATCGGTTCTTACACATATGGCTTCGTAAAACAACTTTACTTCCTATTTGCACCAAATATGTTTCATATAATTTATGCTGTACCTGAAACTTTATTTTTTCCACAGGCGCCTTCCTATTACCTTATCTCACTATGCTGGTTCTAGCCGGGCTCCCAATATTCTTTCTGGAAGTTTCCCTAGGTCAGTTTTGCAGTCAAGGCCCGTTGGGGGCGTTTAACGGTGTGCCTATCGTCAAGGGTAAGTTTACTGTAGAGTAAGACGGATACATTACCGTATAACATTCTATATTTCCTGATTATATCGTGAAGACGCCATTTTGGAGTCGCGAGAATACAGTATATAATTGTGGATATAACATAAGCAATTTTATTTTTTTGATACCACGCTTGAAAATCTTGTATATATAGTGCTGTGGGGTATACGATGAATACCCTAAGCACATATATACCAGATTCCCTAATCTTGTTTTGAACAGTTAAAAGGGCTATTTTACAGTCGTGACGATACGGTTATAAATTTTTTAAAATATTTCTTGTTTACTACCAAATGGGACGATAAATGAGAATAAAACCTGCATTTTTGCCCTAACCCACTAACTTTGCCCCAACCTCTATCCATACAACATACAGCAAATGTAAAAACCTTAATATTATTTCCTGTATAGGACTGGGCGTTGCTATGGTTGTCGTATCCGTATACGTGGGTGTATACTACAATGTTGTAATTTGCTACACGCTATACTTTCTGTTTTCTTCTCTGACATCGGAACTACCTTGGGATAGCTGTAATAACGATTGGAACACGCCTGCATGTCTTCACAGCACTTCAATATACAACAGTAAGTTTGCTTATATTGATAAGGCTGTGGGGTAAGATGGAACACCGGTAATACTAATATTCAATTTTTTTATGATCCTATTTTAAACAATTAACAATTCTCCGTTAGAGTCGCAGAGTAACGTTTTAAAATTATGTAAATATTCTTTATTTACTACCAAATGGGACAGGAAAATGGGATAAAAATATGTCTCATCTTACCCCACCCTACTATGCTAACTTTTAACAATAACTCCAATTAATACAATACGCTTTTGATACCATGACTGTATACACAAAACTTTCAATAGATTTTCAAGGCGAGCTGCAAACAATATAGATTAACACCATTTTCACAACCAAACTTTACAATACGCCTGCCATTAGACTAACTAATGGCGATACGGGCTGATATTGCTAAACAAGTTTGTATATGAAAAACGATCATATATTTCACCGTATATATTGGGCTAATCCCAGGTCCTATATGTCAGCATAACTCGCCGCAGGACTTCACCCATATAGAAAACATTCAAGCGCACTGTTGTACTACTACTAATAATTTAGCGGTCACGCATTATTGACACTTTTAAATAGTTTTTGCGCGGATGTCCAACGACTGTCCTTAGATTGCTAATTGCCCTGTTACTGTATTCAAAGAGATAAAAAAATATGCTTTGTACGTTCAATTTCTTTGTACCGATTAAACTTACCTTTTACTTTGTAGTGACTTTAAATTTTACTCTTCCCTCATCTCTTGAAACCGGTTTCAATAATTCACAACGATTCAACACAACTACGTCAAATTTCTCAATGGCACACCGCATCAGTCCGAGTGAGGAATATTGGAATTACAAAGTACTGGAAAAGACGCAAGGCATTGAAAATCTTGGAAAGGTACGTTCTTAGTTATAATTGGAAGTTCGCAGACGATAAACTGTTAGACTATATCATAAATAGGCGAGGGGAAGATCGGACACCTTTTCATTCTATTTATCGTCCCAAAAACCGTATATCCTTGCGAATCCCATAGACTGTCGTTTTGTTTTATAATTACAATTTTTTTGCAGATACGATGGGAACTGGCACTAATTTTACTCCTTGCATGGGTCATCATATATGCATGTCTAATAAAAGGCGTTAAGTCTTCGGGAAAAGTAAGCAGTACAAGTTTTTTTTTAAATTATATTAAGTAGGATAAGATAATCCATATTTTTTATTTGACGTCCCATTTGATAGTAAACACGGAATATTTTAAAAGTGTTATAACCGTATTGTCACGACTGAAAAAGTGCCTTGGTATTTGTTCAAAACAAGATTAGGAAATATGGGATATTATGTGTTTAGGCCTTATCCACCATACCCCACAACACTATATGCAAGATTTCCAAGCGTGGTAGCAAAAAAATAAAATTGCCTAATATTATTTCACGAATAAAGAATTTTCATGCACAATATTAAATCCCTAAACCCGTGTTACGCCTGTGCAACCAGCAATATTATCGAGAAAAAATGTAAAATTTTCAAAAATAAGAAAAAAAAAGTTGTGTTTATTTTAGGCCGTATATTTCACTGCAACGTTCCCGTATGTGGTGCTCACTGTATTGTTGATACGAGGTTTAACATTGGACGGAGCCATGGTTGGAGTTCGCTACTTCTTTGAACCGAGATGGGAAAAACTTCTTACAGCAAAGGTATGAGCTTTGACCGCAAGTTAAGTGATGTCTAAAGACTATTAGTAGGGTGGGGTAAAATGGGACATTTTATCTTTTTATTGTCTTATATGGTTGTAAACCAAAAAATATTTAGAATCATATAACCATATCCCAAAAACTCAAAAATAGCATTGTTGAAGTTAAAATCTCGATTAGGAAATGTTTAGATGCTAACGATATCCCATTATCCCATCTGTACAACATAAGCATATTAAAAAAACGACCTAATAAACCCATAGCGAAAATCAGACAATGTCATTTTCCGTATTCGAAAGTCAACTAGGCGTTAAAACTACACTTTAGCGCAGACATATACGTACAGTTTCAGAATACTAAGTGCAAAAGTTGAAAAGCTAATGTTACTTTTACCACAGGTGTGGAAGGACGCAGCAACCCAAATATTTTATTCTTTATCTGCATCTTGGGGTGGTTTGATTACTTTATCGTCGTACAATAAATTCAACAACAACTGTTACCGGTAACCTAACCCTGATTGTGTATTTGAGCATTTTTTAATGTTTGATTCGAGTTATTAGCAAATAGCTTTAAATATAGTAGGGTAGGGGAAGATGGGACACCTGTAGCACGTAATATCCAAATATCCTGATCGTGTTTTAAACAATTAACAACGGTCTATGGGAGTTGTAAGGATACGGTTTTATAATTCTTTGAATGTTCTTTGTTTACCACCAAATTAGACAAGATAATAGAATGAACAGGTGTCCCATCTTCCCCCACCCTCTATACATTAACGATTATCTAACATTATAATACTCGCCTTTGAAAAAAGCCAACACGTAAATTTTATGTTTGCAGTTCTCAAAACGGTAGTTCTCAAAAGTGTAATTATTATCAGTCTAACCACAAGTATAGTAAATAAAGCAATATAAAAGTTTTATCTTATTTAATGCAGGGATTCAGTGATCGTTGTACTTACCAATTCCTTCACGAGTATCTTCGCTGGTGTAACCATCTTTGCAGTGATTGGATTCATGGCGCATGTGCTCAAAACTGATATCGCTTCAGTTGCCGCAGATGGTATGGCGTCTATTTACCTTTAAATTTATTACATTCCGAGAATTGGATTTAGCTTTTACCAGTTCTATCTAATACTCGCAGGTCCTGGCCTTGCTTTCGTTGTTTATCCAGAAGCATTATCTCAGATGCCGTTTGCTCCTGTGTGGTCGGTCCTGTTCTTTCTAATGCTGTTCACACTAGGACTCGACACAATGGTAACGCTTTGCACAGCAGAATACGCCGCGCGAGGATTTTGATTAAACCCGCCCTTTTCGAGCAGTTCGCTACGCTTGAAACCATTGTGACGTCACTGACCGACGCTTGTCCCCGCCAACTGCGTCATCGAAAATGTCTTTTCACGTTGGTGGTTTGTATATTTCTTTTCCTCATTGGACTGCCACTGGTTACACAGGTAAGGGCCTATACCCAGTTTTCGAGCTCCCCACACATTTTAATGTATATATAATGTTACAGGGTGGTTTCTTCTATCTTCACCTCTTGGACAGCTACGTGGCTTCGTACTCCTTGATTGTTTGCGCCATTGTTGAAATGCTATCTATATCCTACATATACGGTACATATCACTTACGTGCCCATATTATTTGCCACACTAAACACACAACGTTTAACAGGATTAAACCGGTTTTGTGAAGACATTAAAATGATGACCGGCCATAAACCGAACGCTTATTGGAAAATTACCTGGTCTGTTATATCTCCTGCTGTATTGACGGTCAGTATATGTTTATGTGAACACACAACAAACTAACCAATAGTGTTCGGTTTTTAGTTCATCCTAATATACAGTATTGCGGACTACAAACCTCTGAAACTGGACGAGTACAATTTCCCACTGTGGGCAAATATACTTGGCTGGTTCACAGTCGCTTCAAGCGTCATGTGCATTCCAATATTTGCAATAAGAGAGATCATACGAAATAAAGGCACTTTCCTAGAGGTATGTAAATAAATTTGTTTAATTTATGCATGGTATACGTCTAGTTTCACGAATGGTACAGTTTTATGCACGGTATATATATATGTTCTAGCATTTTGTGTGTTTTGTATATATATATACGTTCTAGCAATTCAAATTTGTTTGCACACCCACAAAATCGAAAATGAATGCTATACAAATAGACCTGTTTTACCAAGTGTTTACGTTTCAGCGCATCAAGTCAGCCTGTAAGCCTAACAAAAGGTGGGGTCCTTATCTATTAAAGGACAGAGTTGGATTTTACGCTTTTAATGTGCATCCGCCTGCGGTTACCAATGTCCGCGGAATTGACAACGATTCAGACGCCACACTGTTGCACGACACAATACAAGATACCCCGTCGACGTCAAAGCGAAACTTGAGTGCGACTGCAACAGCTTCTGAAGGCTGACGAATTTTTAAATTCCTGCGATGCGAGTTTTGTTGTATATACACACTCTTGCGTGCGCTTGCTCTATACCCCATACTATATATAGTATACACCGTGCATTTCAGTACATTTTTACTTCAGTGCACTTTGAAACTTCCGCTCTAGTTAGCTCGACTGTGATATTATGTAAAGTAAACTATACATAGAATCAGCTGATGAGTCTAGTTTTAGTAAAAAAGAAATTAGTTAGTTTGGGGACTATACACCATTAGAATATATGCGATAGTTCAAGAAATATAATATAGTTCAAGCAGTTTAAATTAGAGTAATCCGTGGGAACTCTGAAAATACAGAGTTGCTCTTGAAACCTCGGTTGTACGATATATATATATATAGTAGAGTGGGGAAAGATTGGATACCTACTCATTTTATTTTCTCGTCCCATTTGGTAGTAGACAAAAAAATCAAAGAAATATAAAACCGTATCCTCACAACGCGGATGGACCGTTGTTAGTTGTTCAAAATACGATCAGGATATTTGGGTTGTAAGTCTAATGGTCTCTCACCCTCCTCTACCCTACTATTTATTCTGATAAGCACTTTTCAGTGTTAGATGTATTGAGAGTTTGTTTTCTCATGAAATGGTGGGAGTTATTATCGACTTATACTGTGTGAGCTGTAGTGGTTAGTGGTGACAATAAAAGTTAAAAGGACCAAACATCTTCTATTTGATAAAGCGGTCAAAACGAGTCCGAAGAGTGTAGGCCTTCAGTCTATAAGAGCACAGATGAGAGAGGCCATTGACAAATTCATGAATGGCCTCTCTCATCTGTGCTGAAACACCTAACCTCGAAAATTAATATATGATATATGCTATATAGCAGCAAGCATAGGAAGCGGAAACGCCGCATGTAACATCATTGTTGCTTTATCGGCCACTAAATCATTATTTTTGGAAACTGACTTGTGGGTTGTGCTCTGGTAGTAGGCTGGGGCACCTTTACCACATGATATACAAATATATCCTGATCGCGTGTTTTAAACAATCAACAACTGTCTATGGGAGTCGTAAAGATACGGTTTTATAATTTTTTAAATGTTCTTTGTTTACTGCCAAATGAGACAAAAAAAACTGCCAAATGAGACGAGAAAAGGTGTCCCAGTATCGTTTGTTTCACTTTTTATCTCGCCGACTTAAACTTTTTTTTAGTTTTTGTTCTGTTATGATACTATGCTTACATACAGTTACTGAAGTAAGTTAAACAGATTGTGAAATTATATAGCATGGCCAAGCAAAGTATGAATCAATTGAAAGAGGTAATCTTGTTGTGCATTATACATGTTTTTACTGTGCTTAAATATGTGTTTTTATTGCATTTTAGGAGCCAACGCCTGGCTGCTACATCAAAGCTCGGTATGTTGTTACGATTATGGCAGCTCTGGGTTCAGTTAACCTTTATTTGTTGAGGAACTCATTAAATATTGCTCTTATCTCGATGGTTGGGGTTAGTAATTCGTCTATAAGCGAAAAGAACCAAAACAACACGGCGAGTTTACTAACTACTGCCGTTGTATGCCCCCGTAACCAAGCAAACTATACAACTGAAGAACAAGATTCACAATATCAAGTAAGTTGGATTGCATAACTATATATAGGGGACGTATTGTGTATAGAATTTAGAAAAAAAATATAAGTTATATATAGTATAGGGTGGGGGAAGAAGAGACACCTATTTCTTTTATTTTCCCGTCCAGTTTGGTAGCAAACAAAAACATTCCAAGAATTTTGAAACCGTACCACACACGTTCGATAGACCGTTTATTACCCGTTTAAAACACGATCAGGGTATTTGGATATTATGTGCTATGAGTGTCCCGTTTTCCCCACCCTACTGTATATTTGTTTTGCATCAAGATTGCCATATAATTGTTGTGTTTTGCACCAGGAAGGAGAGTTTGATTGGTCATTGGCAAAACAAGGACTACTGCTTTCGTGTTATTGGTACAGCTACACCCTTTCCAATATTCCAGGCGCTTGGCTTGCGCAGCAATTTGGAATTCGAATCACACTTGGTGTCACATCTTTACTTTCTGCAATATTAACCTTCTTCGTACCACCAGCAGCTCGTCTAAGCTTCGGTTTGTTGGTAGCATTGAGAATAACAATGGGTTTACTCCAGGTTCGAATGTAATGTCAATATTTTAACAAAAGAAAAACAACACGTATACAAGAGTGCAAATCATTAATGAGTAAGCACGTGTTGAAACAATCAACATAATATTGTTTAATCCTTTTACTAAAACGAATACGATCGATCAAAAACAAACCAGAAATAACTAACAAAGCGGTTTTAGTCGCCATTTGTTACCGTGTATCAATGGGTTAGAATACATTTGTACATGTATTCACAACACACGATGACTTATGTTGTATGGGAATCGAGCGATTGTTAAAGAATATGTGTAAATACGGTTTGTACAACTCCTGCACCACGTTTAGACTTGTAAATGTACATTAATGAAGCAAGTCGTGGCTTAAAAACGTTTGTTGGGCACGCAAGTGGTCATATATTTTTTGTCGTCGAATAGTTAAAGAAACAGAAATCCGAGATTACACTTTTTAAAGAACAATTGCTAGAAATAGGAATTGAGGTAGGCGCAGAAAAAGTCGCACAAAAAAAACAACAACAAGAACAACTGTTCGACGAAAAAGGATATAATATCCACTTACGTGCTCAAAAATGCTTGTGCTATATACAATACTGTATATACTATATAGGGAGTCACTCTGCCAACAATCATGCAGTCAATTGGGACTTGGTCTCCCCCGTGTGAAAATACTCGTCATGTTGCTTTGAGCTTTACTGGAGTAGCATCTGGGAACGTAGTGGCGTTTACTTTTGCCGGTTTTATCATCTCGTATTTTGGATGGGAGTGCACGTTTTATGCGGCAGGTGATTACGCTATTAAATATTTAAGCAATTTAAATACTACCTTATTTCATAGGCGGTGTCGGATGCTTGTGGTCGATTGCTTGGTTTCTGTTAATTCACGACACGCCCCTGAAACATTCGAGAATCTCAAAACAGGAATCAAGTTACATAACGAAAAGCCTTTCGGATGCAGCATCTGTAGAAACAAAGGTATTTATAGACACCCGTGTTGGAGGTTGATAGTTTGTGAGCTGATTGCAGGTGAGCTGCTGCAGTTATATGTTATGACTTTCTAGCGGCATGTGGGTATCTAAAGCTACTCACTATTCCTGGTTAGCTAGGATTTTGACTGACAAAAAATTACACGATTCTGTGTGTGTCTTGGTTACAGTAGTTATATTTGCTTGTTAAAAAGCTAAACATCGTATCGTTATCTTTCGACGGAACTTCTTACGTTTGTTCCTAGACAGCCAGTTTTAAAACTGTACCATGGCGTAAGATATTGACTTCTAAGCCATACTGGTCGACTGTTGTGCCTCATTTAGCTGAAAATTGGGCATCTGCCATCACACATAGTTGGGTGCCGCAATATATTGCCAATGTGTTGGGCTTCAGCATCGAAAATGTAAGTAAAGCGTTTGTAAGTAGGTGTATCACGCAGCACATAGAATATTTAAACCTTGGACGCTTTTACGAACTTGCCTAACTAATAACCTATGAGCAATTAGTTTTATTTGTTTCCATATCTCAGGTTGGGATTTTATCTTCATTACCATACGGACTAAACATGTTCAGTCTACTAGCGAGTGGTTTTCTCTCCGACTTTATCTTAATAAAGACAAAAATACGAAAGACTTTACTACGAAAGGTATAATAGGCTATATTTTCGAAAGAACCCTCAAAAAAGCATATACGAGTTAACTTGACGAGCAAATTTGTAAAAGTTGTTTATTTGCAGGTGTTTACAAGTATTGGAATGGGAGGTACAGTCTTGTCGTTTCTAGTTTTGCCTTCATTTGGTTGCAACCATACTCTTGCCATCGTACTGTTGTGTACGTCACACATGTTCGTGGGATGCAATTGTAAGTATAGAGTTAGGTGGGGAATATGGGACACCTTTTAACTCTACATTCTCGTCTCATTTAGGGTAAACAAAAACATTCAAAGAATTATAAAACCATATCATGTCGACTACCATAGACCGGTGTTAATTGTTTAAACTCGATCAGGATGTTTGGATATTACAGGTGTCCCATCTTACCCCACCCTATTATGTATAGTACTGTGGGGTAGAATGGGGTACGGTTAAAACCTAAATCCCAGATTTCCTAACTCTGTTTTTTAGAGCCACAATTATTTAATTATGTAATTTTTCTTTGTTTTTCATTAAGTGGCATCAGAAAAAAAGAATGAAAACGTGGGCAATCTAACGTTATACTCGTTTAAAGCTTCTATAGTTATCCAACACAGCCGTATCTAACATGACACCGACACTTTCTATTACAGATGCCGGGTACCGCGTTGCGCTTGTTGATATGGCAGCTTCGTATTCAGGAATCTTGTATTCCATATCAAACGCTATGACCTGTGTAGTGACTTTGTTTGCGACACAACTAGTGGGAGTTATGCTTGGAGATGGAGTAAGTTTATGCCTGTGCAGACTAAGTTGGCCTTTTAAACGTAGGCTGGATTTATAAGTTCTGCGATGCCTTAACGTTTCCTATTTTAAACAGTCGCTCCCGTACTGGAGAATTGTGTTTTATGTGACTTCTGCAGTATCTGCATTCGGTCTATTAGTATTCCTTTGGTTCGGGACATGTGAATTGCAACCATGGGCAAAATCGAAAGAAAAAAAAGTGGAGAGTGACCAAGAACTCGCCTTTCTTGAAAAGACAGAGGATATTTAAAACAATACATGTTGTAACACAAAAAATGTTACTTTTTTAATAATGTTAATTCAATATATAGTAAGGTGGGGGAAGATGGGACATCTTTAGCACATAAAGTCCAGATATCCTGATCGTATTTTAAACAACTAACAACGGTCTATGGGAGCCGTGAAGATATAGATTTATAAATGTTTGATTGTTCATTGTTAACTGCTAAATGGGACGAGAAAACAGAGTTAAAAGGTGTCCCATCTTCCCCCACCCTACTGTATATAGATGATGTTAACAGAAACAAGAGAGACCATACCTTTTCTCCTATCATATATGTGGGTATATATTGAAGCTGACGGAAACAATCATATAAGTTAATACCTTACAGGGTGTGCGCACACCAAAAGTACAGAAGTAATTCATGTATTATTAAATTTAAATACTTACAGCACATCTTCACCCCACATAAAAATAAAAAGTTATTCAACAATCTTGTAGACGGGAATTAGTTTATTACTGCGATTTAACTACAAGCGCTATGGGTATATGACTAAAAGCTAGTTTGGATCGAAGGGTTTCATGCGTGTAGTCGCTCATAGTTTTCCATATTTCTTTTTATGCCGTTATAAATGTCTTGTATAGCAACCGATCGCGAGCCGTAGTAGTCCACAAAGTTTCCTTTAGGGTTCATAAGATACATGACAATCGTGTGGTCAACCTGAAAAAGTAAAAATCAAGTTTTGACAATGATAACAGCAAGAGTTCCAAACCTTTCCTCAACAGTTGGCGGATCATAATTGAAAAATACCGGGCAAATATTGATAGGCGTATCATCATTGGGAAAGACACTTAACAGAAATTTGCTCTAATCCAATAGTCACTAATTGATTTGTATTAGCCTGGGTGTCAGAGTAATGGACCATTGGCTTAAATCTCAAGTCCCATGGCGCTGTGCCAGGCTGTAGAATCTTACAAAAATAAAACTGAATACAGTAGCACTGAAAATTTAAACTTTGCTGGTGTGATTGTTTTAAACAATCAACTTACCGTTATGCAGAGAATTTCATATGAATATAATACAAAGAACATAAAAAACAGTCTGTTGTTAATATTGCTTGTTCAATTCTGTGCACACATGTTAACGCACTATATCACATTTTGTTGGAAATGTAAAACCGCCTTTAAATGGTGTGTGTACCAACCATTTTTGTCATGGCACCCATTCAACCCATAGTGCTATACTAACACTGAACAAAGGTCTGAATGCATTGAGAGAATGCGGTTGGTGAAAAAACCTAGACTCTACCACATTTTAAATTGACTAAGAAACTGTTTTTTTTCTGTCATTTTTCTAAATTAAATGCTTAACCTGTCATAAAGACAGCATCTCCTTATAATAATTGCGAAGACTGTTCTATATGGGTGAGGTCATAAGGCAAAGCATGCCAAGAGGCCTGGAACCTAAATCAGAGCTGTACCATCACTTATTATGGCCAAAACAGGGTAAATGAACAATTCTACACTTACAATGTAATCATTATCTTCATCTTTGGGACCTGCACTGTAGTAAACACGGAAAGCTTTGGATGCTTGCTTGATTTCTTCAGGAGTTCCAGTTAGTCCAACCATTTTCGGATGGAACTCCGAGATATATTCCTTCACTGCTTCAGGTGTGTCTCGCTCCGGATCAACAGTGAGGAAGATCGGAAGCAAATCTGGAATGCTCTCATCTTTATCTGTAAAAAAAATGAAATAAATTAATAAATTCCTTAAATATGTTTTTTAAATTAAGTTAAATATACATACATTAGGTTTTAGTCATTTATATTCAGTTTTATATTTTTTTAACAGTTAATGTAATCCATTAAAAATGGTGGTTAGGGTGGGTAATACATTTTTCATATAAATAGCCTACATGGAAAAACTGATTGTAAGTTATATCTTGCTGTGTGGTAGGGGAATCACAGTTGTTGTAAAATGCATGTTCTGTTTCATACACCTGATGTCTGCTTACGAGTTGACACATATTTTACCTGCTATGTAGGTGATTATTTTATAAATTTCTATTTAGACTTTTTCTTTTTTAATGTATGACAGTTTAGACAACCAATAAATGACATCTGGGTTGGAAGAATTGCAGCAACAGGCTTGCCCAAGTACACAAACATCCACAATATTTGCAGTAGAAAACACATTCAACTGTTTCAACAAACTGGGTCAGTAAAATAATGTGACACAATTTTTGAATATAAAATACAGATTGTATATAAGGAATATAAAGCAGAAAATCTACTTCTGCTCTATACATTTTTATGCTTACCCACAAGGTCGATAATGTCGGCCATTTTCTCAAGTTCCTCAGGACAGATATCAGGACAGTGGGTGAATCCAAAATAAAGGAGAAGCCACTTGCCAAGGAAATCTTTTTTGGTGACAGGTTTTCCTGAGAATACAAATGTTTCATAACATTGCCAGTTTAGCTGATTATGAAAATTGTTTATTCGGACCGAAAAAGCTACAATTCAAACATACTAATCAAACCTGAGTGACAATATTCTGCACTTAATCAATAAATTGAAACTAAATTTGTATGCTCCATTAACTATCCATGTATTCCCTACATTTAAAAAAGTTTGGGGTCTATGAAACTTTAAATGCACAGTTATTGACCATTTAACAAAAAATGACTTTAATAACACAGATATTCGTCATTTTTAAACCATACAAACAAATCCCTTACTAGAGAATGTATACAGAATATGAAAAGTTACTAATGCATTTAAAATACCAAATCTTATGAATAAAGACTTTTTTCTCTATGGATAAACAAAAACTGTACAAGTTCTTTTACCGTTGTGATCAATTAGATTATAATCTTCAGCTCCAATGTCAACTTTACTTAACTGTGTTTCCCTTTCCATTAGACGGTCTGAAAAAGTGACACACAATAATAATATATATTATATATATTTATTATATATGATAAAATTAGTTATATATATTAGATGTTAAATGTACTTTCATTCAAATGTTTAAACAATTTGCTATGTCCTTTTGTTTTATTGGTTCATCAAACATAATTTAGTACATAGATACATACATATATATATATATATATAAATAGGCACTAGTGAAGTATGCTCCTGTAGTTCTGTGGGAAGAATTAGAGGCTGGAATGGTAGTTTTAGGTTATTAGTTGGGATTATAGCCATAGGGGGTTAGTGGTTAGCACTGTTAGCAGATAACATGGGAAAAGATTCTCCACTAGCACCCATATGGCGATATGTGTATTGTTTATTAATCATTGGGGGAAAATACACTGCTTATAACTCACTCTTTTTCTTTTGCGTAGTTGCTAAATAATACACTCCACCCCAAGCAAGCAAGATGGAAGCAACTATCAAAAGTCTTTTGCCCATCGGCATTGGTTGTGGTGTTTCTACTGGTTCTTCAGCTGACTTTTTCTTGCTATTTTCATTCTTAGTGTCAGTGTTTAACATTGTATGTGAATATGAAAGGTTTCTGGTTGCTGTCTGGAGAGGCAGGTTGGTGTGAATGGCCGGAAATGTGTGGAGTGGTTTGGAACTTGCTGGAGCCAACTTTGTACAAACTGATGAGAAGTATAACTTCTCAGCAACCTAGGAAAGACAGGGTCATATGATTAGCAAACATGGTGACAAGAAAAGTTTGCACTTTGCACAGATTCGAGATTCGTAACACCGGTATAGCACAGTTGGTTAGCACGCCTGCACTAACCAACAAATAATCACCCAAAAAGTAACATACTTGGCAATTGGCATTTCGACAACTTGTAAGCTGGCACGAGGTGCATGAAACAGAACACACAGGTTATAACGACTGTCGTATTCCGGCCACGCGATGATAAAGTGAGTTACATTCATTCATTAAGCTTAAACGTAGGACTTACATGCAGTTATCATGCTTAAGTGTTTAGTATACGCAGTTGATAATGTAATTACGTTACAATTCAATATTAGCATAATGAACGCTGACACTTACCTTTAAGTGACTCAGTGGTCTCATTTTTAAGCAAAATGAACAAAACATGATTTAAAGTTAGTCTTATATCATATATCATATGTCACAAATATTTTCTTTGGTGGAAAATTTTCCCGAAACCATTACACAATAGAAGCAACATTTCGTATTTCATTTTATTTTAAACTTGTTCATCAAAGCAACGGTACACGTATGTATGAAGAAAGAATATCATGGATGTGGTCTATAAAACGACTTAAACGCCATCTTCAAGCATAATTTCCACTAGATGTGTTTTAAGGCTAACACGTCGGTTAACAGGTTAGAGAATGAGTAGGTAATGCCCAAATACGAAGGCGCCATGTCTGCAACAGCCACATGGTAATCAAAATCTGCAAGTAGGCAGAGTGTAATAAATGGCTTAATATCTACACCACACGCAGGAATAAACGACTCGAACCATCCATTTCAATAGTAGAAAATACCTATAAATATACCAAAACCGTGAAATCATCAGAATGTCCTGCCCAAGGACCGTCGCTTGCTATTAGGCCTACCTTTCGGAGTATAGTCTTCCGTGTTTTTGTTTTTATAAAGTCAAAAATAAATCCACTTCCCATTTGAGCAGACTGATCAAGTTGAGTGTGCCAACGAAGACAGCAATCCAACCTGTCACATATTGAAATACTTGTAGTGGGGTGAGGAAAGATGAAAACCTTTTGATCCTGTTTTTTCGTTCCATTTGGTAGTAAACAAAAACCATTAAAGAATTATAAAACCGCATCCATACGACTCCCAAATACCGTGTTGGTAATTGCTTAAAACATTTTTAGGATATGATGTCCCATCTTACCCCACGTTACTATCATAGTGTATTGAGTTAAAGACATAAAATTTCTGGAAACACTTTGAATTATAAGCAGTCCATAATGAACAAATCTCTGATGACTGAAGTAATACCAGAACCTGCGGCTCAAGAACGAACAAGAACAAGCAAATAGTAAACTACGCCGCGCCTTTTAGACAGAAACAGTTAGCAGACGCCAGTCCTCTAGTCTAAAGTAACTGTGCAACATGGTTTCCTATTGCAGAAGATTGCACAAAATTGTAATCATATAAATAGAAAATCATCTTGCCAGCAAAGAACATTGGGCATTTTTGCCACGCAGTGTACACAGAAAACAGTTGAAATATCATTTGCTAATTTTAAATACAACGGAATATAGTGCTAAAAGAGAAAAATGCAATACCAGCTTTTGCGGGAAGGCGTGCACGGCATTAGGTTCAATTTTCGGCGAAAAGTGCATTTGATATGTACAGTCGCAATAAGCACATATAGTTAATACATTTGTAATCGGCACAGTGTAATGTTAATGGGACTGGAACCCTGGATGATCATTAGAATTGAGAGTACTAGTGAGAAAAATGAATGAATTTTGCAGGTGATAGGCGTGGATTACCTATCTTGATATTATAATGACATTGGTCTGAGTTCAATGACCTGCTAAGTACAATTATAACAAGATTAATTTGGTTCTTACGTTAAGGTTTAAGTTATGTAATAGTTTTAGATCTTTAAAATCAGTATATACTAAGAAGATACAACAAAATGTTAAAGAATACACAAGAAAAGTTGGGAAGTCATTTTAAGAGCTGACAAACCTTTTTGGGGTTCACCATATTCAAAAACTATACAATTTATTATTATTTAGTGACAGGTAAAATTAAATCAAACGAAATGATTAACACTTCTACTTTAGTTGACATTACCCAACACCAGAGCTTAGTTTATACCACGCTGTAGATTCAGACTGTAAGTCAAGTTTCGAAAGATCAAAAGAGGTTTCGCCCATAAATTCATTTTCCTGCAGACTCTCATAGTTCCAGACAGTCACATGTAATTGTTTTTGTTTGATTTCAGCAAGTGGAATGTTGTACACCAACTGTGGAAAATAAAATTGGTTGTATGCTTAAATTGGTTACAAATACTAGAGGAAATTTTGCGTAATAATTTCTTTGTATTGTAGCTTTAGTATAAATTTGTGCAGATTACTGGTTTCTTAATATGAATATCAACTACAAAGGGGATTTGAAACTGAGATTGAAATAAATTTAACTGCATTGCTTTTGAATTAACGTAAAGTTTTGAAGACATCCATTTTATTAATCAGATTTGGTTAGGACTTAGCCCTTTTGAAGTTTGCTGTGCATGTACATAGGCCAACCTTAACAGGACATAAAACAGAATGTACAAAAAAAAACAATCTACCAGTAAACATATAACCTACCATTTCATTGTACGTTGGGTTGAGAGTTTTTCTCGCCACTTTTGTTTTACGTTTTGTGGAATGTGAAGCATCAGGTAGAAGGTAAGTTTTAACATATGGGTCAGGGACGGTTCCATTTATCATTAACTACAAAATAGAAGTTAGGTTAAGTTGTTTTTTAGTTAGAGTACTAAAGTAAATAATAAACAAACCATTAAAATATAAAACAATAAAAAATTATATGGGAAATTGTCATCGGGCATGAGTTGTATGCATTGCTTTTTATTTTTACGCAATATATAGAAAAATAAAGTTCATCATTGTTTGGGTATAGGGATACAGGGCAAATCTCAGTCTCTTAACAAGTTCCATCCATATAGGATAAAGTAGAATTGCCACAGTACATAACATACCAGATTTTTGCAGTGAATGACCATTATATAGAGTGCGTTGTTCTTATAATGCAAAGAGACTTTGATCTCACCACCGACTGTTAGATCGGGAGATTTTGGAACTGTTTTTGTCACTTTTTCCTCATCTCGTA
This sequence comes from Ciona robusta, assembly GCF_009617815.1. Taxonomy (NCBI): domain Eukaryota; kingdom Metazoa; phylum Chordata; class Ascidiacea; order Phlebobranchia; family Cionidae; genus Ciona; species Ciona robusta. The sequence goes on along the minus strand of NC_143241.1, from coordinate 3,005,521 downwards.
GGATTGGGTGAAAGAATGTGTAGACTAAGTCATGCTGGGGAAAAAACAATCATTAAAGGGCTACAACAGGGATTTTTTCAAATTTTAGGAATTTTCTAATTTTGATATTAAATTTAAAGGAAGGATTTAGGGCCTTAACCAAAATTTAAACCCAACACTGCATTTAGAAAGATTGCTAACACATTTTTGTATAAAAAATTACTCTTTTAATAATATATTCTTAAGTTTTAAATGTACATATAAATAGTTCACAAAGCCTACCATAGCAATGGTTTTTTGAGATTTAAACAAAAACGAGAGATACGAGTTAAGTTTGATTTTCCTTCGTTCAGCAACTTGCTTGACTTGCGAGCGACCAACTACAACGCTGTCAGAAAAGCTGAAAAATAAGGGATGTTCAAAATTACAATGATATTGTGCTGCCATGCAAGGATAGGTTTTATTAATTCATATATTCAAAAATAAACAATTTTAACATTTAAGTACAAAGAATTATGTTTTAATACATAAAGGTTAACAGGTGTGCTGCAGGTTATTAGATAGATAATAAACTTAGAAAAAAATAAAAATTGCATTTATGAAATATACTTAAGGATACCACGTTCAATGCTTAATACTGGCTATAGAGTATTGCTCCAAACCAGTGGTCACTAAAATATGTTGCAGCACCCTCAGTGTCAGGGTAATAGTAAAACTCTTGCCTAAATTTTAGGTCAAGCAGTAAAACCTCACCCACATAGATTTAAACACAGAGAAACATAGCTAGCTGAAAGCATAACTGGTGAATCTGGTGGTACCTGTCAACGTAAAGTTACCTTGGTAGTTTAGAAGGGTAAACAAAGGAAAGTTTACGATGCAGTTCTTCAAACTCGCTAAAAGTCCGGAAGACGTAAGAATCTTTCGTGGTCGTGTTTTTCTCACGTGTTACTTTTACACAAAACATCTGAAACAAAATAATAATTCTACTGACGTCAGAATTAGAAATTTTGGCCTGCACAAATTCTATCATGTTTTTTTTCATGTAATAAAAGTTACTGCAAGAATTAAATAATAATTTTTTTTTTAATTACCAGTTTAATAAAATGAAATATATATATATTTACAAAGTAAATCCACTCACGTAATATTTTCCCGGACTGTATCGCTTCTGGTATCCCACCACAGTTGCCATGGTGATGGTGCCATCTTCATCCCGATGACTCTGGAGCTGAGGAGCAAATGAGAGCGTGTTCTTGTCATCCTCATCATTGCTGAGGAATCGGAGCTGGGCGAGATTATGGATGAAGAAGTTGAATCGAGTGAAGGAAGAGGAGAGACTGCTCTCGATGAGTCTGGATGCAGGAAAGAGGAGATTATCGTTTGATGTGGTGGTTTAGTCATTATAGCTGTTGGACCAGAGGATGCAGGTGCAATGCTCAAGGGAGCCAATATTGTGGACATTAGTGAAACTTGAGGAAAAATGGATTAGAGCACCTGCCACTAGACCAGAAGATATAAGTTCAAACATTGCCACCGTTGTGGACTTATGTTTTTAGACAAGGCAGAACCACAATTGCAACCAAATGGACCCTTTGAACATTCAAATTCGGCCATGCATAAAAAAACAAAAAAAAATACCCCAACATGCAAATTACATACAAAGTTACATTAATGATAACTCGTAATCGGGCACAAGGTGTAGAAAACTTTCAGGAAAAATAGTTAAAACTTTTTACCTTGTAAACATAGTTGTTGCTTCAGTTTCAGCAGCGTTAGGTTTAAGTGCGTCATACACGTATTTCAAATCAGATTTACTGCTCAGTTCAGGAATTCCACAGTCCAACATCTGGTATTAATAGGAGATATAAAATATATTGATAAAATTTTATTTGAAAATTTTTATATGAACTTGAAAATTTTAAAAAAAGATTGGAAAGTTTCACTTGAAAAGGTTTTTACAAAATGAAATGATTAAATTCACACTTATACTAAATATAGGTTGACTATAAAATCCAGTTAGTAAGTTTCAACTGAGGAAAATGTATTCAAATTTTGTATAACCGTAAAGCAATAAATACTGTACATTAAACAGGTAATCAAATGACAAACTTCACCTACCAATGACAGTAGGTTGATGATTACATGCGACTGACTTCGTACAATGTTAAACGCTCGACAACAAACATCAACAAAATCTTGGAACTGTGAGCTTGGCCGATCCCCTCCGTTTATTACATAAGCCATGTCTGATGTGAGTACAAAAGGAGCGCGATCTCTGTGAACGTAATTAGTATCTAATTTGATTCTATACTTTTACTATGTTGGCGTTTGTCTGGCGAATGTGAATGCAGTAGCACTGGATGTTAGGGTAATGTACAAATTTTCGCAGACATTGCAGAACCTATAACTTGCCCCATTGCTCATTCACATAAAATGGAACAGACTCCGTTATTATTTTTTAATACAACTTAAACCACTTTGTTTTAACTAATCCCTACAAAATGATTTATCAAAAAATAGAGGTAAGCAATTTTAGGAACTTTTTTGTTTAAATTTATAATATAATTACAAATAGATCGTTTTAGGTAAAACATGTTGTTTTAAGCACATCACAAAAGCACAAAAAAAATCAATTAGATTACTTATCGTAGTTTTGTATTAGGCAGTAAACTAAAAATAGATGGTGTTATTTTAAGAACATCTCTAGTGTCGATATTACTTTAAATGATTGTGAAAAATGTGCCAATTGTTTAATATGCTTGTGTTAAAAAATTTTACGACATCATCTTTTTACTATATTTCTAACATTAATCCTAAAACCAACCTTTTAATGTTTCCAAACATTTGAGCGTGACCAAGAAACCTCGCAAAGTCAATGTGGAAAAGATGTCCACTGCTTCTTAACATTATATTGTCGTTGTGGCGATCGCAAATACCAAGAACATATGTTGCTACACAGTATCCAGCGCATGATAAAGTAAAGTTTTCAACTGCCTGTTTGAGATTTTAAGGTCATTGGCACTATGGTTTATTCAGATACATTTTTAGAAGAGATTACAAAAAGCGCTTCTCATAAAAACATTATTAAAAAATTGGAAATGTTAATAATTTAACAAGGGTATTAGGAAAGAAAATGGAATAGCTCTTCTAAGTCAAAACACGAATTCAAAAACCAAAATAGTTTTACTAATGCTATGCATCGTAGCAACAACAGCAAACAGCAGTTATTAGAAAAGTGTGTGTCTTTAAATAATGCTATGATGGATGCTTATAAACGAATACTAAATATTTGTTTATAAAAAAAAAAGTTTTTTTGGACATTTAAATGTCGTAAAAGAAAGAATGAAAAAACAACTTTGTAAATCAGCCTGCAGTTATCTAAAGCAGACATACACACACATGTTCTCAGTATCATGGTCACTTAACCAAGTTCACATTATCTTGCTACCCACCTTCTCGTAGCTGATACCAGTAGGGTTATATTTTTCCAACCACTCAGCAATAGGACGATCTTTAAAAGCTCCAGTTAAACCATAACTTGACTGTATTTCACGTAATGTCTTGGATTCTCCAATCAGTTCAACCAAACCTAGTGATATGGTGATTTTTAGCGTTTTTTTCAGTGTCGTATTAAAAGATTGTGTTGGTACATTAATTAAACTAATCTTTCATAGACCTCATGGCCACTGCCGAGTAGAAAACTAGGTTGAAGTACGAGTTTTGAGTTTGGAATTTGTAACCTATTTGACTGCTTTAAAGTTTTTTTTAGTGCAGTTTTATAAATATATGCTGACTGTCTTTTAATAAAGCATGCTACAACTGTTTAATAGCATTAACATTTTTGACCTATTGCATTGCATACATCATATACACACGGCATAGCTGCCAATGCAGAAACCTAAACTACACAATGTAACTGTTCCAAGTCAAAATATTGCAATATTACAGAATAAGAATTTTTGAAACTGGGATAACATCCTATGTTTTGCAATATAAGTACCCAGTTCTAAACCTTAAAACAGGTTAAACCCTGCTGTTAGGTGTCTATATATACCAGCAGAGCCAAAGTATACTGAATTTTCACATTTATCAATTAAGGTTCTATGCTTTACAACTATGGATCTAACTGTACTTTAACAATGTCCCCTCAAAGCTTAAAAAAACACTAAAACATGAAGCGTATATTAGTTTACCTTGGTTAAGTCCAGTAGGCAGACAATCAAATGTTACAATCCTAAGATCCAATCCCTCAGCCAGCCACATGTTTTCCATCACACGTATCAGTTGCATAGTAAGAGCATCTTGCCTTATATCATCACCAACCTTTGTGAAGATAAAGAGGACATTAAAATTGAAAACATAGAACACACAATGTAGTAAGTATTTTAAATTAATAATAATCATGATAAAATTTTGCCATGTTTTGAAAATTTTCTTGTCTTCTGCACCTATTGCAGTTAATATTGATTTGTTTCGTTAAAGGCAATGTACAGTAGGTTAGGGAAGATGGGACACTTTTAGTACTAAACATTTTGATAACGTTTTAAACAATCAACAACAGCCTAGGCTAGTTGTAAGGGCACAGTTTTATAATTCTTTAAATGTTTTTGGTTTACTACCAAATGGGATTAGAAAATAGAATGAAAGGCGACCCATCTTCTTCCACCCAATATAACATATTTTACATTACCTTATACATTATGTTGATTTCTCCTCCGTTTTTACAAGAATTCATGAAGGAGATTTTAATAGGAATGGCGTTTGAATTGAAATATGATGAATTCTGTAAAAAGGAACCAGTTTTAAAGAAATAAAAAAGCAAAAAACAGGTTTGCTTTCATTTTAATGTTCCTGTATGTTAAAAATTAAACAAGTTAAAATTTCATTTTAACCTGCCAATGCAGTGTATTTGTGCTGTATAATATTATTAGCTGGTAAAACACTCATAACAAGCATTGTACACCTAATGTCTGGGGCATTGTTGGTCCTTGTAAAACACCACACAGTTTAAAGCACCATAGATGACAATGTTTTGCGTACTTTTTATAAAAAGTACGAAAAACGGAAAACAACTACAGAGACTTTATATATTTTAGTGGATTTAACACATGCGTGTTTAGCCAGTTATATTGCTTGAGCAATTATTTTATATTAACCTTAACCTTACAGTGATGCAAGACTTATTATGTAATGTAATGAATTTAATTTAAATTTGATGACTGTCTTTGCCTCTCTTAAAATCACTGCTATTCTATGCTATATAGGTGTATTCTATGCTACAAGGCCTGTCAGGGAACTAGGATTTAGGCCCGAGTTGATTTGTTACTGAAGTCACTGCCATTACCTTGACATTTATCCCGTTTGCTATCAACGCTGGGTTGGTTGGAACTCTGAATTTATGTCCGCCAATGCGTGAAGAGATTTTGCTGAGTTCATCTGTCAGTGTTGACTGTTTTATTGAGTCTTTGGCTTCTTTAACTGATTCGGCAACACTGGAAATTTGAATATGATAATGGTAAATATTGTAAACACGTATATGGTTTATGTTTATATTTTTTTATAAGTGACTTAAAAAGAGAGCTGCATAAAAGTTATTTACATTAAATTAAATAAACCTACTAATAAAATAAACAAAAAAACAAAAAATAAACTTTGTAAAAATAAAATTTGTTAAACATAAAAAATGGTCAAGTCTGTAACCAGAGAAAAAAAATGTTAAAATGGATAAAAAAAAAGGCAAATACCGGTGAACTTTTTTAAGAAAGTAAACTTCTTTGTCAAATTCTTTTTTAAGCGCCGAACCACAAGTGGTCAGTAGAGCTGCATTAATAATTTTGTACCGAGGACCAAATAATTCGTCAGTTTTATTTTCTCGAAGAAGCCTGGGGAAAAAAGGCATTAAAAAGCTAAAATAAAAGTTGCAGGTGTTTAGATTTTAATCATTTAAACAATATTCTGTTACTTCTGCTACCAGGCAGAGTATAAATAATGTATTTGTGGCTCATCTGGTATAAAAACGTAGTGTATTTCCAACGTTTCATCTGCCATACGGCGAGACTTCATCAGGGAATGAAGCGGAACAGTTTTTATACCAGATGACCCACTAATATCTTATTTAATTTAAACTATTACTTTGAAAAAATATTGCCTGTAGACTGTAGTGTACCCAACAAAAATTAATCATTTTCAAGACATTGATTTTAAAACCTAATTCCTTAAAGAATATTTAGGATATTTTTAATTACTAAACAAAAAAATAAAAAATATATTTTTTAGAAAATTAATTTCACATATTCTTACCAAAACAGCTTATGAGCAATTCTCACGCTCCCTAGCGCCCTCCGGAGGAGCAATCGAGCCAGAGGAGAGTCATGGTGTTGCTCCTGACGAAGAGCTTGAACAAGTTGCGACAACCATGAGACGATGTCCATGTCCTCTGCAGCTTCCAACCACCGGATGGCAGCAGTGCGAACACGAGTGTCCGGAAATCTGGGGGGCATCACAAATTTTAATTTACTTAAACATTTGCGAAATAATAAAGGTTATACTTTGGTTGGGTTTATGCTTTGGAAACAAACTAAGAGTTTAATATAAATGTTAGTATGGTAAGAGTAAAATGGAAATGTTATGGGTTTATTACTGTAAACTCATTTAAATAAAAAAAAAATTTAAAATAGAAAAAAAATTAAAGAAAAAGTTAAAAGAAACTAAAGAAAAATTACAAAGTGGTGTTTTAAAAACTTGTAAGTTTGACCAAAAGATAACATAATAGAACTGTTAACAAGTACAAAAGACAGCACTTTCTTCACATAGTCTATTAACAACCAAAACACAAATACCTGTACCCCCATTCCCACAAGCCACAACAATCCCATATTCCATAAATAATGGGGCGCATATATAAAAATATAACCCTTAAATATAACCCTTAAATATAACCCATAAATATAACCCTTAAATATAACCCACAAATATAACCCTTAAATATAAACCATAAAAAAGCGCCACATATTCAAAACTAGCGGTGTCTTCCAAACTATACATTAAAACCCACAACTTACTGTCCAGATAGCAAAGCAAGTGATTCTTCAGGTTGTGGTCGTTGTGGCCACGATGAAAGCAGTTGGTAAGCTGCTTTGGGGTGGGGGGAAGATGGTGACCATGTTGGAACACACCTTAGTAATAATGGAAGGCCAACACCTGTGGGGATAAAGTTTAATTAAATTAATAAGGACCTTATTTGTCTTCGATTACGGTAGCGAAGATTTAGAAATATTTAAATCCAAAAAGACAGGATTTAATTAAAGGTGAAAGGCCATTACCTACGTTGAAGATGTTTTGTTTTATGAGGTGTATAAAATACAGTCTTGGATTATAAACAAATAAATGTTGTAAATTGATTTAAGTACCCCTGCTATCATTTTATAAGTTTGGTTCCATGCTAATTTTGTATGTTGTTTTAGCTTAGAAATTCATAATTTAGTATTTGTTGTTAAGATAAACAATACCTGATGCTGTAGCACAATCTGGGGCTCCAATTATATGCCTGTGGTTCCATAGCACTGCCTTTTCTGTGGGTGATAAGTTACATAATGGTCCTACTGTAAGCTTTGCGTGACCCAGCACCTTTTGAAGCGCATCTGGTTGCTGTAATGACTCTAAATTTTGCCACTTTACCGGTCTAGAAAAAAAAAATTAAATATATTTTTCTTTTTTAAGTTTTAGCAATGTACACAGAAATAAACTGGAATGTATGAGCACTGTAGTTCAGATATTTTTTTTTTGGGGGGAAAAATATATTTTTCACATTATTTTTTGCAGGGAATTGCGCCAAGACCTGCATGTGTTTTTTAAACAAAAACTAAAATGCAATAAATTAGTAAATAAATCTTAAATTATTATACCAACCAGTTTACGTTGTGCCTAGTACCAATAACAACAGAAAAAGTAAATAAATAAAAAACGTAACTTACTCCAATTGATGTTCCTCCACTTGTGAGTGAACTACACACGTAGTTGGATCTTTCTCCTCCGCAAACTGGAGGAGGAGGATCGGATTATCGATGTTTGTGATGTCATCGGAGCAAATCAGTGGACCGTGAAAAGCACCTCGGGTTTTCGGTCGGAGTTTTGACATGGAGTGCATTCCGAAAACGCAACTTTCGTACCGCAGAATTCTATTGAGAAAAATGATATTATGAATGTGATAATGCTAAACTTTTTAAGTGAAATGTAAAAACTTAAACGAAAAAAGTTGAATTAGCAATGATAGTCATTAAATTGTAAGAATCTTGAGTTAAGAAAAATAAAGGACAAAAATCAAATCCAACAAAATCTATAAGAAAGACATTGTCAGTCTCTTATTGAAACACAATCTAATTAGTACAGAAATGTCAAATGTGATAACATTTTTTATGTTAATCAACTTAATCCAAATAGAATCCGATGGGATTAAAGACTGAGTTCATGCAAACTTAGATTGGTGAACATTTTCCAGCAGATGAATTACAACATATAAAAAAAATAACGTAACGAAAAAAATGCCAAGAATAATCAGGAAAAAGAGAGCAATTACCTTCTATGATCGAACAAAGGAATATTGAGCCAACATAAAGGTCGTGACGTGACTTTGTCATCAGAAGATACAGTGCCATGTAAATAAACACGAAGGGTGGTTTCTAATGGAAGATCACATACACGGATATCAAATTCAACCCTGGAAAGTTAGATATATGATAACTTATAAATGTTTATTACAGTAATTTGAATTTTTTTTTTATTTATGAAATTTCAGAAAATATTTCCAGTCAGAATTTTTTGGCAGAATATTAAAAATTAAATTACTGTTAGCTCAATTTTTTTTAGGTAAAGTTACTTTTAAAGATTAGCTTTTCTGTAACAGAAATGGCTTATAAATAAAACTAAGAAAACACATTTTTTTAATAAATTTACACCATATCAAACAGTAATAAAATAAAGCAGTGCCAGTTATAGCAATAATACAAAGCAAAATATGAAAATACTAATTTAAAATGCTAGATAAATGCTTTTGACTGTACATTTTATGATTCATTCATGATTTTCATTTTTATTTGTAAAATTGTTATTAGGTACTTACCAGGTATCCCAGACTACCCTTGGATAAAAACTCTTATTAATGGAGGTTGGTTTTGTAGATGCGTTGTTTGAACTTAGTTTTTCTTCACCATGATAAAGATGACATATTATGTGAAAGTCTTCAAACCTATGTGGGGAATATAGTTTTCATTTTTGCGATTTTTTTGGTATTTTTTTAGTATTTTTTCGCTTTTAAATTTTGTTTTACAAACTAACTAATTAAAGTAATTTTTTTTAATTGTTTTGAATATTTTTTTTTACTTTGTTAAATAAGCATTTGTACCCAGTAAATGGTCAGTCAAATGTTCTTGATTTATTTTACATTCACTTCTTAATACGTCAGCATTGGAGTAATAAGTCAACTGTATAACTCCCAGCCCTGGTGTGCATGCCAAAAAACTCCATCTACATAAAATAGAACTTTCCAACTTACTGAGTTTCCCATGGTTTAGGAAAGCGATGTAATGACATAATATGCACCGAGTACAAATCCTTTACTTGAGTTGACTTTATCTTGTCTTTAGGGGGAGGGGTGGCGTTTAAACTATTGCTTAACGAGTATGCATCAACTTCAAATGCCTGTAAATAGGTTAAGTGTAAAACAGGAATTCCAGTGATTATTAAATAGTGTGCTAAGAACTGTTAATGGTTTCCCTAATTCAGTGCTTTTTTAATATTTTATTTATTTTTGTGTTTTTATATTATCTATTTAACCCTAAATGTGATTTATTTGTGTTGGTAAACATTAACTTTTTGAATGTATATAAAATTACAGATTTGCAATAATGCAAAGTATAATTCAATAAATATTTACTGTATTTAACCCCATAAGCGCATACAAACTAGCTTAAACCAGCCAAAACAGAAATCTTTTTATTTTCTTAAAAATAAAATCAAAGAATAAAAAAATGATTTTTTATTGGACAAAATTTACAAACGCCCATCTTACCTTACAGTAAAGTTGTGAAATATCAAGCAGTACAGATGTTAGTTGTTCTAATGCAGCACGCACACAATGTACATGTGGAGAATCTTCTTTATTTTCTTGCTTGGGCTGATCAAGTTTAACCAAATCATGAACTGCAAAAAATGCTAATTTTCATTCTTTAAACCAGGGGTGAAAAGATTTATTACTGAAGGGGAGAATAATTCATCAGGTTATAGCAAAAGTGAATAATAATGACAATATTAACTTTTATTTGTCTCTTCGATTACGGTAGCGAAGATTTAGAAACATTTTAACGAAAACACAGGATATAGATAAAACAACAGTTGTTAAGACACGCTTACAGTTAAAAACATATTTACATTTAATTGGAAGAAAATAAGCGTAAAGTTATATAATGGTCACCTATAAGTTATGTGATGGATACCATGATCTTTTAAGTACTGAGTATACCACATACAGTACTTCTATTGAAGGTTGTTATTTTGCGCATAAAATGCAAATTGTAAACCCACTATAATATAATGCTTCTTAATAAGGCTTTTTCTGATGAACCAAGTATTAGGCATGAAATTAAACATTTTTAAACCATATAATAAAAAATAATTGAACTTTCACACAGCGAGATTTTAGACGAAAAAAAAGGCGCAAATGTACTCTTTAAATCTTGAACTAAATAACAATAAATATATTTCATCCCTTTCTAAGAAATTCAAGTTTGTTCACTGATCTAAATCTACATGTAACAATAATTTGTATTTACCAAGTCCATCATCTTGTTTTGATGAAGTTGGTTTACGTTGTAGCACGCCGCCCCACAGTGTTTTTGCAGCATCAGTGATGCCCAGTGTTTCCAGGTATCCAAATGAACAGCATGTTGCCTTGACTGTCTGCATGAGGCGGTCACACTGTTGGGTCAACACTGCTTCTCCAGGCTCCTGGGGAACAAATTTGAAATTGTAATAAAATATTAATATGATTGAGAAAATTAAAACATAAATATTACTTTCTTCGTTTCTTGATAATAATTTCACAAATACACACAAATACAAAAATCGCATGGATTTTTTGCCTTTTTCTGTTTTGTATGAGTTTGGTTCAAAACATGCCGGAAAAGTGAAAAGACCTAGGATTTGGGCTCATTAGATTAAAACCTAAAATAATTAAAATGAATTATAAAATACCTGTCAAGTTAACATATGAACATATAAATACAGTTTCACCAAACAATTGTCTAAGAAAACTTACAGTTTTCACAAGATCCAACAATTTCTCTGCTTCTTTATAAAAAGCATCAAGAAGAATCTGAATATCATCTCTATTGGTAAAACAAAGAAAGTTAAACATTTGACATTTGCAACCAGGCAATTTAAGCTAGAAACAACCAACCTGCTTAGAACGGTCGATGGTTTTCCTAACTCTGAGAGAAATTCTTTCATCACTGTCTGTTTGTTGTCGTCGTCGTGCTGGGAGTTTTTAGTAGGTTAATTTTAACAATTTTTAGTTTTTTTACAATGTTAAAAAAATGTTTTTAACATTAGATTATATTTATATATTTAATTGACTTACTTTTACAAATGGCTGCATGAAATTAAAAAAAAATTATTGAATGTAAAACAGGTGGGAAATACAGTAAAGACAGGCTTTAATGAAAAGTTTGAAGTGAACATAGAAATATGTGTAACAATATGTATCATATTACTATATTGGTATTTAATTCTACAACTTAATCCTAAAAATAGCGTGACATTTTATGCAGTATTGTACATTGTAGTTAGCAAAATTTATAAGAATACATTCTATTTCACAATGCAATTATATCAAATTAAAAACCTCTAAAAAAAACATTCTATTTTACAATGTAATTATATCAAATAAAAACCTTTAAAAAACATTTTAATTCATAATGCAATTATATCAAATTAAAAACCTCTAAAAAAACTTTTATTAATAATGCAATTATATAAAGTTGAAAGGCTTTAAAAAACACAAGAATTTTGTTTGAAAATTTCGACTCACAGTTCTGCGTAAAGAATGGTCGATGTTCGTTTTGTGAACCAACTCAAGCGTGACATCTTGTTCGAACTTAATGCACTCACGCACGTAGTGATACATACCTAGGTGGGTTTTGCTGTGGAAAAAGAAAATCCCCTTGATTTATATGCGGAAAACTTTCAAAAAATGTGAAGGGGTTTTACTTCTAAAGGTTTTGATATACTTGAGAACTTAAAATGCAGAAATAATCAAAAATAAAGGTAATAATCATAGCATATGTCAGATCATGTTATTTAACTGACTTCACACCAGATTTTCTTATTCTTTTGCCAAGAAAACAGTTTTTAATCCAAAATTGAGTTCAGTATGCTAACATTTAAACTGTTAATATCTCCCGGGACGAAGTTAAATTTAGATCTTGAGTCATGACATATTTTGCCCAATGGGGTGTGTGGTATTGGGCTTGGAATCCTATCTAAAAAGCAATGGCATGTATTGTAGTCTGATGTGTAAATTTTAGGAGGTAAGTAAAAATAAATCAAATGTATTTAAAGCCTGCACTCAAATACACTATATTCATGTGAGAATGTGCACAAAGACAAAGTTGTAAGCTTGTAGCAAATAATGCATATATTTATATTGCCATAAATACCTACAATAATAGTTCTATCCAGTTATAGACCTTAAATAGATTTATAAAAACAAATCAAAATGGATTAAAAACAAAGAGCTAAACAATGTGTTTTCTTAGCTCACCTAAGAAGATATTCTTGTCGGCCGATGATTTTAAATGCATAGTCATCAGTGGAGACAAGAGATATATCTTCATATGCGATACACAGCGCCTGGCTCACTATATGTTCCACTGATGAGTTTACTAAGAAATAAACAAACAGTTAATATGGTACGTATTTTCACTGGTGTCATATTATATGTAATGTGACGGTTATTCTAGGAAAAAAGGGTAACGGTATAGATACGTTATTTTAGCGAACTGCCGTTAGTTTTAAATGGAGTATATAAATTGCTGTCAACCATTTTACACTAGGTATTTTAAAACAGCTTTTTAGGCATTTTTGGCTTTTCTGACATTTGATGTATCTAAACAGGGCAGAATACTGAACACAACATGTATAAAATGGTGCAAATTAAATGGGGTGTGTTTCTATTAAGCAAAGCAGGGGTTAGGAACATGCTGAAACACATAGTAATATACTAATATGTTAGGCCAGGTCAATAAAGTATATAGTCCTGTTTAAAATCAAACTATTTTTATGGGAAAAACTAAAATTGTTGTTAAAAGAGGCAAGAAAACACATAAAGGGGGAACAAAAAATATTTTGTAAAAAAAAACACATTGTATTGTATGTGTGTACTTACTGTCACATTCAAAAGTTACAGGTTCTGTAATTCCATCTGCTGATATTGACACTCTGACTGTAGAATCATCATCCTCTTGCTGACGATCTATTGGGATTACAAAGAACTTTTAGCATGAATGCATGAAGCAATGTTAGAAAGATTAAGACATATTATATGTATATGTACAATTGTGAAATTTTCTAAAAATAAAAATAAATCATAAAATCATATTTTTTTATAAAAAACTGCCTTTATAAAACTCATAAACTTTTACAAAAACTGTTTTCAAAAAACTCATAATTTTCTATAAAAAACTATTTTTAAAAAACTTAAGAATTTTTATAAAATTGGTCTGATAAAAATACTATTTAAACACAATTGCAGGAAATAAAAACTTAAAATCCTATGTCATTTATTTACCTCCTGTATTTATTGCATGGTCCGACTGCACCATGAGCCCCACCACATGACCAGGGTTACATAACTGATCGAGGTGCGTGAATCCCGCTCTCAGTTGCGCCACCATGTGAGCAAAACGTTCAAGGTCGGTTGCAGAATCCACATTTAATTCAGTTACTAAAGAAACCTGGTAAAAAGCAAGAAATTATTAAATATTCCCTTGTTAACTATATATATGTATTCCAGGTTTCCTTTACTTCCTGTTTTTAAATTCAAAAAAAATAAAAAAAATTTTACCTTGGTGAAAATTTGTGAACTTAAACTTTAAAATGTTGTTTATAAAAATATTTCCTATGGTGGAAAATATAATGACTTTCTAATGGTTAAACACTATTAATTGTGCATTTGAACATATATTTGTACCTATAAAAAAGTTAAACTTGTTAAAAAAATAGATATGTGTCTTACAAACCTCATTTTGTGGCAGGTTTGGTGAAACATTGTCATCCTCTGGTGTATCAGCATCATAAAGACCAAAAATATCTGTATAAAACGCAAATTTTTAACAAATATATCAGTTTTACTGCAGTATATAATAGTGGTAATCAAAATCTTTAAACTATACAATAATTCAAATTTAAATTCAGGAACTGAAGCTTAAGCATGTCTGTGTAAACAAAGGTGAGTTTGACCATCCATAAATTTTAACGACTACTAAACTTGGGACGAAGTCTCAAATTTTCAACTTTTAAACAAATAAGGGGCTAATATGTAAATTAGTTTCTCAAATTTCAAATAATAAAACTGTTATACCTCTCTCTCTGGCTGGTGACATGCTCTGAACCTTGGAAGGAGAAGTCTGAAAAACAATAACAAATATTCTTTTTGAATTGGAACAGCAGTCTGGAGAAAACATTTGTGTCGCTTAACAATTGCCTGATGACTTCCTAAAGTAACGCTCGAGTCACTGAAAAGGGTTGCAGGCATGTCTGTCACCCACTGCTATTGATAATAGCTTGAGCGTTTGATAAGTATTTCGATCACTTACATTGGCACTTGGACTTGCGTCTGGAGCTAAGGCGTCTATAAAAAGATAATTGAAATTAGATTGAGTTGGTCTTTTACCACCAGCAGACCATACAAAGTGTTAGTATGCTTTACAGATTTCACTGATCAGACTTATTTATTTTCTCGCAAAATATTTAACATGAATTTTAATAGAGTTGTGTTGTCTTGTCGGATTTAACTTTAATCTAATAACATTGACATTAAAGTTGGTATTCAAAGGAATAAGTTTTTAAACTTTTTTAAACTGGTAGCACAAGCAGTCAAACAAAAGCTGCATGACAGATTGAGATGAAACTTTAGTTCAATAAAATCTATGCTAACATTGTTATCCAGAAAACCAGAAGTAGAATTGTAGAAAAGCATTATAAATGACTACTATTGTTACATGTGATGTAAATAAATACAAACTTGATAAGATATATCCAAAGGCTAAGTTGAAGTACATACATTGAACTATTGGAGTAAAACAGCCCACACCAACAATTCATAAACAAAAATAAATATATTTCTCCAACTTACCTTTACTTGAATTCCATTCACTCCCTGGCTGGTGTAAAGGATCCCATTCTAACCAATCGGGCTGTTGCTTTACTCCTTCTGTATCAAACACACCAGGTGTGGAGGTTTGTTCTTTCACGTCTTTAAACCAGTCGTCAAACACGTGATCGTAATTCCCACTCCACCCCCCCACCTGTTCCTTAACTTCTGTTTCTGCTGGCTGAAGAACCTTTGTTGTGGGTGCTGTAAAACAAATTGAAATTTTCAATGTAAATATGGAACTGTTTGAATAAGGAACATCCAGGGTCACGGTTCCTGTACTGTAACTCATCATGTTTTTGCTGGCTCAATCGCTATTGTTGTGGGTGATAATAAAACAAATTAAAAGTTACAATAAAATATGGAACTGTGTGAATAAGGAACATGTTCTTGTTATATAACAAACTTATGCTGTTCCTGTAACGAGGGGTTTAGGGGTCTGGGGAATATTATATTTGAATGTTATAAAAATGTAGTTCTGGTTCTGCCTTCACTTGAAATTTCCGCCATTTTAAAATAACAAATCAAATCTTTCACAACTTTTCGAAACAAATATAAAACTTACTATAACACAGTCATTCCAACAAAATGATTTACTGTAAGTAATTTTGTTTGTACAACCAATTTTATACAACCAATTTTATTTTTTTTATCAACTTTTTTTTTTTATTATATTTTGTTTTAAGAAAATATATATAACAATGAATATGAACCACCAATTTACAGAATATTAAACTGTTTTCTCACACCCACCCCTATTGAACCAGAGTAATAACACTAAAATTTTATTTCAGGTTATAGTGCTAACAGCATGGATAATGGTAATTGCCAATGAAACACATTCAATCGTATTGTCTCTTAAATTATACTAGCAAGTGTCACTGGGCTCAATTTAAGATTACGTAACTTGGTAATGTTTACATGTTTTATTGGCTTGCTGTACAATACAGCTAGATACCATTCATTTAAGTTTGAGGTTTATAAAGCGGGCAGGAAATACCTTTTCTGCAGGAAACCACGATGCACAAACTAAATATATGTGTAATGGAACTATTACGTTACTAACTTACAACTAAAACATATTAACAGTGTTTGGTTCAACATTTATCCTCTGCTGTTAGGGCCTTTTAAATGTAAGTGTAATGTTGACAATTGTAAACAACTTAACAATTATACTGTAAAGCAGTATATGACTACTAGAAGAATAAAACAATTATACAACATGAGTACATGAACATGACCTTTGGTTTTATGTCTGATGTTTATATTGGAAACTAATGATTTATACTTGGGTCAATTTTTGTAATATCTAATATTGGGACAACACTAAGCATGATAAATTTACAGTAACAATACATTTACTGTAAACCAAATCGGCAATGACACCAGTTTAATTGCTGACACATTACAAACTTACCTTTCATTTCTGGGAAATTAAGTTGAGTGCCGTTTGCTGTTGAAAATGGGTTTGTAGCAGGATACGTAACATTCTCACTGAATGAACCTGGTCTTAAACCATTAAAGCTTCCACATGAAGCTGGCCTTTTAAAAGCCGCTTTGTTTTGAATAGAACTCAAAACATTTGGGTTTTGTAAGCTGAATGATGCCTGGTTACTTCTTTCAAAAGGCTGATGGGTAAAACTTTGAGTTCTGGGCAACATGTACAAGTTATGTAAATCTTTCCAGTTGTTTAAATCCATGGACTGTTGAGTTGAATTATTTCGATAATTTACCGCAGGAAAAGGTTTTACCCTTGAGTCCACTGAGGTGGTTTTAAAAAACATGTCTTCTGATGAATTACTGGGTGATGCAGTTGCAGGTCGTCCAGGAGTTGGGGTGAAGTTTTGCGTTGGGTTAATATTGGGAAAGGACTTGACCTGACTGAGAGTCTTGTGGTATGTGCTTGAGTTGGACCAGAATATATTCTGAGGTTGAGACGCTTGGTTGTTAATGTTCGATGTTATTAAAAAAGGGTTGAAATCGTTATTTGTGGATGTAACACCAATCTTGGATGAAACACCACTTTCAAAGGCAGTCCAATCATCTGTGTCGCCTGATGAAGGCAGTGCATCGTTAAATGACATTAAATCTGGGGCGTCTAATTTAGAAGTTTTGTTCGATATCTGGTGGTTGGTGGACGTGGTTTGTAATCCACACATCGGGTTTACTATTCCAGTTCCTCTTACCCCTGTTGGAAAAGTTTTGTTAAAAAGATTGCAGCTTTAAGGTTATGTATATATCAAAACAAATGGAGGGTGGAATTTACTTTTTTTGCCTTATTGTAGAACACAATACCCACAACAACAGCTGTGTTTTTACGGCTTGTTATTTTTGATAATACTTTTACAAAACATATATAGGTTTTTAAACCAATAAACAAACTGATAGAGCAATATACATTTTTAATTTTTTCACTCACTTAATGTCGAATCTCTGTTTTTCTTCATTCTTTGCATAGCTTCCGCTTCCATTAGAAGCGCACTTTTGATGTCCGACATGTTAACTTTTAAGTGCACTTCATCTAATTAAATGCTAAAAAACTAACAAAAATACTGAGTAAGCTCTGAAACAGACACTAGAAATACTGAAGAACAATGATTTGGTTTAGTGTCTCTGCACATACACGCAGCACAAATTTTGAACGTTATTTCCGTTGCGTGTAAACCACAAACTGGATTTTCGTTGTAAGAAAATTGATTAATTTCAAACGATACAACAAAAACGTGATAATAAATTTAATATACCAGACGTTACTTACTCAAATCTATGACTACTGGCTGACATGGAAACATTATTGAGCACGTAAGTGGTCATATCCGTATGGACCTTTTTTCATTAAACCATTGTTGAGCACGTAAGTGGTCATATGCGTATGGACCTTTTTTTATTCAACAATTGTTGAGCACGTTAGGGGTCATAGAAAGATCCTATTTCGTCTAACCATAGTACTCTCTTACGGTAGTCCAGCTCTTTGCTCCAGTTTGTTTCTTTTGTTAGGACATCACATTGTGGTCACGCATGATAGGTTCTTTACAGAGAAACGTTTATAAACGAATAAATTGAAACTAAATATCTTGGTTGCAGCAAAGTTAGTACTTGGATACTTCGGTTGTAGTACAGTACTACAAAACATCAGTTTAGCGGAGGATAAGAGATAATTACTTATGTCTGCAACTCGCTATTCAGTTCCAAATTTCATTTATTAACTTTTTGCTATAGAAGTTAAAACAAAATTAATATAGTAAGAAATCCTTCGGTACGTTTTCGATTAGGTTTTTTAAAAGTGTTAGAGGTTGGTAGTTAGGAGTTTTTGGTTTGAGGTTGGTTGTTATACGGGTTAGAGTAATTACGTTCAGCGGTTATCAGGTAACGTAGGTGGAGAACTCTTTACTTGGAATTTATAACATGTTTTGGTAATAATGATTTTCAGTATAGCCTAGGCTATATACTCATTTGGTCGACTCTAAGTCTATAGAAAGAGAAGGGAATTGGCAACAAAACGACAGTCGTCATAACACATGCCGTAAAAAATGTATATTGCTTTGTAAAAAAACATACTTGAATAAAAGTATTAGATAAAAGCGTGACTGCCAACCCCACAGTTGCATCCCATTTTACCCGCAATACCATATATCTACAGTTCATAAATAAATTTAATATCAGTGCCAGTCAGCTTTTCTTTAACCATAGCATCCATTTTCTCCGACTGTGCAACAGTAAAGTAATTCTTCCAATCTCCGACCTTTCCTGGAATAGCAACATTGAAAAAAACAGTGTTAGCCTACACCATAACGCTCGTCTTGATACACAGAATCAATTCCACTGCTGCTACCCATGCTAACAAAGTAATATATTTGGTATTTTTAAACGGACACGAGGTGTATATAAACCCAACACAGAAAATGTAAAATGTTGGGACTAGGAAATATTTGTTAAGAAGACAAACCTTTTCGGTAGAAGTTAACTAACTTTTCTGTGGTATTGCTATTTGCTTTCAACGTCCCAAACGAAGTTTCTTCTGCAATGTTCGAAATATCTTGATCAGAAACAGCAACCTCAAGAAAGTCAGCTATTCTCTTGATTTCCTTTTCTTGATCCTTTCCGCATAATTATACAGTTAATACAGCGCATACATAAGTTTCCAAAACAAAACTTATAAAAAAATATACGAGCACAAATAGCTGTAATAAGGAGGTTTGCAAATTTTCCAGTTCACAAACGTTTATGCAAAGGAATAAATTCTTACTTTTACTTTGACTAGATGTGTACGAAAGGCATTTATTTTTTAGAAATGTGCCCAATAAGATATTTAAATTGTGATTGGTAATTAAGCAAACAGGTTAAAATCCCTTATAGGAGAAAACTATACACAAAATTCCGAACAGCATTTTTCCTGATGGGTTACAATGAAAATTGTATTTTCTCTTTAAATACATTAGCGATTAATTTACTTTATTCATTAACTTATCCTAAAGTAAAACCAACACTGGGTAAATCAAACCTGTATCAGGTCTTCATAAAACACAAATAGAACGTTTGAGTCGTTTCTATGTGGATACCATGACAATAAATGCTCTATGTACCATTCCCCTTCCTTGTTGCACTGCAGTTGTTTACCTATATACAATAAACATAATTGTTAGTGTAATACGTAACACAAATGCCGATTACAAAAATTATTTGACAATGCCTCAGTAAAATGGTGGTTCTACACAAACATTGGCGAATAGCCTAAGTTGCTAACCCTAGGAGGGTGGGGTAAGCTGAGACCTGTTTTCATTCTCTTTTCTGGTTCCATTTGGTAGAATAAACAAGTGATATTTACAGAATTACATGCACTACAACCGTAGTTAATTGTTCTAAAATACAATCAGAAAATATGAGACATATAGGTGCTAACGGTATTTTATCCTACCCCACAATCTATACGAAACAGGTGCATATAGCTTTTTGCAGGGCATATTATGATTTAACCAGCTTTAATGAAATAATTGAGACAACGGTTGGCTTGCGACCATGAGAAAGATCACAAAACCATCTCTTTAAGTTTGCATAATATACTGTGGGGTAAGAGAAGATAACTTTAGCACATATAATCACCTATATAGTTTCTAACTTTGTTTTTACAATTAACAACGATCTTAAAGATTCGTGAGGTAACGGTTGTATAATTCTGTAAATATTTTTTGTTTACTTTTAAATAGGACGAGAAAATAAAACGAAATACGTCCCATTTTATCACGATCTACTATATCTATAATATAACTCATAAAAAAATGGCCTGTACAAGTCGAAACACTTTTATTGCTCAAAGTGTATTATCAGTATTCCAGGCAGAGTCATTTTCGGAGATAGCTTCGATAAGCTTTGATAATAATGTTTTACATATAGTAGGGTTGGGGAAGATGGGACACCTTTAGCACATGATATCCAAGTGTCCTGTTCGTGTTTTAAACAGTTAACAGCGTGGTCTATAAAGGTCGTGGGAATACGGGTTTATAAATATTTGAATGGTCCTCGTTTACTATTAAACGGGATAAAAAAAATAGAGTGAAAAGGAGTCTCATCTTCCCCCCCCCCTACTGTATGTAATTTACCTGCAAAACACAAATCGAAAAACTGGTTCCAGTCCTTCGGATACATATCAAAATACTTTGTTGCTTTCGGGTTCACTGGCAAGTTGAGTGTCATGTGGTACCAGGATACCATCTGGTCTTTTGGGTTGCGCAATGTGCATATTATCTAAAATCAATGGGTTAGTCCAAAAAAATCGAATAGCACCTTAGATGTAATACCTTGGCTCCTGCAGATTTGATCTTTTCTAAGTTAAGAAGAGGGGTAGAAACATGGGTTACTAGTACACGTTTCTTCCACGGCAGTTTCTCCAGTAGTTCAAATTTTTCAGCTAAATGTTTAGGGGATAAAAGCAACATTGTTTTGTTTTTTTCTAATTGCCAACTTACGGAGGCCTGTTTCAAGGTAAATAGTTGGCATTGCCATATTTCTTGTCATTGCCATTAGTTTTTCATCGTGTCTGAAGTAGAGCTGACGTACGATGTTCTTTGCCCATGTTGTACCTAGAATGCCATAGGTGCCATCAATAATACGTTTATAGCACTTTCGCAGTTATAACCAGAGCTATATTGTTGAGGCCAAAGATTTGGGAACATAGATAAATTCCTACATCAAAGTAATGAAATTTATATACCGTAATGATGCCGTTTCAAAAAAAAGATAAAATAATTAAGTTTAGCAGAAAGGTATTACGTTGAACTTCATTCCTTATCGTGGTTTATGTAATTTAATCATTGTTCTGCTGCTGTATTTACCAGTTTTCATAAATGATGCAACGATGACGTCATCTTTCCACGGTGTCCAGTTTTCATATACCCACTTGATCGTGTCTGCATTAAAACCTTGTCCGTACATTTTGTAGCCTTTCCATTCAGTTAACTTTGGTTGCATAAAACCATCATTCACAAAATAGTCGACCAACGGTTGTACATCAGGCGGATCCGTAACAAATTGCGCGAGGTCTTTAAAAGCCCCACCAAAAAAGTTTTTCAAAAGCTGTTTCATCGCCTCTTGTTCAGGTTCTGCCATACTAACGGCTCAGTGAACAAGCTCTACTGTATATTTTTTAAAGATCTATATATACTAACAGGACAATATAAAAAGTTAAATTATCTTAATACGCATATGAACTCCTGTAGCGAAGATTGCAAAACATTTACAATGTTCTCTATTTATTATAACCTATATATAACCTATATATGGCTACGCTGCAAAATATACATAGACCATACAGGAGCGACTAAACGTTTATCGTTCAGCACTTTTTTTATCGTTCCGGTGCGTTGAACTTAATTTACGTTTGTACTAAGCTATATACATCTCACTTGTCTCACACAATCATGCATGACTAGCCATGTATCAAAATGCCTGTCACGCGCACTGGTAATCAACTAGGCAACATTTTTTTCTATTAATAGGCCGACTTGCTTACTTTTCATCTAACAATCATCTAGTTACTGTTTTCTTATTTGTTACTGTTTGCATAAAAAAAAGTTTTTTTTTCGAAAATGTAAAATACGGAATATGTATTTAACTCTATGTTTAATTGACTGCATTAAATATAGAGTCTTGCGTGCATTCCTAATGATATAGTCAATGTACCTTTTCTGCAAACTTAAACCAAATATTAACTATTTCTACACCTTGCATGCTATGGCTTACATGCTATGGCTGGCAAACTTAACGTGTGCGCAAATACCTATTAAGCACTTATGTACCTGTATATTATATATTAGACCAGTCGTATATTTACCGAGTATATGTTTATTGACGGTCGTTGACATTGTATGCCCAGAGAAACGGAGCGTAATCTTAAATGGCAGTCATTCTCCCAGGACAGTTACACGACGCATCAAAGAAATGTTGCTGACGTAAAACAATCGCTCCACAGTTGTGCCGAAATGTTTCTTTATTTTCAATTGCACTTGATGAAAGCACTAATGCTAAAGATGCTGCACAGCTTGCCAAATTCGTGAGAGGCATTAATTCTAACTTCGATATCTTGGAGGAATTTGCGCACTTGGTGCCACTGATTGGCACTACAACGGGAGCAGTTATTCTCGATGCGCTTTTGCTTTGTATGACGGATTTAAACTTAGATCTGTCGAAGTTGGTATCTGTGACGACTGACGGTGCACCAGCTATGGTTGGTAGAAATAAAGGTGTCGTTTCACTGTCTGAAAAGCACATGGAAAGTAACGGGGTGAACGAACTTTTGAAACCAAAGTTTCACATGCATACAATTTCCTTTTGGTCGAAATTATCAGAAATATGTAATCGACGCTGGAAGTTTCGGAAATTTAATAAAACACGCGAAAAAATAGAATGCCTGGATTTTCGGTAGCGCCTACATGTGTTAGTAAATTTCATTTTTGCTAAGAACAAAAAAACAACCAACCATTACCGTTTTAACCGTTTGTGTTCTTATTCTCGTCTTGTTAATAAATTGTTATTAAAATACGCGAGTTTTGCATGTGCGGCCCGCGCGACGAATATAATTCTTCGTTTTTTTTTTTTCTTTGATCGAGCCTATAGTCGACCGTGGTAGTAAAAGTAACAATTAAATTAAAATTATGATTTCACTTTATTTTCTTTTTCGCCTAGAGAAAAAAATCATTAATCAGCAACTGCGGTTTATTTTATGTTATTTAAAAAAAAAAAAATAAAAAGCAGCAGTCGCTAAAATGTAACCAAGAATTAAAACTTGTCTTAACTTTCTTTCTGAAAAAATAAAATAGGATTAAAATACCTTCGTGATTAATGTGACTGGCGTTGGTGGAAAGCCACTACGGCACGACAAGCCCCCAGCCAATGGTAGTGGGTTTCTACTTAGGGGAGAAACCCTTGCGGGATGTTACTGTCCACGCAGGTTAAAGAAATCCCCCATAGACAAAAATGATACAACGAATGCACATACACATGTGCACGACAACAACGACAAAAAGACAAAAATGATACAACGAGGTGCAAATATAAAAAGTGCAACAAACACAACAGCTCAGTCATATCCAAAAAATGGGAGGTCGTTAATTAACGCGGACATAATCAATGATACATCTTCAAAGAAAATATGGTTCAAATTCTGAAGGATAATCAGTTGCAGTGTACAAATCATTAAATGTCCGGCCACAAGGAGACGAAGCCAATAACGGCTCTGCATGTCCCAATCACCTGACAAGTCGCCATGTTGGTACCGCGATACTCTCGTAGTATCTTCACGCAATATAATATCGTTCGAATGTTACGCACTGCTTCGACCGTCATGAAACTGCGTTAGGTTATTACGAACCGCACTAATAGTGACCTAAATAACCGAGCGTAGCATCACAGTATCGGTAGTGACCTAAAACTAGCGTAGCATCACTGGCGGCGACGTCTACGCAACAACCCAACGGTAACGTAACTCAGTCAAGAACTGTGACGTAACCGCACCGAACGCTGGGCCTTGAAGGCTCACCGACGTACAGCGTAATTGTAACGTGGCCAGCGTCACAATTAGGCTTTCGTAAAAATAGCAACAGGTTACCGGGGACAATCAGTTAGTACAAAATGAGGAATGTCATTACTAAAAGTTTAACTGCGTGTATATATTACAAAGCGCGTTGATATTACTCAAGTATTTGTGTACCAACATGGCGTTCTTTTCAAGTGATTAGGACAATGCAGAATCGTTAGTACAAAATGAGGAATGTCATTACTAAAAGTTTACCTGCGTGTATATTATAAAGCGCGTGGATATTACTCAAGTATTTGTGTACCAACATGGCGTTCTTTTCAAGTGATTAGGACAATGCAGAATCGCTAAAGTATTCGACCTTTGCAGACGAAACACATAATGACGTGTACAACAACAAAATCCGATCCAGCTGGATGTTTGCCATAGTTTCGTTGAATATATTTCAGTGACATGCAAAATGCACTAAAGTAGTGATGACTGACAAAAAGGCTGGCCACATAAGGCCAGCAAATATAAGTCACAAACACTAATCCGGCAACACTGTAAGAGTGCTCCAGCAACCACACTCCAGCTACACACAACTTCTAAGCCTAAGCAAAATCCCAAACCGGCATATTTTTCGTCTTCTTCGTCTCTGTTCTTTATCGGCAAAACAAATGTAAATGCAAATTAGGCTGGGGTAAGATGGTCCAGGTCTTCTATAGTTCCATTTCGTAAAAACAAAGAACATTTACAGAATTATAACCTTAGTCCGAGCGTATTATAAGAGTGTTGTTAATTGTTAAATCGCAATCATGAAAAAGGGATGCCATCTGCTTGACGCCTACAAGACCAGAGTGATATTATTACAAACGACAGATCTTGTCACCGATTGATTCATATGGTGATGACTGATGGCAATTTGTTTTAGAAAAAACGCTGGCTGCTGTACCAATAAATAGTTAAATGTCGGAATATTTTATAACGTCACAATTACCTTTTTTTTCCTATTTGCACTTTGACATTTGGATTCTCTGGGACGTCACATACTATGTTCTGAGTATTAAAAAAATGTTGTTTTAAATAATAAAGATTGCGACGAAACTTACGAAGTGGTTTCATCTGTTGCGTTACCACCACTTCGTGACGTCACATCTCCGAAGTCATCTAGAAAAGAACTGGTGTACATAATAATGCCTGTTGTGATTTATACTTTACCAAATCTTTGTTCTTCATGCTTTATTTCTAGCTAACAGAACGATCATGTATTTTAGAATAAAATTAGTACGTATTAGTAATGTGCCTTGCGACGGCGCAAAGCGCGCATGGGGCCCCATGAAAAAATAAAAAATAGAAGAAACCGCAATGTGACGTCGCAAACGTGTGCGCTCTCGAGCGTGAACCGAACTATGACGTGACAATTGCGAGCGATGGCGTAGCGGTTATGACGCGGTGTCATACAAACGTATTGTGACGTATAACACAGCGATTGTGTAAACCGATGTTTCGTCGTGAGTGATGACGTCTGTTGTGACAAAATTAGGAACCGTAGCGAAATTCTTGAAATAATTTTGTTAAATATTAAAATAGATAAAGTAAAATAAGAATATCAGTCGCAAGGCACAATATTAAATTTGTTTATTATATAATAGGTTTACCTACTTATACAATCTAATCATAAATAGTCATATTCTAGTGTAAGTACATTAAATAACTAGTTCATAATAAGGTAAAACTCAATAACTAAATAAAATACAGTTCATAATTAAGCAAGACTAAACAGTAGCAATAGTACTTAACTTCAACTCTTGTAGCAGAAACAAATATAATCCTGCACTGAGTTCGTCCAAAGAGTGCTGCTTTGTCGCTGCTTCTTCCGAACTGCCTTGTACAGTTGCAACCCGCTATTGAAAAAGGGCGTTTTGCATGCCCCGGGAATCAACGAAAAGCGGGAGACGTCGGCTAATCAAAATGATAGACGCGGTCGGTTCAAATTGCCGGCGTTCTCGATTGCTCTGTGTGTGTTTTAGTACTGTGTAATCGAGCAGGTAAATGAAGCGTGTTTTAAACAATTAACAACGGTTTATGGGAGTCTTGAGGATACGGTTTTATATTTGTTGGAACGTTTTAGCAAGATAAGGAATCCACACCACGTTTGACGCCTGTATCAAACTATTCTCATTTAAGTGAGGACGTATTGAAAGCACTACTCTTATGCCTTCTTAGGATTTATCCTAAATAAAACAATATTTTGGGCAAATGTTGAATAATTAATATTAACTTCTAACATACTTAATCACGCTATTAAATAATGTAGTTTACTTACTGCCTTATGATCACAAATGGCCATCATAACCCGCTTTGGTGGTTACTTCTGTTTTTTTTATCCAGCTTAGTCGACCGTGGTAGTAAAAGGGTAATTAATATCATGATAAATATATTACGTGCTTACTCATTAGAGCTGTGCTCTCTTGTAGTTCAAAACTGTGGTGCGCGAAGTGCAAGTCTTGTGCTTACCAGACACTCAATTTTGAATACTTTATTTTTATGTTCAATAAATGAAGTACATTTACTGTCGTTGTATTTTTTTCATGTACTTATTTCCAAGACAATATAGTGATTAGAAACACATACATTTAATACTAAAAAAGCTACAAACACAACAGACTTAATATTGCAAATTTAACAAAAGCCAAGCCATTGAACGATTAAAGCCTATTAATGTTACACAACGCATGAAACATTTTAATGTTATGTGTATATATGACATACTGTCTTAATCGAGACTAAAATATAACCAATTGCACAATGAACAAAATTTCGTAACAAATACATTAAATATTTTAACCAAAGAACCATGGTTTTGATCTCCACTTAATCTTCGCCCACACGTTTGCATAAACACACTAAATCCTGGCAACCAATAGCACTAAGAACCAATATATTTGAAGGATATGTATAGTAGATGCACCAATTTGCACTAGCAGGTAAATCCAAATGGTTACCAAAGGGTTGGAAACCAAAAGCTTTTTAAGGAGTTTACGGATCACGTCACAGTAATTGTTGCGGAATCTTTTAGAATAGCTTGCTGATGTTTATACATCATGCAGCGTAATCGTACACGTGCTTCAACCACTGCCTCACGCTCATCATGGATGGAGAGGTTCAGAGCATCATTCTTCCTCTCAACATCACGGTTTGCTCTGAGGAGTTCATCCCGGATCCTACATAGCTCCTCAAGCTCAGCTTCATCATCTGAATCTTCCGAACTGCTCCGTTCTTCAAGCCCTTTTTAGAAAGTAATATCATTAGCGACAAATATTAAATTTTCTAGACATGTAAACAGCACTAGTAGTGACTAACAAAAAAATAGTGTTAGTAGGACAATGGGTTGGCCAGTATGTCCATTTGTTATGGGATATACATTAAAATGATATATTTCAAGACCACAATGAAAGAAATTTAGATCAAAAACCTTCATTAGTGACATCGGCAGTTTCCTCGTGTAACTCCACGCTTAAAATATCATCTGAGGATTCTGTTGCAATTGATGTTGATTCAAGATGCTGATTTTGACTGAAAATTAGAAGATTTAATGCAAATGGAAGATACAAAGCAGTGAAAAGAATGCAAGCTTTAATCTAAGTTGTATTGGAATAAATTTATGCAACTTTGTATAGGGTTTAAACATGTGGTGCAAAGGTTTAATTTATCTAAGTTATGAAACATGGAACAATGGTGTCACTTTACTTTTCAAAGTCAGCCAAGATGCCTTTGAGTCTGTTAACTTCTTCCTGTTCTGATTGTATTCGGGCTGTTAACTCTTGTTGCATCACCAACAGTTCTTCCTATAAAAGTAAGCATAACATATAAAATTTATCAACTAACTCCCCTTTATAAAAGTTACAAAAATATAAAACATGCCAAAAACACCTATATATATATTGGTGTAAATGACAAAAAGAGTTTGCATTGTCAAATACATTAAGGAGAAAAACTTTTGGTAAACTTTTTTGACCCAACCTGCTCCACTAGTGCCTCACGTTCTTGCTCGAGGAGAAGTTGTATGACATCAGGATCATATTCATCATCAACTTCCTCATCCACATGAATCTCGGGATCATCTGACGCATTCTCTGCATCAGGAAAAACTTCAGACGCAACTGCTGTTTCGGACTAAAGAAAAAGAAGAAAGTATAAATATTAAAAATGCAATAAAAAACCCATTAACAATTATATTTAAATTTACTGTTCTTGTTTCGGACTGAAGCAGTAAATAAAGACCAGATTAAAATTATCACAAAAAAATAGAAAAAATCATTTTTTTATTTAAATTGTTTTATATATTTGTAATCATTTTCCACACAATATCGACTAATGCAGACAATAAAATAAAATTTAATCTGTTCGTTTAGTGACGAAAATTCACCTTTTGACTTCTGTTGCCGGGACTTGAACCTTGTTGCTTTCTTCTTTCGAGAGTTAAGTTGTTAAGTTTAGTTTGAGATTGTTGATGTTGGAAATTCTTATGCTGGGAATACAGGATGTGTAAACAGATTGGTATACTTATTTACTGCATACATTGTCATTTAAATAAGTAACATTAAAACAGATATATTTTTTACCAATCGTTTTAACTGCGTAAGGATCCTTTGGACTTCCCACAGTCTTTCATCTTTCCTTCTGTCTTTGCAACCTGCCTGTTGGCGTTAAAGACATATTTTATTTAACTGAGATATCAAATCACCATGCTACACACTGCATACAATAGTATTAGTGTGTTAAACACAAAAATAACCCAGTACCACTAAGATAGATTTTGTGTTTAATAAATTTAATTTACATTACCCTCCAAAACTCTATTGATTA
The DNA here is from genome assembly GCF_009617815.1 of Ciona robusta. Classification (NCBI taxonomy): domain Eukaryota; kingdom Metazoa; phylum Chordata; class Ascidiacea; order Phlebobranchia; family Cionidae; genus Ciona; species Ciona robusta. The sequence continues at coordinate 2,976,239 of NC_143241.1, read as the reverse complement.
AATCACTTTTACAAAGAGAAAAAGGTTCTCTATAAGAGACTTGTGTGACTGTAAACATGAAGAAATACACTATGTTCAAAACTGTAAAAATTTCACCCCTTCTTAACCCAAACACATTTACAGTGCTTACAACAGGGGTAGGCAACCTTTTTATTGCACGAGCTCAATGAAAAAGGTTGCTGAGCCATAAGTTGCCAACCTATAGCTTACAGTCTTAAATGGTAACGAAATTTCAACAACAAAGAATAAACCCATAATACCTGAAGTAAGGAATGCAGGCGATTAAGAAGAAACTCCTGTCTTCTTATTTCTGCTTCAACTTCCGATGGTTCACTGGGGAAATTTGGTGTGGTGTCCCAGTCGGGCCATCTCATCGGTTTTATCAATTTCTTTCGTTCTACTCCACTAAATATGTCCTTGCTGGTATAGAAATTATTTTATTCTTAGCAATTATAGGTAAAATTTTCTTTAGAATCTAGAATAGGTTGTTACGTATTAAGGTACAACAGATTAATTTCTGTTTGGGAATAAGTACATTGTATATTTTTTACTGAATTGTACATTTTATAATATCATTTTTATATAAAACTTAATTTGAAATTGGCATGGAAAATACAATTTAAAAAATGTTTCAACACGCAACAGATAGGCCTAACCTGTCTATTCTTTTCTTCTCATATATTAAGTATATAAAGTAGGATAAGAAGATTGTGTTTGGTTGTCAGTATAACCATTACCTGAATGTAAGTTGCTTATGTCACACCGAATTTTGAAACAGGAGTGTTATCATATGTTTAAGCACCCAATTTTAAGCTTAAAACAGCTTTTAACCTGCTGTAATTAGTCCAAATAAACAAGCAGAGCCAAATTGTATTGCATTCACCTCATTAATAAATGATGTTCTCTATGTTCTGTAGGCCATTTTAGCAATGTCCTCAAGGTTTCATTAAAGTTTTAAAACATAACGCCTTGCTATGTGCTATGTGTATAAGTCTTACCAATATGAAAAGAAAACATTAAGAACACGATGACTGATGTGTAGAGTAGGACTGAGGACAATAGAGATGTTTTGTATGGTCATCTTGCTCTGTTGTTCGTGCCTAATGATCTGATCAAAGTGGAGGATCAGCCATGATACAAGGATTCGATTGCAGTCCGGGAGTTTAGAGAGGAGATCTCGGAAGCCCTGGATGAGAAGAAGAAATGAAAAGGACTTGCTCAGTTCTTTAATCTAGTATATAAAGGTCACAATACAATATACCAATAAAACAGAAATACCAGAATTTAAAGTTTAGTAAATTTGTTTAATTGACAGGTTATCTCCAGAAAAACGTGCACGTTATTTCAAAAATATTGGTGTACCAGAAAATTGATAAAGGGTAATAAAAAATTATGCCTATGCTAAATATACATTATTACTTTGTAAAAATATGTTATTTCTTGTGGCCCTAGTACTAACTATATGTTATTGTTTCATGCATTGTCTATTGTTTCTAAGGAAATATTTTTTTGGAATCATAATAACACAAATACACCTAACTAGAAGCCGTTTAAATGTGTTAATTCATCGTGAAAAGCAGTTTTCCTAGTCTAATAAATACCATCCATGGTTTCCCGATACTATATAAAATAACATGTTGTTTGACGTAATCAACATACTTGTATTTTCTCCTGCTTAGAATGCTTAGTTGCAGCTTCTTCAAACTTGACGCTACACTGCTGCGTTAATATGTGGTCAGGCAACTCACGAAGATAAGATTTAAGAACACCAGCCACGGTATGAGGTTCATACTTGCTCAAATCAGGTGTTTCTTCCCTACAAATAGATGGTTGATTTTTTCGAAATTTATTGACAAATTTGAACTTGTTTTATTCTAATAAATATTGTATAGAGAATAAATGGTTCGGCGCCGTGGCTCAGTGGTTTAGGCACCTGCATTGAAATCAAAGTGTCTGACTGCGATGTGGTGTCGTGGCACAGGGCGCACAAAGGACTTAAATAGGCTTTCCAGGTGTTGGGGTGGTAATGGGCCAAATCTGGCCTAAATCTCAGGTTCTTGACAAGGACCTTACCCATAAAGGATAAAAAAACAATGGAGAATAAACACTACTGGTTTTGAAATCTGAGTTCTTTAACCTTGCAGCACAAACTGACAATCAAGTTACAAGTAGCAGGTGTTAAAAATACCTGTAGCAGGTAAGGGTAAGCAGCTACAAATGTTTTGTATACTATATCCCAAAATATCCAAATTTAAATACCCTTGATAAATGTGACATAACACTGTCACAAAAGCCAAAAAATATTCTATTTAAATAACGTTCTAATGTTAATCTAACCTATTGTAGATTTTAGTAAGTTCGTCAATTTTCGTTTTGATCCCAGAGATTCTGTAAATTCCCTCAGCAGTGATGCCACGCTCTTCCACAAAATCCATGCATTCGCGCACCACTGCTGGCAGGGGAACACCATCATGGTAGCCTGTCCTTGTCACTGCTTCTTCCAAGCTTTTACCAAATATCGGGTTCAAAACTGGAGTTTAAAAAATTCAAATGCTTGTTTGTTTCATTTAAAAAAATTATACAAAATATAAATTAAATATATTTGATAAAAAAAATACAAACCTTCAACTTCTTCTTTCTCATCCAATGTTTCTTCTGTTGGAGCGGGGAAGGAGGTAATCCTCTTCTTTGTTTTGGTCTTCTCTTTTTTATCCCTGTATTATAATAGTTTGTAATGTAATAGACACAAAAAATGTATAGAAATAATGAGTTCTTACCTGAAAGAAACTTTCAGGTCTCTCGGCAGACTTGCTGCCTTCTTCTTATTCTCTCTCATTTCCTTTTCTCGCGCTCTGTCTCTGTTTTGCATTGGTGATGGTTCTTCAGAAGGTGAAGTCATAATGTCAGTCATCTTTCCACGCTTTCCATGCTTGCCTTCGGAATTTAGAAAAAGATAATTTATTGTAAATCATTTGGTTTTGAGAGAAAAATTAAAGCAGAGCTTGATTAATACAACATGTTTGAAGAAATTTGTCCAAATTTTAATGAAAAATTGACACAAAAATTAAAAAGTTTGAGAATCACTGATTTAAAAACCTCAATACCTTTTGAGAATGAAGGTTTTTTAAAAAGCTTTGGTTTTGACTTCTTGCCATGCTGTGACTGCTTGGGTGTGTTACTGTTGGGTAAAAAATCCAATTTTTCTGAGTCTTCCTCCCCACTGTCGTTTTCCGGCATAAAATGATGATATTTTCGTTCTCTCTTTTTTTTCTTTATATCCTCACCAGAGTCGGCAGACTCAGCCATTTCAATTAGAAATCAATGAAAAACAATAACTATAAAACCTGTGTCTTTGTATCTAAACGGGTAAGAAAACGGTTTAATCCGGAATGAGTGATTGAGTAGAAAAGGTCCAGTTGTGTACAAAACATAGCAACTCCAAAAAAGTGTTTTAATGATATAAAAATTAACCTAATTAACAATAACATTATTTAGTTATGTGATCATTGTAAATTAACCTATCAAAAAAATAAAAATTTCATGATCGTGATCTGGACCTTCTGCTGTGCTTATGATTTTTATGATCACGATTATCACGGCGGTTTACACGCCGATGATCCCTAGGTCTTCTCTCACGTGATTCTGCATATCGATTGTCTCTTGAATGATTATCACGCCGTTGATAATCACGTGATCTTGCATCACGTTCATGATTGTCTCGATAATTTTTATCATGTCGGTTACTATCCCGAATAACTTTATCATGATGATTGTTTCCTCGTGAATCTGAATCACGCTTGTGATTGTCACGATTATTTTGATCCGGTGATTGAGAATCCCGGGAGCGTTTATCACGCTTTTGATGCTTTCTTGCATCAGGACTAAAAGATTTCACTCGCTTTTTACGTTTTTGTCTCAAATCCTCATCTTCAGATGAAGAAGATGATGAAGAGTCTCTCCGTTTCCGGATGTTCTCATGTTCTCTTTGATCTTTATCTTTTATTTGATAATTTTTTTCCTCCTTTTCAAATTTTCTAGAAGGCTCGTCAACCTCTGTAAATTTCGAAGATTTTGATGTTTTTTTGGCTTTTTCAGCTGGCGTTTCTTTTAAAAAGCTGAGTTTTGATTTCTTTTTCTTGTTCTCTTTTTTGTGTTTCTTTTTCTTTGCTGAAAATCATAAGTCATTAATCAAAGACAGGGCTATGAAAGTTTTTCATACAACAACTTGCCTGAAACATTCTCAGCGCACATAAGAATTTACAAATTTTAAGTACATTTTTTCTCACAACCACAATGTTTTTTACATTTTTATATACCACCTGCCATAAGCATAATGTCAGATTGCATCTTCTGAAATATGGGTGACATCATATGTTTTAGAACACCAGTTTAAAATGTAAACCAACTTAACTCTGCTGTTAAATATTTATCAAACCAGCAAAATATATTTCAAATCTCTCAAAATTCAATGAGGTTTCTGCGTTTGACGACTATGTAACTGCATGGTAGCAATGTCATCCCAAATTTTGTTAAAAAAACCAAAAATCCAATATTACAAAAAAGGATGCACATTACAGAAATTCGAATCCATGAGATTCAAATCCTTTTGTATTCGAATCTAACTACGGTATTCGGTATTCGGTATTCTGTTTAATGACGTAATCACACGTCTTCTCATAAACTATATTAACAATTTTTGCAAATTAATAATTTAAAAAAAAAAAATTGTGTTTGTGGGACTTTTGAGAGTAAACGTTTCGCACCGTCTTTTCATAGCCTGCTATACGTTTCATGACGCAAAAACTACCCAATAGTACAATTTTTGATCATTTTTCAGCTCATGATCCTACAAGGCTACTATAAAAGAGTCTGTAAATTGACTTATGTGGGTAATATTATTTTTTCCTATAAATATAAAACAATTCGAAATTGTAGATTCGGAATTCTAGATTCAAAATAAAGTATTCTAGGATATCCTAGAATACCTAATTATTCTGTAATGTGCATCCCTAATTACAAAATAAGATGATAAGAAACTCACGTTTTTCCTCTTCACTATCATTACTAACAAGCACAACCTCTTCTTCCACAACTTCATCCTCTTTCATCTCATACTCCTTCATCACATCTGGAGCAACTCCCCGCTCCCGTATCCTCTCTGTGACCTCATCAACCTCATCATCTTCCTTGGGCACTTGATAAGCGAGCACATGATCAACTCTCATCTGACGTCCTTTGATCTGGTAAAAAAAACTTCTTTTTTTTACCCGAGAAAAAAAAGGCGATTTAAAAAATAAGGGAAAAAAGACACTTATTTTTTTCAAAAAGATGACTAATGAATGTATGTAAAAAAAACCTTATTTATCCTCGCATTGCAGGGCAATGACTCCAAGATTTTTATTGCATGAACTTAGTTACAACACACAAGACACAATGACATTGAATGTGTTAGCACAAGACTTTTCTATATTCAAAACTATAATTATAAGTAATGCCAAATATTGTGTAAACTGTAAAGTACTTAGCTGTTAGGTTAGTGTTTCTTAAACTGCGGTAAACTCTAGTATTAAGAGGGTAAATGAGCCACTAATCAAATCAGCTGTTGGGACAGAAAAATTGTGCCAATTGTAGTACTCTACCAGATATTGAACAACACATTAAACAAAAGCTAGCGCATCCGTCGCATTAAATATAACTGATGTAATTAGTTTTATTCGATTTTTAATAAATGAGCGCCATATTACATATTGGGGGTAAATTTGAAAAGCATTTTGTTAAAAGGGTAAAGCTTACAAAAAGTTTAAGAACCACTGTTAGGTTACTGTAAAAGGTATTTAAAACCACAACTGTCAATATTGAAAAACAATCAAGGAAATAAATAATTAGGTTTCACCAGTTCCAATATACCTTTGAACCATTTAAATTATCCACAGCCAGAATTGTACTTTTCTGATCTTCATAACAGACAAACGCAAACCCTTTTGATTTTCCTGTCTTCCTGTCTCTTATAAGGTTGATGTTAACCACTTCCCCGTACCTGGTGTATAATACAGATTTTAGTTAACTGTTGTGGGTGAAAACTTGTAGGGTTTAAAGTTACACTACAGTAGTCATTGCATTGTCTAGTGTCAGTACACATCATGTAAGGTGTTCATATACCTGAATGAATAAATGAATGAATCTTACTTTATCCTCGCGTGGCGGGAAAACGACAGTCGTTGTAACACAGATGTTCGTACACTTCGTGCCAACTTATGAGTTACCATGTATGTTACTTTGAGGGTGATTATTTTTTGGGGGGATTTTTTTATATATGGCTTTTTGGATAATTTGGACAACCCATTAGTGACCACTGGGTTGGAGCAATCGCCGTTAAGTGTCTTGCCCCCAGAATGGTAGCAGTGTCGAGCTTTAAACCCATTACCCCTGAGTCAGGAGAGGCGCGCTAACCACTTTGCCACGGCACTGGACTTAATGTATATTTACATTTCAATTACATGTAAAAAGGTTACTAAATAAGCTATATTATTTGGATAGCCATACCATATCGATGACCACTTGGCTAAACCAGTTATCCGTAACTTTTATTTATAAATGTTTTATTGTCACAAGCAAAAAGTGCTCTAAAAATGGTAGTAGCACAATTTCACAATGGCACACACAGTATCAGTTGTAGCACAAATGACACACACATTCATTATGCATTACCAGTCTGCAGAGTATGGCAGTTCCTGACGAGATCTCGCGGTGCAAGACGGTTATTTTTCGCGTGCGCGCGTGCGATCATCAAAAATCGGCATGCAAACCACGTACATATCCAAGCCATACAATAGGAAATCCTACTTAATTTAATACGTATTTTTTTCATTGTTTAATTAATTGGTGTGCGTGGGACAAATTATGGCGTGCATAACCAAAAGTTTGTAAAAAAATCGTGCGTGCACCTGCCATACTCAGACTGGTGGCATTACAGGCGGATTGTTGACTAATATCAATTCAACTTCACAAGACATACTTTCACAGTATCAAGCCTAATTGTTCTTACTGTGACATGACGCAAATCACGTCTCCTTCACTTAGTTCAAATGGCAAGCTTCCAACATAAACCCAAGCACTATCTTTGTATTGATTATGCCATGATGAAGACGTCCCTGCAACCCCACTTCGAAGTTCTTTTGCATTCAACTCATTGATGAGCCGGATTTTCGTTAAAACGCTGGAAATTTAGAATGTTTATGATTTTGCAGCTTTTGCGCAACGTATAAAATGCGGAAAATCAAAACTTAAAAAAAAAAAACAAGTTATAAAATTTCCATCGCACAACGTCATTACATTACTTACTTCATTGTGCTTCCCAATCGGCTTGATTTTCTTTAAAACTCAGTTTATTTTCGTAACAGCTAAGGTCTAAGCTCCACAAACTCACCCGAGCTACAACTTTTCAGTCTGATGACGTCATAGTTGCCGGTCAAGAGATACTAATAGAGTGTAAAAAAACAAAAGTAGTCCTCTAGCTCCCTCATGCAAAAAATATAGTCTTAACATTTAATATTTTCGAATTATTAATTCAAAACTTGTAACTAAAATATGAATGAATCACAATGTCTGAATAAAATTGTTAAAACACATGCTAATTTACGATTTTAACAGCAGAAGATTCCTGTCAACTCCCCAAACAAAAACAAATAAACCTTTTTGATGATCTTGTGATTGCTCATAGAAATAGCAAGGAATTTTTTTAGTTTTCGTGTAACTTTTTACTTCAGCAGTTGCTGTGTTTTGTTCATGTTAGAATAATTTACATTGTAAAACCCGCCATATGTATTGTATAGGTTTTTAGCTGGCACTTACGTGAAGTCTTTGGAAGATAGAACCGACGTAAAACATTACAATGATCAAGATAATCGGTCCAAAATGCTCGACCTGTTGCATGTTAACAAGTGTTTGGGGAATCATTATGATGGTATGTATATAGGTTTCGGTAATGGTTCATTAACTTTAGTGTTCTACATCCACCGTATTATATATATTATATGTAATACAGTTGCTCTATGTATTTGCTGGTTGTGGTAAACGGGTCCCTTTAATTATTGCATGTCCACAATATTTACTATGTCCACTATGTATGTCAACACGCTTTTGAAACTGTATGCCAAATAGTAATTAACAATGAACCAAATGTGTATAAAATTAAAAAGAACTCAAAAACACTGTTCTTATATGGATCTTATGAAAAACTGCCATGTTCTACAAACTGCTTTAATTAACTCAAACAATTAGTTTTATAATACCTATTTAGTATTTAGAAACTCTTAGTCCTTTGCATAATACATACAATATATAAATGTGATATTCCATTCATACAGCTGTGTTTGGGAGGTGCTTACAAACTTCGGAGTCCTGCATTGTACAAAGATATTCCAATTGACTTTAAAAATGCTGCATTAGCTTCCAAGTAAACATTACTATTTTTGTATTATGGTGTTTCAGTTTTGGTTTTATCATCATAAAAAGTTTGTGTAGATGTATTGGAAAGTATTTTAATATTCAAAGTATTTTTATATTTAAAGTTTTTTTAATTTTTGTTTAAGATTCTTTTGAAAGAATGTAACCTTTTCATTTTTTGTGAGTGGCAATTCAGACTGCCTGTGGCTATAAGGGTCCACTGGGTTAAAGCTGGTAAAATTAGGGACACATCGGTCACAATACAAAATAGTAGCACTGTCTACCCTGTAGTGTATTCTTTGGGCTATGGGCAGAAAGTGAAACCAACTGTGCCAGACTATTAGACTAATGTTATAGCAGCGTATTACACTTTAAGTTTATATTTTAATACAATGACCCTGTGTTAATACTTGTGAAAAATATAGTAGTTCATAGTCATACTGCCAAAATTTAGACATGTTTAGGTAAAATTTATCCCAATAATCCATACAATAGCATAACTTATATCATTAATTTTTGTCATTTTACTTTTCAGTCAAAAAGAAGTATTTGCTGCCTATGACAGCAGTGGAACAAATTGCTTCATTGCTGCTGGACTCTATGTTCTTGTTCTTTTCTTTAGTCTTTGGCAATGGAAAGTTAATAAGTCTTTACAAACATACACTGTGCGGTAGCTTTTAATCTGAAGACAGAAGAACAGTTTTCGATGTTAACAATTTCGTAAGATTGTACTCTCAAAAAGTTATCAACGTCATTTAAGTGTAAACATTAAAGAAACTATCAGTTTACTTTCAAATTCCATTTTGGAGTTGTAAATATTTATTGGTATGGTTGTATCGTGTCCTTTTAATTTGTAGAATTTAACCTCTGTTTATTGTGTATTTTGTGCAATAAAATTAAAAACTTTGACCGATCACAAATTTTTTTGTTGACCGATTCTCAAGACCCTTATTTTTTGCGTTATACTTTGCGCGTCCCTGGTCGCATCCATTTTAGTTGCAACGTAAATTCCATTGGCGGTTAACTACAAACTTAGTAAACGAAGATCGTATACAAAAGGTTGGTGGTGTGTTCAGTCCTGTATTTAACAGCAAGAAGAGAATTATTATTAACGATCTACATTTCTTCTGGTGTTGTATAATTTTTACGTTTGTATATTTAGCGGTAATTGCAAGTTTTACAGTTAGTATGCCTGAAAACTAAAGTATAATTCAACGAAATGTTACGCAGATTGTTTACTTAAATGGCAAAGAAAATGATCTGTGTTGATAATCCTACTCATTATCATAACCAGCTCCAGTTTAATCTCGATGCTCAAAGCCCTGCATCCACCGCAAGTCATACCTTTGGACGTCCAAAGTACTTGTTAATAGAAAAGGTTCAAAAACATGTCCCGAAAGTGCCTGTTCCGTCTCCAGAAAACAAATTCGACATGATGCCTTCGGACAAACTATCGTTGGCTATTCAGTTAGCGAAAATGGATGTCAGCAACTCTCAGTGGAATAATAATGAGATACCGGTGAAAGACACAACAAAACCAAGTGTGAAGGCAAAACAACATCAGCAACATTTCGATGAAAGGTTTGTAAAGAAGGTCCAAGTACAGATGCCTGGGAATTATGCCCGAGCTGGCAAGATCAACAAACCTAATCTATCCAAACCCCCAAAACCAGTGCCTGCTTTCCGATCTCACAGAAACAAGCAGAACCATATCCGATTTCAGCAGGAGCCAGATTTTGAAGATCATATTCGACGGATCATTGAACCAGTTCAACCCAAAAGTAAGAGTCGTCCTATTTCGAAAGATGCAGTTACTTCAACTGCTGATCTAAGCAGAGAAGTAGAAAGTTTTGGTCACCGAAGCGAGTTTAAGAACTTTGCGCGGGAACTACAAGGGGTAGTTAAGAAAGAAAAGTTGATAAAACGGTATAATCAGCAACAACCAGCGAAAAGTGGGTTTCTTTCTATGCACAGGTCCCCGGCAAAAAGAAGTTTTCGTCAAGCACTCTCAACTCCATTGAGAATGTCAAATATATCAACCCAGCAGAAACCTAGAGAGAAAAAGCAGCTTCCAACGGAGAAGGTTGAGAAAGCAACACTACGCGATGCAGCAACTTCGCCAATTTTACGTCAGAAAAACAAACAAAAACAAAAGAAAGTTGTGCGAGCTTTACACAATGATACATCTGATACCGATGAAAACTGGGTCAGTTTTACTGCGAGCTCAGGCACAGAGGATAGTTATTTTGGAAAAACTGAACCAAAGCAATTTGAAAGAAGAAGAAGAGGATTCAAAAAACCCGAAACAGATAAAAGAAAGCAACAACAAAAAGGTCTAAAGGACAGGCTTGTGGCATCAATTTTGCAGGACTTTTTTGCAGACACAGTAAAAGAGGTTCATAAACATGAGTATGAACCGAAACTGTTGCAGAGCATGGCTAACGAGCCAACATGTGAAGCGATGTACAGAAAAATTGAGCAAATGGAACAAGAAGAGACAGAAATACGAAAAAGATGGGAGACAATACAATATGAAGATATAAAACCAAGAACAACTGAACCCAGACATAACAGGACTAGCTCTGACAACACTGAGGAGCCTCGAACCTCTTCTCCACAACCTCTCTGCTTCACCAACAAAGATTGTGCTAAAGGAGAAGAAATTTCAAAACCTTCTGTTCGTTTTATGCAAGAAGAACCTGGCTTTCACACATTGTATATGTCTCCTACATCATCTACTAAACCATCTCCTAATTCAAATGCAATCAAATTAACCCTTAACAAAGACACAGCCGAATCCATTCGTACAAACAGAGCCAAATACAACAATTACCTAAAGCATACATACCATGAACCAAAGGGTGCATTTAACCCTTGGAAAATCGTACAAGAACTCTCAGAAGACGTCATGAAACAAGTGATCTCTGAAGTTGTGAATGAACTCGATGGTTTATGTGATGATTACGTTGAACATGTATTTGAATCAGAATTTGCTGATCCCAGTCAATCCCTCGCATCCGGAGTTGATCCTTCATCTTCTTTTTCCACAATTTCTCACATTGTAGAAGAATCCTCACTTGCTCTGAGCTCTCACATTTCAGAGGTTTTAAGCAATACCGCAACTTAATCTATTTTTGTACCCTTCTATATATCGTGATTTATTCGTGATTTATCTTACTTTAACCCATATAAGGTGGGCGATTTTTATAACTTTGCTCGTCTTGTCGTGGCAACAAAAACTCGACGCGTTAGTTTACTTAGCAATGCAGTTAAAGATGGCGACTTCGGGGGCATGCTTAGGCTAGTTCGTCTACGTTAAAATATTTTCGCGTCTCAATAAAACTTGCTAAACTAGTTTATTAATTGCAATAAATATTTGTCACTATATACGCTTGTATTAAATAACGCAGTGAATTGTAATAGGTATAAAATTTGCTCTGAATTAAACGCGATTTGGGGCACATAGTTTTAAATCTGACAGTGTTTGTTTCTCGGTGCATTCATTATGCTCTTTGTTTGGTACAAAAAACATTCTTCAGGTCGTATTTAAACCGGCGATCTTTGGATTTGTAAAGAATATTTAGTTAGAGTCCACCACTTTACCAACCGAGCTATATCGAAGGTATAAATATAGTAGGGTGGGGAAAGATGGGACACATTTTCGTTCTATTTTGTCGTCCCATATTTTGTAGTAAACAAAGAAAATTCCAATAAATATAAAACCTCCGACTCCCACATACTGTAACTGTTAAGGTGTCCCGTCTTCTCTTGACCTACTAGTAGACTACTGTGGGGAAATATGGAACATTTTTAGCACATGCTATCTAAATATCCTGATCGTGTTTGAAACATCTAACAACGGTCTATGGGAGTTGTGCGAGTAGCCTACGTTTTCATATTTCTTTGAAAGTTCTTTGTTTACTTCCAAATAAGAAGAGAAAGTAGAATAAAAAGGCGTCTCATCACCCCCACCCTACTATACAAATCGCGGACGTCGTTATGTGGTAATGAAAATGCTGTGGAACAGGCGACATTTTAAACGTGTGCCCGTACTGCCAAAACGTCCTTCGAGCCGGAGTCGAACAAGCGACCTATGGATTTCTGATGGTTCATCAACTACAGTCCACCGCTCTACCAACTGAGCTATCGAAGGGGCGATGCCATGGATACGCAACGACGTACTTATCATGTGTCAATCAAATATTAGGATAAAATTGCAATTTAAATGGCGGTCCAACGTGCAAAACGTCCTTCGAGCCGGATTCGAACCAGCGACCTATGGATTTCTAAAGGTTAACCAACTACAGTCCACCGCTCTACCAACTGAGCTATCGAAGGGACACTGTTATACCGACAGATTACCACCCATACAATTTATTTCCCCTTTATAATAACAAACTTCCTCAATGACAGTAGATGATGTTTTATTGTGTGATGTTCAGTTGCTTTTGTAACGTACTGTAGTCAGCTCCGTGTATGCTTTAAAACTGTTCCAACAATACGAACAACTAAGGCAAAAACCCGTTACACCTATACTCCTTGATTAACGCTGTTTGTATATTAAATAAGCAGACAATTTTGCCGTTGGCTCCCGAGTTATGAATACAATATTCATGCACCAATTTTGCCCGTAGCAGCAACACAGACCTTTGGTGTAACATGTCGAGTTTCTTTTTACTTCTGGTTAGTCTTAAATCTTAATGCTGTGGTTACTTATTTACGCTTTATACGGACAATTATTAAGTAAATAGTTTACACGACTTGCTGAAACGTGCATTAACACGTCAGTTAACCTCTGTCCCCTGTTACACAACAGTTACGTAACATAGAGGGTACTAATACACTGCACGCAAAAAGATAATTATATTGATATTTAACAAGTATTGCTTAAACTTAAACTAACCAGTTTTAGGTTTGAATTAATATAATTGCAAAAGGGAATCTTAACTGTAACAACCATGTCGTCTGGACTTCGAATTTCTCGTACAGTGTTGCGAAGTTCGTCTCCAGTATTGTCACTTTTAACAACTCAGGTAAGTGTCTTATTTTATGTAAATTTCAAATACCTGTATATATTTAACCTACTGTATATGTTGTTTGATTCTTGGCCTAGTTGTTTAACTTGTTAAGTCAAGTCTTTTTTACTCTTTAGCCTCTTGAGTAACTATAAGATTATTGTTGTTGCTATAATCTGCATAATAGATAAATTTTTGTTTACTGTATGAAGAAAAACAAGAATGCAATAGTTGTAAACTTTGTAATTATTAAACAAATTAACTCTTTATTTGTCTTTTTTAGACTCTGCGTTGTTCAGCAACAGCTGCTGCCCAAACAACCGAACAAAATCAGCGTTTGAAAACATTTTCAATTTACCGATGGAATCCTGAAGCAGAGGGTGACATGAAACTCCCTGTCATGCACAAGTATCAAGTGGATTTAAATGAGTATGTGAAGTTTTACGTGTATAGTGGTGGTAACAAAAGGGTGTTTGAGCGTTTGACGAAAAATGCCCAATTGTGTTTTCACTTTTTAAAGTGGTAAGATCAAAGCAATGCAGTTGTTGTTGTCAAAAACATTATAAAGTGTATGCACACCAAACAGAGATGCCATCAAAATAATAATAGAACATGTCACATGCTATGTTTCATAAACTAGGCCATAATGAGTAAATGACTAACAAACAGATAACAATATCCTGCTCTGTAATGTTTCATCCAAATAACCTCGTTCTATAATGAAGTATCTTATGAATTTTTCTAACACAGTTGTGGTCCAATGGTTCTTGATGCTCTGATCAAAATAAAGAACGAACAAGATCCAACTTTGACCTTCCGTAGATCATGCAGAGAGGGAATCTGTGGTTCATGTGCAATGAACATTGGTGGTACCAACACCCTGGCTTGCCTAGCGTAAGTAAAGTAAAGAATGATTGTGTAATTAATAATTATGCATGAATTATGGTTGGGTTCTGTTTTATACAGGAGAATTGATACCAACTTGTCAAAGAAAACCAAGATATATCCATTGCCTCATATGTATGTGGTGAAAGACCTTGTACCAGTAAGTATATACCCTTCTATTAAATAAAGGACATAAATTTCATATGATATATAAATATATGAAATTTTAATAATTTTTTAAGATTTAAATATGATTACATGTATATATTAATATTTTGTAGTGTTCAATAGGTGTTTAATCTGCTGTTTGTGTAGGATATGAATAACTTCTATGCACAATATCGCTCTATTGAACCGTTCCTGAAGCAGAAAGATGCAAGTAAACTTGGAAAAGAAAACTTTCAATCTGTAGCAGACAGGTCAGTTTTAACCTCAAAGGTTAATAATAAAAACTCGACCAATATTTTTTGTAACAATTTCAGGCAAAAGTTAGATGGTTTATACGAATGCATCCTCTGTGCTTGTTGTTCCACTTCATGTCCAAGTTATTGGTGGAGTTCAGACAAATACCTTGGCCCTGCAGTTTTAATGCAAGTAAGTGAAATGTTGTTTTTATACCAATCACTCACATTGATGTTTAACAATCACCCACAAACATACACATCATAACTCAAAGGCAGGCACAAGGTGTGTAAAACCAAACACCTGTGTTAAAACAACTATCGATGCCCTGCTACAACGGGATGGATAAGTTACATTATTACATTCGTTCATTCAGTGCAGATATTGATTTGTTTTTGTGTTAATGGTATTGTGGTAAAAATAGAAATTAACTTAATATTTATTTTAAGGCATACAGGTGGATTATAGATAGCAGAGATGAATACCAGAAAGAGAGACTGGACAGAATGAATGATCCTTTTTCACTTTACAAATGCCATACTATAATGAACTGTACGAAAGCATGTCCAAAGGTAAGACAATTAATAAAGTAAAATTAACAAAGTTTTAATTATGTTTTTAATATAGGGTTTAAATCCTGGTTTGGCAATTGCTGAATTAAAGAAGATGCTTGCAAGCCATAATTCAGCAGAGGTGGCCTCACCAAAACCAGCAGCGCAGTGAATTCAATCTAGTGTTATGTTTACCTGGTAGAAATGTAATTTAGATCATAACAAAGTCATTGGTCACGCATACAAAAACAAAGTTTCCTTTTGCCATAAATGTTCTCCAAAAATTCTCAACAAAAATATATAGTGATATATATGTTGTCATGCTAAACTTAAGAGTTCCTAAATTATTTGTACAGCGCTTCATGTGGACTTCTGCGAGATATATTCTTTGTTTTTTGAAGTGTGAATACATAAATATTTGAAAGTGGTAATTTAATTCATTGTAGTTATTGAACAGTTAGTTGCAGGCGAAGTTATTAAAGATTAAGTTAGGCCCCCAATTTTAGAATAAGACTGCTGTTAACCACATTATTAATTCTGTTATGTCATATTCGGCTTATTCGCTACCATTTTTGATCTTTTGTTCACAATTTACCATTGCTTTCTTATTGTGAAAATGGCCGTCTACTCCAGGTATACGTTAAAATTAAAAGTGGTTGGCTTAACACATTAAGTAACAGAAAACTCCTCATCCTTCTGGTTTTAGAAATAAAAGAAATACAGGGTGATAATACACATCTTAATCACACAACTTACGCCTTAATTTGTCTACACTATCACAAAAAAATAATTTGTCTACACTATCACAAAAGCATATGTATTTTTAATGCATTAATAATAACTGCCTTATTGCTATGCTCCTCTATTCGTTTTAACTTTTTAAATTGATGTAAGTATAAGCTCACCTAAAAATAACCTTTATTAAACTAAAAATTAATCCAACATTTTTATAATATGAATGAATCAACGTAACTTGTTAGCCAGTAATCGACAGTTGCAACAAAAGGTTTCATATGGCTTGTGCCAGCTTATGAGTTACAATGCATTTTATTTTGTGGGTAATTAAATATATATATTTTATGTTTGACTGATAATTTGGACAACCCATCAGTGACCACTGGTTTGGAGCATTTGTCATTAAGTGTCTTGCCTATGGACACATACACCCACAATGGTAGCAGCGATGAGCATATATATAATCTGTATAAATAAGAATAAGTAACTGAAGCATTGCACAATTTCAACTCCGAATAATAAGGGGCTTTTGAAAATTTAAAAGACATATTGATTTAAAATAAATTAATTTCTGCAACTTAATAAAAAAAAACTTGTAACTACATGAACTACTCAGAAAGTGCATACAAAGCTGTAAAATAATACTCTTTTTTATACTTAATGAACTTTAAAATCAATTATCATACTGTTGGGTAAGATGTGATACTGTTAACAACCCCAAAAAATCTTATATACCCTAAACGCATTTTACAACGTTATTTAAAAGTCACGTGGTTGTGGTAATGCTGTAAATATGTCCCATCTTACCCAACCCTTCTGTATATATGTATATAATCTAAGTATTAAGTAAACATTTTTTCTAGTGTATATATATATATTTATGAAGTAAAATTTTGTTGAATGGTTGACACTAAATGAGTTCCTTTAACTCATTCATTGTCACATTTACACCAGGCTTGTGGGTTTTATTTTCGCTTGTCAATTTAGCAGTCAAGTTTTCACTAACGTATTCTGGTAGGTGACAGGCCCTTTTCAATCTCTGAAATGTAAAAACAACATTACATAATTTGTGTCAGGTCTAGTTAATGACTGTCTCTAACTCAGAAGATACAGGTTCAAAACTCGTTGCTGCTATTAATTCATTGTTACTACCATACAGATTTCCAATGTTATAACAGTTGTCATTTTCCAACCATGCCAGGATATATCAAGTTACATTAATTTATGTATTAGAACTCATATGTATTAGAATTTAAAGAGTGTGATTGCTAATTGTGCCAAATCTAATAAAAAGTAACTTACAGTGTATTAAAAATACTTATATTATATAATCAGAAAAAATCTGAATGAAGAATGCAAGTCAGCTTTATGGAATAACAAAGAAAATTTATAGAAAATGAAGATTATGCAACTGTCACATGCGTACCGATTGTAAAGTTCCAGTAGCTGTAACTAGATCATATATTGCAATTGTTGGCACCCAAATAATGGATGAGCATGTTATAGATATTCCAAGGTATTGTGCCCATGGTGGGTACACATACTCTTTGTTGTATGTTGCAGGTTGGTAGAAGTACAGGGTGCAAATAACCATCACCTAAAGTTAAGTATATATTTTGTATATATTTAAAACAGGACGGGAGTAATTCATTATGGGAGTTTTGGTCTCAACGACCATAATGGTTAGAAGGGCATTTTCAAATCAAGAACCCCTGCAACCTATATATATATTTATACAAACTCCATGTCTGTGCAGTAGGTTACAAAAATATATAGTTGGTTAGGTTAAGATGGTCAATATTTCGTTCTCTTTTATTGTTCACTTTTTGGTTGTAAAAAAGAAGTATTTACAGAAATGTAGCTTATAATGAATAAAGAATTTGCTTACTGTAAGAGAGGCGGGGGTGACATATCTCCAAAAATACTTAAAATAAAGCAGAGCTCTCGACCCTCGATTAAGCATCTTTCCCAAACAAGCCAAATATGCATCTCTGCCTATCCACCCTCCAGCCAGGGCTTCGAATACACATAACGTTGTTGTCGACCACCCGGCTGCAGCAAAATTGTCTATCAAATTAAACACGTAGATTCCACCCTGTTTAAATTTTTTTAAATTTGTTAAATTCATAATTTTCTTATCAAACCCTGTCGAGAAACGATATAATATGTTATCAGACACCTTTTTTAATGTTGTTATATAAATAAGTTCACCCTCTATAACTTTATGTAGTATTAATTCAATGCCATCAAAAGCAGCGGACAATATTACGCAGTTGACATTTAGGGTTCTACATTTAAAGGCTTTATATAAATGTTTCCAAAAGGTTTTACTTTAAGTTGGTAATCTATTTATGTAAATGTCACTTTAATGCAATCTGTGTTATTTATGTTTTAAACAAAGGTGTTTAAAGAATATCTATTTTGCCATTTTCTTATTTTTGTACATTAAATTTGATCTATAGTAGTGTGATCCAGAAGACAAATACAACTTCTGGTATAATATTAAAATAATGTATGCAAAAAGTCTTTACCATTGCACAGGTTTTACTTGGTGATTTATATTTGTTATTCTAAACCTTTGTTAACTGATAAGACAAAACAAAGTTATAATAAATATTATCTTATGGCTAATGAAATATGATTAAAACACCAAACTTACTTCAGTAGTCATTGTGATTCCAATCACACACATGACAAATGATGCAGATGCAATGAACAATTCTTTTCCAAATCGAAAGGATTTAACACGAGGAAAGAAGTCCATTACACCGGTTGTCCAACTCTCCAAATACACGAACTGTTAAAATTTAACCATTGCAGAAATAAACAAATTCATATTATTTTATGAAACATAATACACCAACATCTTACCTGACCATCAAAACCCAGCAAAATTAGGGTGAGGAAAAATAACACACACCAAAACTGTGGGATAGGTAATAGTGACAATGCATGTGGATAAACCAAGAACACCAGACCAGGCCCAGATTCGGCAACTGCTTCCACAGTGGTGTTCTAGTAAATATAAAGTTTATATTAAATCACTGTTTTGTAACATAAATATTTATATATATTTGGTTGGGGTAAAATAGTTCCATTTTATATCCTCTTTTGCCAATTTGGAAATAAATAAAAAATATTGCAGAGTCCTATAACCGTTTGCTCATGTTTCTAAAAAGGATCGTTGTTAATTGTTGATAACAGTATTAGAAAACATATTATGTGCTGGTGGTACCTATTTTTTGCCCACACTACTGTATTTAATGTTAAGTATAAAAAAGCTCTTGTTACAAATTTTTATTTTGTAACCTTGTCTGGCTCGCTGCAAAGTGGTTAGCGCGACTGTCTGTAACCCAAAGAGAATGAGTTCGCTGCTGCTACCATTGTTAGGTATGTGTCTTTAGGCAAGACACTTAACAACAATTGCTCTAACACAGTGGTCACTAATGGTTTGTCCAAATTATCAGCCATACACGAAAAAAATCCAAATAAATATTCACTCACAAAGTAACATACAAACATGGTAACTCGTAAGCCGGCAAAAGGTGTAGGAATACCTGTGTTATAACGACTGTCGTTCTCCGGCTGCGCGTGAATAAAGTAAGTAACATTCATTCATTACATTCAACCAACCTAATAAAGGAAAGAGAAGTGAATAAAGGAAAGAGAAGTGACCGGAAGAGAAGAAAATAACCAGTTGTATGAAGAATTGTATTAAACATATAGTAGCCAGGCAACATGTATGTTATTAAGTTTTCAGAAGAAAAATGTCATCTTTTAACCACCAAGTTAATAGTATTAAATATTGCAAATTGTTGTACTCAATATACCTGAGCTTTAGCCATAAAACCAAGAACAGAAAACACAGCAAAACCACTCAAAAAGCTTGCCCCGCTGTTTACGACCAACAATAGTAGAGAGTCCCTGTCATTTAACACAGCAATACATATTGATTAACATGAGGTTCATATTTAAATTAGCATGTAAAATATTTGATCAAAACTTAATGCACAAAACATGGGTATTAATTTAGAACAGGATACTTAACGATCATTATTCCAACATCAGTGTTTGATTGTTTAAGTTAACATTTATACATAAAAATTACCTGCGCATAAGTGGACACAAAGTGAGTGAAGTCATTACAAAGGCATCCATTTAATAAAAGGGCATCCATGTATTAACACGAATTGCCCTGACTTATTAGGATGATTAAGAAACTATAATAATGTGAATAAACCTGGGCATGTAAAGTGTTGTATATTATTCTATTTACCGCAGGCAGTTATGTTTAATCTTGTTATAACTTCCGAGACATACGAGTGCACCAAAGCAAATGCCGTAGGAGTAGATGACCTGGGATGCTGCAGCCATCCAAACCTTACATGCAATACAACAATTAATGGTATCAGCCTGAACAGTATCTTAAATTTAAGATTTTTTTTCTTGTTTTTGGTTTTTTAATGGTAAAATTTTTAAAATGGTGCTATTTATATGTGTATTTTTTATTGCTGTTTTAGTGTATGAATGACCTGCTGCTAAATGTACGCAATGGTAAGTTTTATTTAAAAGCTTACCTTTATGTTTGCTAACTCGGACATTTCGGGTCGAAGGTAGTAGGTTATTCCATTAGCTGCACCGTCCAATGTGGCGCCGCGTACTATCATTATGATTATCATTATAATTGGTGCTGTTGCCGTGAAATATACAATCTGTTTGGAAAATATACTTAATCAATATTTTTTTATTTAAATTGATAATATAGTAGGGTGAGGTGAGGTTGCAAACTTGAGTTAAGCACATGTTTTCCAATATCTTAAAAATCTAAACATATGACCGCTTTTAAGTGATACCCTGAATTTGTATTATTATACCTATATTAATTCAAAACACTTTAAAAAAATATATTGACACAAAAAAACTATTTAGTGATTCGTATACAGGTGTGGTAAGAAGAAGCAGTTTAAAATCCTTGTTAATTTCATTAAATAATGATTTTTTTTATTCTGCTACAGTTTAAACGGACCGGTTGGTGTACACCCGGCACAAGTGGAATCTAAAGCATGGGAGATCTTTGCTGGATTTGGCTTTTTTTCATCTGCATGTGGGAAACAACTCTTTACCTGGCTAAGCAATGGGAACTCTACGGAAAACCCGAATCTTAAGATGGATTTTAACTTCAAAACTATATGAAAAACTGTCAGAAAATTAATTATTTTTTTAGTAAAAAAAATATATCAGGTTTAAACATTTTTTGCCTTGCATTATGGCCTATGCAATGCATTTTTAAATGTTACCTACACTATGTTATTGTATGAAGAATTGGTATTGCTCGAAAACAACAGGTTTTTAGAACATCATTTTTTGTTGTTGTTTTTTAAATAAAACATCATTTGAAAAATGTTGTATCCTCCATATGCTTTTCATAACAGAAAGTTTTATATTAAAGTTAATAATTTTTGCCACAAATTGGGTATTTTTACACTTTTGGCACAAATCATTTTCTATACATTATCCTGTTGTTATATTAATCTATTAAATTGAATACATTCCTCAGGTATAAGTATAACTTGTTCATTTAAAAGCACCGCTTTTAAATTTTGGCAATAAACTTCTACAGAACTACAAGGTGGGGTAAGATGGAACAAACAACTGAAAGACTTAACTTGGAGTTAACCAAAATTAAAACTAATTTTTTAATACAAAATCAAACTGTTTAAAATATTTTAGCTTTTTTTATACATGTAGTATTTATGGTATAGCTCAATAGTTTTAGAAATTCAACAGTTAAACCGTTACTTTTTTCCAAGGCTCGACATATTTGCTGTCTTTTAGATAAACTATTTTACGCATTTTACCTTTGCGGTCCATCGTACTCCTTTCCAAATGCAGAAATAACACAAAATCCAAACTACAGCCAAGCAAAGGCATAAACGCCACTGTACACTACCCACTTCATCTATACCGGAAGATTTGTGTAAGATGCTCCTTCTGCAACAGAACAAATATATATTAGTGCGGGGAAAGATGGCACAACTTTTCATTCCAGTTTCCCGTTCTTTGTAGTAAACAAAGAACATTTAACGAAATATAAAACTCGGGACTCTCTAAGACCGTTTTTAATATTTTTTTCTGAGGAAAACGACTTCGTTTATCTTCTTCAATCAAAGATTCGAATAAAACTGCGACGAAAACGGCGAATGCAAGTTTAACGACAACAGTTTGTACGCCTAATCTATCTTGCAGCACACTCTAAAATTAAGTCGTAAACACAGTACTTACTCCCAAAACTCGGTAACTGAAGATGTGGCATTTTCATTCAAGGTCACGTTCGTAACATTCAAAATAGAAAAGCAATCTGGCGAATTGTATTCGTTGTTGCAATGCGTCCATTCCAGCTCTGAGTTAAAACTCGCTACAAGATATCGTAATGCCCATGCCAGTATCACCGGGTAGTATATGTTGCAATACAGCAGAATTACTCCGCTAGCGAGACCAACACCTGTATGTTACCATTAAAGACCTTATCGTCTACATTTAGTGAAGCGCCAGGCTTCAACATGTAGTGATGACTATATGCGGCATAGCCTACACTATATATATATATGTGTTAGGACAATGAGGTAACTCCAACATATCCTCAACCTTGGATCCCATGCCTTGTCACACTGCAGGACCTTACCCACGTAGGATATAATACAATTATATATATTACAATTATAATACCATTATATAATGACCACCCATAGTGTAGTGTTTTGGTTTAATGCTGACGCCATCAAGTGATTGAAAATAGTTAATGTGCAACACTGATCGCCTCGTGTATGAATTATGACAATAGATAAGGTTTCTAAAAATACTGTATAACTAAATAAGTGTGTTAAATAAGAATAAAATATTTGTATCTTATTCATCGGCTGTGATGATACTAAGCGTATTATAATTAGAATACTACAGATATGAATAAAGAACTACCTTTTAATCGTCTTGCCCAAAGACAAGCACCGAATCTGAAATGGCCCGGTTACGAAACGAGCGCTAAATAAGAAACCACATAACTGTGTCATCTTACCTCTCAAAAGTGGAAACATGTTCCAAGCCTTGAATTGACCTATTCTTGTAATTTGACCAATAGAAGTCTCCAGAAAAACCATAGGTAAGGCGACGATGGCCACGAATATAAAGTATGCTATCAAAAACGCCCCTGCGTTAAAATGCTCGGTTAATTGTCATTATGTATCCTATGTCGCGCGTTGTGTAACTATAATGACTTGATAAAGATATTTTACGTCACATGTAACTTTTATCTATCGGGTGTTTAGAAGCGTATTATGTATATAAGCGTATTGCAGTGTTGTATATCCAAGTTGCAAGACACAGAAATACGGTATACAGCGAGACTGAACGTAATAATATATAGTACTGTGGGGGAAGATGGGACACTTTTAGATAATAATATTCAAATATTCTATTCGTGTTTTAAACAGTTAACAACGGTTCCTGGGAGTCGAGAGGATACGGTTTTATAATATTTTGAAAGTTCTTTGTTTACTACCAAAGGGGACGAGAAAATAGAATTAAAAGGTGTCCTATCTTCCCCCACCCTACTATATAGTTATATACGCGCAAAACTAAGCAAAGTAACTCTTTAAAAATAATATTTTAGCTGTAAAACCCAAACCGCGATAAAATTAAGCATTTTTATCATGAGTATTAACGACATTAAAATCAGCGAAAATTTGATAATAAATAGGATTCAAAACTTACCACCCCCGTTTTCGTAGCAGAGATATGGAAACCTCCATAAATTTCCCAAACCAACCAAGGCTCCACCAGCGCTAAATAAAAAGTCAAACCCTTTTTTAAACGTATCCCTAGTATCGATCTTAATTTGATCAGACATTACTCAACTTCTTAGGGTAGGTATCGTTCTGTGGAGGTTATCTGTGTTTTATGCATAAATTTAGTTATATAGGCTATAGCTTATCCAAATTTAACTTTACGCCTAAAGAAAGAAAAATAAAGAAATCGCATTGCGTTATTATACCATAAATAAGTGCAGTCGTTGTATATAAAATGCTTTAACTGTTTATGTGTTTAGGAGGCACGTCGTGCTTTCCGGAAAGGAGGAAATAACATGCAACTCAAGCCATCCTTCACGCAGAATATCTTTCCTGTGCTGATCGTGTAATTAAAACTTGGTGTTGTGACATTATACAATCCAGTATAATATTACATGCTAATTAAAGTCGACCACTACGACTCGACAGACCCAAAGTTAGTATAGACCGTTGGTCAGACCTAAAGAAACGTTGGTCAGACCTAAAAAAAACGGTGTTTATATTTATGAATCTTCGCAACCGTAATCGAAGTGACAAATAAAAGTTATTGTTATTATATTACATTGTTATATAGCCTTCTATTCAGCCAGACGATGTGGTATGTAAGTCGCATATGTTTGTACGCTTTATAATATGCGTCAAACCCTTATTGACTTTCGTTGCAACCAAATAAACATTGCTTTCTTTAAAGATTTTATAATTAATTCCAACATATAGTAGAGACATTTCTTGTGTAATATTTCCAATCTACGAACTATGGAGTTAATACGACGCAATATTATTTATACTTTGTTTTAGTTGCTTCACAAGCTGGTGGTTCATTTGTGTTGTGTTAAACCGGAAACACACTATCGCAGTTTGTTAAATGCATATAGAAAGTGCCGCTGAAACGCCTTTTGAGATATCGCACTTTAAGCTATGTTTTTACTAGTACAAATTAACCATGGTATTTATATACTCCATTTGAATAAGGTAATCATCTGGGCTGTGGCCGGGCTATTTAACATCTTACCGCATTCTGTTTGAATAGGGTTTGCCGATACGAGTACATCGAATAAGTAGTCGTGCCCACTGCTGCAAGCTGTATACCGTCAAATACGAATCAACAAATCCGTTGTAATCAGATACTTTTTGAGTCATATCAACACAGACTTAACACGGGCCGACAAGTCGTCCTTATAATCTTGTCTAGAGTCCCGAGCGACACCTAGTGACGGCAACTTACTTTAACCGCTCGAGCTGCCTCAATCAATCCAACTTCTTTAATATAGCAGCGCACGGTTTAACAGTTGCTTAATTTGACCCAAGTTAACACTTTGGCGACAAGCTGACGGGATTGAACTTTATTTACGGCAGTGCGACGGACGAACTATGCAGTGTATAAACGTTTATCTCGTGTCTTTCCTACGATACACAAGACCTTTAATTAAGGCGTGCTTCCTTATCTTATGAGACTCATACTATGGGAGTCGTTGACTGTTCCATGAAAACATGTACCCGCATGGTCCAGAATAATGAAATTCCGTCTAATGGCTGATAGGTTCAAATAGCTTTTATAAACACAAAACGACAGACCGATGCCACGTATAGTTTGATTGTTGGTACAATTCACCATTTAGCATATCATCAAAAAGAAGAAAGACTAAACTTACGCAACTACCATGTAGTAGGACTTCAAGGTCAAATTGGACCATAGCCGGCTCCTATGGGCCCTTGTCTGGTCGGTATGTAAGCTTTTGCCTGATATATGTTGATACTGTAAATATTAATATAAAACAAAAATATCGTAGATGTAACTACGTGTCATACCAATATACCACTATTTAGTAACAAACATTTTGCTCGGACAAAGTCCATAATATAATATACATTACCTTCTGCGCAACATTTTAATAACATTCATATAACACAACTGTGGGAAAGAGAAAAGTTTTTGTTGTCTATTGTATTTAATGTAGTAAACGTGTAGATTATCTCGCGGCTTACCCAAATTTAGGTGCAAGTTATGGCATGAATTATACCAACAGATAGACGTATTGGGATAAATAAACTTAAAACCCGTCTTTCGAGTCGGATTGGAACCATCAGCGACCTATGGATTTCTGATAATTCACCAACTACAGTCCACCGCATACAACGACGTACATGTCATGTGCTAATTTATTATGATACCTGTCATGTGTTAATTTATTATTATGATAAATTGCAATTTAAATTGCTGTCCAACATGCAAAACGTCCTTCGAGCCGGATTCGAACCAGCGACCTATGGATTCCTGATGATATATCAACTACAGTCCACCGCTCTACCAACTGAGCTATCGAAGGGATGATACCAACGATACACAACGACGTACTTGTCATGTGTCAATCAAATGTTAAGTGGAAATTGGAGTTTAAATTATGGTCCAACATGCAAAACTTCCTTCGAGCCGGATTCGAACCAGCGACCTATGGATTTCTGATGGTTAACCAACTACAGTCCACCGCTCTACCAACTGAGCTATCGAAGGGATATATTGGTAATAGTTAACTAAACCTTTTATCAACCATAGACTTCCAGCGATTGTCACGACAAAATGCACTTGCTGCTCTGGAGTGCTTAAAGTGCTCTAGTTAAAAGAAACAAGTTTCCTTTCTCTCGCTACAAATTTCCGTTTTTCTTTTTCCGTGACGTCACATTAGCACAAATCAGCTGATGGCGGTGCGGCCGTGTAGTAATTGACGTATTTGGTGTGTCGTGTTCTTTTCTGTACAGATTAGTTGCTTGTTAAAAAGCCAGATATATAGATTTAATACAGTATAAATTGTATGTTTTGAATTCGGGGCAGAATGGCAACGATATCGGCTTCTCCTATTTTGTCTTTGAAGCCACCGCATCTACAAATTGACAGAGGTAAATGGTTTGTTTATAAATAGTTATATAGCGTAAATGTATGAAAATGGTTTTGAAATTGGAAAAAATATTATCTAACAGATCCGTCATGGAAAAATACACCAAGAGAAGTTGGAGATGGAATGGAATCTGATGTATCTCTTTCTACACTGGCACCACCAACAATAACAACAACCACCCCAAACCTTACAAAGACACCGGAAAGTAAGCATTTTGGACATGCCTGAAATTAAATGACCAATGTAAAAACAGCATTGATGATAGTTTAAGGGCACTAGTAAAGAATCTTCGGGTACATAGCAGAATAGGCTGGTCGCTGGTGGAAAGTGTTAAGTGGTTGGTGGTTAGAGGGTTAGGTGTTGATGGTTAGTGGTTATAGGGGTTAGTGGTTAGGGGTTAGTGGTTAGGAAATAAGGTGGGGGAAGACTTTTCACTAGCACCGTTTGAGCTAGTAGAGAATTCATGTTATATGTGAAAACATACTATAATTCATTTTTGATGATTACATTGATTTTACACTTAACTTTCAGAGCAAACTTTTGAAACATCTGAAATATACTCAGTCAGTCAATCACCATGTTCCTCGCCAAGGTGTGTACACCGCGAAGTTACACGGACACTCCCAGATGTTTCAGCCGGCCCAGTTTCAAAATTAAACTTCTCCTTTAAAGAACCGGACATACAAATACAAAGAAAAACTTCAGAAAAATTTCTTATAGAAGAAAAATCAGCTTTAAAGGACCATTTACAAATACAGATTCAGGTATTTCAACTATTCCTATACATTTTGTTATGTAAGTAAACTTCGCATTCTGTATTGTGTTTATAAAGATAATTATAAGTATGAGATATTTATGTCAGGCGCCGTTGCGTAGTGGTTAGCGCGCCTGCCTGTAACCATTAGGTAATGAGTCCTTGGGCAAGACACTTAACGGCAATTGCTCCAACCCAGTGGTCACTAATGGGTTGTCTAAATTATCAACCATACATAAAAAAATTAAAAAATACAAAAAAATAATCACCCACACAGTAACATATACATGGTAACTCGTAAGCTGGCACAATCATGTTAACAATCCTGGTATAAACATTTGAATTTTTTTCACAAAATTGTGATTTTTTTTTTCTATTTGTTCAGGTAAACCAAGAACTAAAGCGGTTGCTTGTAGCGTCTGTTGGAGATGAATTGGGTTATCATTATGAAAGGTTGGCAACGGAAAAAGCTCAACTTCAAATAGAGGTTAGATATCAACTCATTTAGCTGGATACAAGCTTTTGTACTGTATCAAACTAGACTGAAGATATGTGTGGTGTTGGCTGATCATCAAATGTTATATTCTTTATAGTAGTAGATGTGTGACTCCCTACAAAGCAGCAAAGGATAACTAAATACTGAATGGTAAAAAAAAAAAAGTACTGTATGCCTGTTTGGTATGTTAGTTTTTCTGTGACACTCATAATTTTCAACAAGTATGTTGACTATATAAATGAAGGAATGAATGAACGTTACTTACTATATTATCGTGTGGCCTGAAACGACAGTCTTATAACACGGATGTTCTGTTTCATGCACCCTGTGTCAGCTTCTGAGTTACCACGTATGTTACTTTGTGGGTATTTTTTTGTTGTTTTTTTATGTGTGGCCGATAATTTGGAAAATCCAAGTTATCAGTCACATTTGGAAAAATCAATCTTACACAGCTAGACCAAATGACAGAGATAGCTCAAAAGAAAAGCGAAGAGATTGAGAGATTAGAAATATCATGTGATGTTTGGAGAAGCAAGTTTCTTGCAAGTAGAATGCAATCTGATGATGCTAATGCCTGGAGACGTCATCATGTATGTGATTTGTTTTAAGTTTTACATTGTATGTTGTATTTAATGTTACATTTAGTAAGTGCTGGTTTTTGTCTTAAGTGGCATACTAACGAAAATATTCTCATGTATTTTTCAGAGGCTGTTTTTTTTTAAACCTTGGTAGTACCTTTGGATCACATTTGAGCATATTCATATACAAATTTTATTATTCATATACAATTTTTTTTTTCTTGGTAAGCCTCTTTAAAGTATATATAAACTTATTATGGAATGAAAACTTTTTGACCAACATCAGATGCTTTACTGTAGGCTATAAACTAAATGTAATAATGTTGTTTATACAGGAAAGATATGAAAGAGAACTCGGGAATGCAGTCCGTGGGCTGCTTCGAGAACACTGGGAGAGAACAGAGCATTTAAATGAGTTGCACAGGTAATGCATTGCTGTGTCATGTGTTAACTAATAAGTATTTCAGACAATATTTTAACTTGTCCGGCGCCGTGGCATAGTGGTTAGCGTGCCTGCCTCTAACCCAGAGGTAATGGGTTCAAGGTTCGTCGCTGCTACCATTGTGGGCGTATGTGTCTTTGGGCAAGACAATTGCTCCAACCCAGTGGTCATTAATAGGTTGTCCAAATTATTAGCCATATACATAAAAAAATGTTATTAGCCATATACATAAAAATTCCCCCCAAAAGAATAGTCACTTACAAAGTAACAAACATGGTAACTCGTAAGCTGGTAACAACTGTCGTTTTCCGGCCACACGAGGATAAAGTAAGTTACATACAAGTTATATACATACATACAACTTGTTTTACAGGACCCTTACCAATCTTAACAATTCACTGACCACTGATAATGATGAGTGTTATACAGTTAATATAGAAGGGTCCAGTTCTGTTGGTGAAAACTGTCGAAGCCTTGCCAATTCTTTGTCTGATAAACTGATCGGTACAAGTAATGTACCTTTACCAAGGAAACCTGCAGTTTCTGTGCACTGTGATATACCTGCTGCAACTCCTGCTGAAAAATATGTGTTACAGGTCGGTATAAGTTAATAAATTGAATGAATGTAACTCTACCACATATAGGAGACCACTGGGTTGGAGCTATTACCGTTATACAGTAAGCACAGGCACTGCCACAATGCTAGAAGCATCAAACCTTATGGGTTACCCTTAACCTCTGGTCTAAGGGCTGACGTACAACATATAATTGAACAGTATAATAAAAAGATTAGCAGCTAGATTACTAAAGCATTGTTTTATGAGAAAAAAATTCTTTGTAAGACTTAGCTTTATTTTATTTGACAAATAATTTTTAACATTTTTATAATTAGCTACTCAATGAAAACCAACATACATTGTCTAACGTACGGCATCGACCTGATATGTTTGTGCCATCTTGTGAGCAACGAAAATCCGGGACAATTGATCGCTTTCACTCTCAAACACAACATGAAAACATTACACTTAACTGCTGTGTAAATTGCAAAGGAGAAATCCATGTCATATAATATGCCTTAATGTTCTATCTAATGTATTCACTGTATTTATATACTTCATTTAAAAGTAACTTTAATTTAAAAAATAAATGAAATTTATTTAAAAACTGAAGAAGCCAAGTTGTGCTTTAAGTTCTTAAAAAAGTGAAACAATCAAAATCAAGTAGATTTTTATTTACCTGTTATGTTGTTTTGTGAAGCAAAAACCTTACATTACAATTACCAATATTGCTTATACATTATGTGTTTGCAGATTTATTTGTTTAATAAATACACACTCCATAGCAGCTGGGATTCTATATTCATTAACAAATGTGTGTCCATTTTTTTCTTAACCAAGCTACTAAATAAAGAATTTTATTGATTTTTTAAGCTTTGCCAATTTAAGCTGGTAGGATTACAGTAATTGGGGAGGATGCCTGGCAGTAAAATCACATGATTTTGAGTGTACAGCAATATGTGTCCACTGTCCAATTCTTAAGACATCTGTATGTATGTTTTAAGTTCCCACAGCTAGTAAACCATTCTGTGAATACACATTATGAATTATGTGTACCATACACAAGAAACTGCTGGCTTGCATGTTTTATTAATAAGATACTCTTTCAAAGTGCAGAGACCTTAACTTTGTTCTGAATAACTTGGAATTGAACTTTAAAGCGGGAAAACAAACTTTAAAGACTCTGCACCAATTTTACCAGTTTTAAGCTTGGTCAAACAACAAAAGGTAGAAGTGAATTGGAAAACATGGCAGCAAGTTCACATTATTTTGCACAGTGACTGGAATGTGTGACCATTCATTATAGAAATTTTCTGTTTACTTGAAGTCAAACACTAATTTGCAAGAAACGCACACAACATGGGTATTTAAGTGACAGTCCTTGTGCTGTCACAGTATGGTCAATTTAACTGTGCTCATTTATTTCAGCATACACCTTGCTTACAAAAAGCAGGCTCAACGAAAAAATAAGCTATCAAAAATAAAATTTGAAAAGAAGATCCACTTACGCTAGTGCACATAATTTGAACAGTAGAACATGATAACAGACATGGCAATGTGAAATTCGCATGTTTAAAACGGCAACTAATAGAACTGGACATGTGAATGCTCAATTCATTGGAAAAATAACTAAGCGTTTATGTATGCTTGATTGCGGGAATTTCAAAATCAACTGCTGAATTGACTGACTGTGTGGTGTTGCAAGAAACATGATTACAGGTAACTAACTTCAGCAAGAGGAAGGCTGGTGGTGACATAACAAACTAAGCCACGGTATTTATCAATTATTCAGTAATTCTTCAATGGTGTTACCTCCGCCACATTCACCAAGCTCACTACATAAACCAATAGCGATTTTCAGTGCACAGGTATTTGTTCAAAATTTGGCCACCTTGTAGTTGACTAAGAAACATCTCAACAGCCACATATTCAACATTACAAAATAAAGGTGGGTTGCATATCCAGGTTGTTACAGGTACAGTTTACAAGCAGCAGAGGAAATTTGGGAACCAGTTTCGCCGGAGGCACAGTCCTGATGTGACCGATTGCTTTTCCTAAGTAGAATAATATGACTGGTCATCCATCAGTGGGGTTTCCTTTATAAACCATCGTGACTTCTGTATTTCCATACACTGCTGATATTGAGGGGTAAAGTCTGGTCTGTGGTAACCCACGAAAAGCGATGCCTAGGAATTCATAATCTCTTTCAAACGCAAGCGTATTGTCCTCCATATCCAAAACTACAGTTATTTTCTCACCAACCTGAGAATTAAACACACTTAGTTAAACAAGTGGCCAGCACTAACAGTCTATATAAACCAACTTGTAAATCATGGTCTGGTATTTGAACATTTCCAATATACATTAACAGCACTAGTGATACTAATACATCCTAATTTTCATGATATATCCCTGCTTAGTGTATATTTGTATTACAGGAAGTTGAAATAATAAAAATCCACATTGGTTCAGAGAGCTGGCACAAAAGCATAAATTAAGTAACATTCCCTTTGAAATGGTAATACACACCGTTCTACCCAGTCGAACCCTGGGTAATGTGATTAAGTGTTCTATAAAATATTCATGCAGTCAATACGATAAAATTTAAACACTTCACTGTGAATGGGAGCCAGCTGTCACACCCAACCTTTACAAATAAGTGGTCCGAAACAATAAACCAAACATAATCTCACAAATCACTAATGTAAGTTTAACAACATGGAACCTATAAAAGGGAGGTGTTTTGGTTGAAAGTCAACAGCTTAACGCCTTGAATAACTCCCCAGTAAAGGATAATTAAAGTCTACTACATACACCACATAAGGTATATAAGTAGCCTATATAAAAATTTTTAAGGATTTATGTTTACAATACCTGGTATTTAGGAGGATTATTGCACTTTGGGTAGGTGTCTCTTCTTGAACCACCATGAAATAAATGATTATCGACTAAATTCCATGCCCAGCTTTGATCTGATGAGCCTAGAAGGGGTTTATAGCCTCCTACACGTAGGGGCGCTTCTTTAGTTGCCACGCCAACCATAGCTACAGTTCCCACTGGTCCCCGCCAGCGAACATCCCAAGAATGTCGGCCAGATTCAAATCCAATCTTTCCACGAGCTGCATCTGTACATTGTGCTTCTGGTCTGTGGTTTATAATAAATAAAATAATACACACAAGCAACAATGCAGGTTTGTCAATAAAAAACACAATT
Source organism: Ciona robusta (assembly GCF_009617815.1). NCBI lineage: Eukaryota > Metazoa > Chordata > Ascidiacea > Phlebobranchia > Cionidae > Ciona > Ciona robusta. The sequence continues at coordinate 2,943,430 of NC_143241.1, read as the reverse complement.
TGCATTGGACATTAACAGTATTACGGGTTTAATTAATTAAATTTACCCTGTTTGATTTTCTGCATTGTCTAAAAGAGCATATCAACATTTTTCAAAATGTCACCTTATGAAATGTATATAGGCGAATTTTTGTGAATTTTTTTTTAAACTTTTTATTCTTACCTTCTGTGAAGTGTAAACCCATCTGGTTTTATGTAAATATTTCCCGAACAGTCATTCGCGTTCCAGGAATGATGGAATGCTTTTAACTTTTCTTTATAAGTTGGGAGGGAAGACAATAAATCAGACTTTAACGCTTCTTCTGCAAGCTTTTGAACACATTGTAGCCTTAAAAGAAAACAGATAGTCAATCTATGTTAAAATTTAGACCACAGTTTCCTCAGTACCAACTGCATAATTCTGGACTTTTAAATAAAACTGGCAACATGTTTCTTGAATTCTTGTATAATCAACAACAAAACATATAAAGTCAAAGGCATATGAACAGTATATTTGTATTTTTTAACCAAATCAGGACATACCAGCCTTATTGTGTAAACATAAACTGTTGTACTGATTCTGTTGGATGTATCTTTTCTTGTTCAAACCATAAAACTAATAAACTGCAACAATTTACCTCCAGACATCATTATTTCCATCATTCAAGTAGTGAAACCAGGATTTGCAAACTAGGGAACATGACTGCAGTTCCTCAAGGGACAAAAAGGAAAATATACGCTCCAGAACCAGGGTTGGCAGCTTATCCGCAGTTGGCTTCTTGTTGTTCACAGATGCAGAAGCCATGCTTGGCCAGTAGGTTTGTATCTATAAGTATTCTATTTTCTAAGGATTGCTTAGGTAAGAATATATTGGAAACAAAACAGATAAGGCCAAACAGAACAAAAACGAACAATGAGAAATTTGCATTACGCAAAAAAGCACACTGCACATATTGTATGATGTGTGTTCGGCGTCTGGTGTACACAGACAAACTCAACAAACATAGTACAACTAGAGGTCTAGAACTAAACTTTTGATGAATTACGAGATCAACACACAACCTATTTTAAAACTGTGACCACGGTTATTTAATTAAGGTTACAAACACTGATAAGCTTAAGAAAAGATAAATAAATACTTAAGAAAGATAAATAAATACGACCGCTATTGTAAACTGCAAGCCAAAACCATTCACATTGATACCTGTGACCAATATTTAGGAGAAACTACCCGTGACGTCACAGACCTCGCGGTTTGTGGCCGCCAGACCATGAAGTTCCAACATAGAATTGTACATAACAGACTGTATGGCTATTGTGTGTGAATAAATAAATGTATGCCCATCCAACGCCGTTTTTTTATATACCAACTGGCATCGCCGATTCATTTAAAGTAGAGATTTTCAGTTTACCCAAATGAATAAAAGTGCTATTTTTTTAGTATTTTTACGAACTCTGGTTCTCTATATTAAAAATGATGTGTAACTGCCTGTATTCAATAAACAAAGAAATACCAGCCAAAAAACAGCTTTTTCAAACAATAGGTCGTAAGCATTTTAATTTTCGCTACTTTAATCAATGAGACAACAACAACAAGTTTTGTTGAACCACCAGTATCTAAACCAAAACCTGTACAAACTATTAAACACATACATATACTAAATAGCGCTATTTGTGTTTAATAAACAATGTCTATGTTAACTGATTCAGTAACAAAATAAAACAATACTACAATGTATACTGATTCAATATCAAATCTGACAACAGGTTTGCTCACGTTGCCTTTTATTGAGTTAAGGCCATGAGTTGAAATAGAACATAATATTGCTGAAAGATAAAACAATAAATAAAATCTCTATTTGGTATGGCAATGGCTGAAAATGTTTCACTCAAGGATGAGTTTTCAGCTGTTGTGCTGCAGCTGCAGGTGTTTCATGTCATTCTTTTTGGGAGATTTTTAGTTTTGGTTTAAGCGATTTGCCATAAATTGAATCCAGCCCCAATCCTGTAAGATAAGGTTTGATTATATATCTTTAAAAATCCTTAAATTAAAAGTGTGTAAAATTATGATCTAGAATGTATAACACAAAAAACAATCCAAGTAATATATAATTTATATTAGAATTGCAGAAAAACATGAATCTCTAAACGACTAAAATGCTCAGAAAAAATAACCCCATGTGTATAATCTTAAAGCATAGATATGGTTTACAACAACATAGGCTTATATTACAAATAGTTTCAGCTACTAATTATAACAGTACCTGTGAATACAAGGGCAGTTGATAACCACTGCCTTGTGTTCATTGGATTTTGAAAAATCAAAACAGAGAATAAGATTGTGAAGAATTTTCTAGTAGTTGTTATAACTGAACAGGTCAATGGTCCAAAAGTCACAACCTGAAACAAAGTATAAAGGATCTTTAGGAAAGAATAGTTACTCGCATTAAAATTTATGTACTATCAATAACAGGAGACATGCAAGACGGTGTAAATTAAAACTAAAACCAAAAACTACTTACTGTCAAAAATATGAAATGCTGACCAAGTGCTGACATGACACTGAACATGGCTAAATGTGTCACAACTTTCGGATGTTTCATAACAAATTGTACAAACTGAGAACCTTCTCCGGTTATGAGTAGTGCTATAACATAATTTAAAGTAAAAATTGATTGTATAATAATAAATAACATAAAATATTGAATTTAAAATACTAGATTAATGGTTAATACAGTAATGATGACCAGGGAATTTATGCTTGTATTGAAATAGGTAACAAACCTGCTCCTAGGAGAAAGCATGACCACAAGTTTACGTTGTGCATCATGTAATGGTGGTTCGTAAAATGGTGAGCTCTCATTCTTTCTTGTGTCACTCCAGTCAAACCATCAAGGGTTAAAGATACCAACTGTGTTTAAAAGAAATCATGTTATTTTAATACAAATCATGTTATTTTAAAACCAACTTCTATTACACAGATAAGTTAACTAGTAAAAAATAAAAACTGTCAAATTTACCAGCAGAATTTCCCCAAAACCTAATGAAACTAAACCAGCTGAGTCTCCAGTATCCTTGCCATCTTTGTACATAAAACCAGCAACACCCAACACAATCATTAACACACAGAAATACTTGGCTATTGGATATCTCTTGTGGGCAAGTAGTACACCAAGAATCATGACTGGAATAGGTTTACAAGCTTTGCCAAGAACCTGAAAATCAAAGTCAAAAATAATATATAATATGTTAGGGAATGGGTTGAGAATTGAGCAGTAGAAGTTAGTAAAATGACATATGGTAAACAACTTGTTTTTACACCAACATGTTTTAGCAAGTGGGTAATACTCCGTAAACAAATTTAAATAATTTACACATGTACATACTAGATAATTCATGTGGTCAATAGTATATCCACACCAAACAACAGTAATCATAATTAACAAAGGTTTAAGAATAATAATTTATAAGAATACCTGTTTAGGATAAGCAATGTATAATAAGGCATGGTTACTTGCAACCATAGCTCCCATGTAACAAAATGCACAAGCAGCATACAGTGGTTTCGGTGTCTTATCTTGTTCAGGTTTTGTCAAAAAGACGATCACTAAAAAAAATATTGGGTATTATAATTATAGGTAATAATAAAATTATATTAATAACACAGCACAAAAAAATGTTAAGTCAAAACGGTATAAGTATGTTAAACAATACACACATGTTACAGCTCACTACAGACTTGTTCTTACTTGCTTTGGCAAATATGGCATTAATAACACATTGAACGAAAACAAGAGCTTGGGAAAAAGTGAATCTTTCGCCATCATAATCACCTCTTGTTCTGTAACAGTAAATTGTTAGAACTTTTTAAAATGTAAACCTAAACTACAATTGAAATTCATATATTTGTTGTACACCAGACATATATATTTATAAACATATTAGAACTTACATTTTTTCTTGTGCAAATCCAAACAAGAGGTAACAAAAGAAAATACCAAAAAAACAAAACATAAGCTTTGATGTATTGGGTGAATGATCATGCATGATGACCAATTATTATTTATTGTTACCCTAGTTATTCTCTACATAATAATACAATATTAATTACTGATCAGTAAAAATACCAGTTTGTGTATTGAGTTTAATTTGTTAAAACTTAGGCCCGTGCATGGCTGGCTATTTTCCCCATTATGTGTCAAATATACATGAAACCTCCTCCATGTAAGGAAATCCACAAATAGGTTTTAAATTAAATTTTATTCCAATATAAAACACGCGTATCCTTGCAGTTATGTGTTATAATTTACTCATCTGCCTAACCTATAATACAACCACTTCATTTATCGATTTAGGCTTCGAAAACTAAAGTAGCGAGGTATCGGATGAATTTCGCGTGTGACACTAAAATACGATGTCAGTGCGCCGTCTGAATGGTGACGCAGCAATTCGTTTCTTGACGTGGCATTACCTCGTGAAACGTCTAAATTTAAATACCGCAAAATTTCGTTTTGTGTGTAGCCGCTGCAGCCAGTAATACGACGAATGATATTAATTCTAACTCCACACAGAGAATACTTACATTCCTTCTTGTATAAAACCGTAGACAAGGTAGCAACAGAAAATCCCGAGCGAGTAAATAACCAAACTGACAAACTGTTGCTTTTCACCATGGGCGATTGACGTTTGACTAATACGTTCATCCCATGATTTTGATGTTTCATGTATTGCAGGTACAGTTTCTGTCATGTCAATAGTGATTTCCGAGTCCGAAAGCTTTGCTTTCTTAGCATTTAGACTCATACTCTTACGTTGACCTATATATTTAAATCGAAACTGCCACCAGAGATCAAATAAAACCTACTCCACAAGTTACGATTTGTGTTGATGCTATCGCGAATTCTTTAACATGTCTGTAACCACGATTTATGTTCTACTAATAGTTTCGCATTTCCATACATATAGTAAAAGAAAACCACAGTCTACACGTGGGACACATACGTATTATAATCGCCGGGGGCAGAAAAGTAAATACAAGTGGTATAACTTGCTCCACCGCAGTAACAAAAACCGCATCTCATATCCGAAATTTCCACAAAATTTGATTTAATCACTAAAACAAAGACAGTATCGTCCTGATTACAAAAATGTCAGAATGTCCTAATTTTAATGTTATGCCAACCCTATGCACAATATTTACAGTAAGCTAGAAAAGCAAACCACGAATTCTCACTTACGCCCGTTTGTTAACTTGTAGCCTGCTGTGTCGATCAATAAAACCGTGCTCACATAGTTCTCACCGTGCGTCACATCACATCTAAAACAAAGGGCTGGTTTAAAAGTTCGGTGAATGACTCGTGAAACCTAATAATGTCCCTAATGTTGCTTTTGATGTTAAACATATTTGAAACCTACAACAAATTTCATGTGTAAATAACATATACACGCAATAGTCTATTGTAATTGAAAATTACGTGCTTGCAATTTACGAAATGTAAATTATTTTTCCGTTTATTTATGTTCGAATAATAACAAGCTTACATAAAAAGACAGGATACAGCAGATTTACCACTGTCCCGTTAAAGTTAAACCCTAGCACAGAAAGTTTGTTTATCACGCTTTTCTTCGGCATGTTGTGTATGGTTGCCGCTGGAACGAAGCCGACTGTCCCAGTCACTTGGGTTCGTGACGTCACAGTAGTGCCCTCTGATATTTCGACTGCGTGTGGTTTGTTTTGAGGGAACAGGCGAAGTGCTGTTTCGAGACGTCATAAGAGGAGCGGTCGTAATTTAAGTAACAGTAAAAGGTCATCTTACTAAGGAAGTCCTTGCCTTGCTGGTACTGTGTATTACTGGGCCACCCATTTCAAAATGCACAAGGACCACAATATATTGTGTTATGCAGAAATTGGTAAAGCATTTGCAATCATCACAAATTACGTTTTATCGGCAAAGCAAAGGGTATTTTCAATCAAAATCAAAGTGTCAAAAATTGCTTAACCTGTCATTCGCTTTTCACAAGTCATATTTGGTTTTCGTAAACTGTGACAACACCTTGACACAATTAACGACGACACATTACTAATTATTCTGGCAAAAGCAAAGATTGCGTAGAAATGAAGGTGCTTGAATAATGGTCATGCGTTGAACCTAAATAGGTTAGGCATAGTGACCAATCAACCGGGCACATCTTGTTAGCAAATATTCAAAACTTTGTTGGCTATAAATTAGCACGATGTATTTCAGCAATGAAATGTAACACGTGGGAACTCAGCGTGTTCGCGTGAATATTGCAAATGTGTTGTTTTAAATTGTTTAAATTAAGCAGGTAAAATATGAGTATTTAGGAATGTGTGGCCACAAATCAAGAGGTATGGTGCAAACCCCAGAACGCATGACCGCACAAAAATGCGAGATTGTTTTCCGACTTGTGAAAAGGCGGCGGTGCAATGGAGAAAAAGGCAACTGCCATCATCAACACTGGTGTAGCAGACGGCACAATCTGACTCTGTTTCTGTCTCCGTTACAGAAGCGTAATAGGGTGCATTATTTTGCGGGAGAACTCTTAAGAGCTTTTGTAATCTTGTACAGCCCTCAGTTATTTACCATGGTAAAGCACGATTTGGAAGAGCAACGCTGCATGGTATCCAGCGATAAAGACAGCTCGGAATTACAAGTTCTAAACGACAAGGAAACTGGAGTGATTGAAAGCGGGTCGAAAGAAAGCTCCAAGGATAAGACTCGGCAGTCATGGAACAACAAGACTGAATACATTCTGACATCTCTTGGAAATGCTGTTGGACTTGGTAATATCTGGAGGTTTCCGTACAAGTGTCACAAACATGGCGGAGGTAGGTGACATATCATGGACTTTTATAGCTGTATTTCATCAACTTAATTACCGAGTTTCATTCCGGCTGTAAACGTAGCACACTCGTGACCTAGTAAATAATATATCATTCGACTGAATTGCTCATTCGCGCTACGAATGCTATAAAGTCCGAATTTTGATCCGATTGTTTCCTGAACCACCAAAACAGCGGTTAGGCCTATACCATTTTGTACGGTTATATAATTTTGTAAATATATTCTATGTTTACTATGAAAATATTCTTTGTTTACTATACTATAAAATGGAACGAAAAAAGAGAATAACAATAACATGACCCGTCTTACCCCACCGTAATATTATATTTGTTTAGTATATCGTTCGGTTTGTTAAAGCTTGCATATCGCAGGTGCTTTCCTGATTCCTTACGCCATAATGTTACTGGTGGTTGGTTATCCGCTTCTCTTAATGGAATACTCCATGGGCCAGCGGGCTAAGAAAGGAGCAATTGGCGTGTGGAGTAGGGTCAGTCCTTATACCACCGGTATAGGCATAGCATCACTTGTGGTAAGTTATATACTATATTAATAACATAACGTTATTCTCTTGGATTTGCGCGTAGAGATGAATCTATTCCCTTGGTAAATTGCAAGAGCTGTACATCATTGTAGACTTAGAGAGTGTATGTGCCTACATCTTTAAAGGAAGCAGAGAGGAAATTTAAAACTGTGACTTGACACCGGTATCCTTCTATGATGTAACGGATTGCTACAAATAACGCGCATTGGTTTATGTAACGCTGTCACATTTTGTCAATACATTAAAACAAACCAGACCGTCCAAGACGTGTATGGAATATGTCATTCGCACTCGATTTTACATAAACAAGAAAAGTTTCGCTTTTTTATTAACCTAAGTTACATGTATGGTTCTGGGGGTTTTGACTATTCGCTTTACACATGTGTCTTTTACTCAGGTGTGTTTAGTTCTTGGTTTGTACTACAACGTCATACTCTCCTTGGCATTCTTCTATACAGCCAACTCGTTCCGTTTTCCACTTCCGTGGGAGTCGTGCCCGGTAACCTATTCCGGTATTAACATGACGGCTACGATTGTACAAGAATGCGCTGATTCATCTCCTACATCATATTTCTGGTTCCGAGAAACCCTGGATGTGCCAGTAACCATCGATCAAGGAGGTACGAAATTGTTCATGTAACGTATATTTGGCGTTACGGCTGATGGATACACTGTATATTTTATTCCAGTTCGGGTACATTTCCCGTTGTACAGCAACGATGGTTTAAAATGTATGGGGGTTTTGCCGTAACCAATACAATTCACTTTACAATAATCTCCCAGCCACTTACATTGTGCATGAGTGCTGGCAGATTTTACGTATACATAATTTACAAGGTATTATTCTAAAACGTGTATAATGAGTGCTTTTGTTGTACTATAATGGATTACCAGTTAGTATAAGCATTCTCGACTGACCGGTTGTTTTCATAACCTGATTTTCGGCTGCGACCGGCCGAATTCTTCGTGTTCGAAACGCGAGACGGGTATTAGTATTTACCAATGTGAAACTGCTCTTGTTTCCTGTTGACCTACATTTAAACTGTATGATGGGGAGCTCTTAACGGGTAACTATTAACAGGGGAGCTGAACTGGTGGGTGGTTGCCGCTTCGTTCGTCGCGTGGTTCGCTCTGTTTATCGGACTTGTTAGAGGTACATCGTCCACCGGAAAGGTCATGTACTTTGCCGTCTTTTTTCCGTAAGTCAATCTGTGATACATCGATCAGGATAACTGCTTCTACTCTGACAGTCGGTTTCACTCAATAGCAGCTGTTAATTACCGCTCGTCAGCTGTCATAAAAACAGTCAAAACGCACACTAACGAGACCGATGACATGGCATTACCGTCCCATGTGCTATTCCAATATAATCAGTTTAATTCTATACGCTTTCAGGTACATCGTGTTGACAGCGTTCGCTATTCGAACAATTCTATTAGACGGGGCGGCGGCCGGTATAGCCTACCTCTTTAGACCAGACGTGAGTGATTATATTTTTTTCCCACAACTACATGATAAAAGTTCATACATAGTATGGTGGGGTAAGATGGAACATGTTTTCATTCTCTTTTTTTCGTCCCATTTGAAAGAAACCAATGATTTTTACAGATTTTTAAACCACATCCTCTCGTTGTAAACTGTTTAAACACCGATCAAAAAATATGGATTTTAGGCCTAACAGTATCCCATCTTACCCCACATACAATCAGTTTTTACTAAAAATCGTCTCATCACAGATTGAAAAACTGAAGAACCCAGCAGCCTGGCTCGACGCTTTAACTCAGATCTTTTTTAGTATTGGTTTGGGCCAGGGGACCTACATCGCGTTTGCCAGTTACACCACAACTCACAACAACTGCATCTTTGATACCATCTTTGTGGCAACCGTAAATAGCTTTACGTCACTCTTCGTTGCACTCATTGTGTTTGGTGTCATGGGATTTAAAGCGGTCGCTAACTCAAAGCTTTGCCTCGCCAGGTTAATTGACAAAACACTTATAACATTTATTTGAATCAAGTAAAGTTTTCGTAATTTTATCCTAAATGCCAAACCTTTCAGTTTAAAATACCACCATTACTCTATCTACTGTTTATGGCATATGTTCCCAATTACCATGGCTAATTTAGCACAGGAACAATTCTTTTAATGAAACATGTTCACAATTGAACTACCTACATTAAAAATGATGTTTTATTTCAATCAGAAACGAGGTGACACTGCAAAGGATGAATGCAACTTTAAATGGAACCCTGACAAACGATAACGTTAACATGACAACTCTAAACAGTGCCTTCAATGGGACTTTCGGAAACGGAACGGACCTTTTACAAGACTGCTCGCCCGCCAAAGAACTCGGCTCTGTAAGTTATATCAAAGCTGTGAATCCCTAATAAAAGCACTATTTGATTTCTTTATCGCGGTCGTGGCTGTAAATCAGCAATGTCATTTTACTAGTATGCACTTTTGACATTGGTCAGGCATTCGGTGTAACACACTTTAAAGTATAAATTGCACCTTTTTACATTACACGCATAATTGAATGTGATTTTAGATCCCCGGCGGTACAGGTCTCGCCTTCATTTCGTTTTGCGACGCCATCTTGAAATTTCCGGGCTCAAACTTTTGGTCCGTCCTTTTCTTCTTTATGATCGTTAACATCGGGCTGGGAAGCGTGTTGGGAAACTTTACTGGGATTGTGTCTTTAATTCGAGATCTGGGATGCAAGATTTCAAAGGCCAAACTAGCATTATTGCTATGCATAGGTAATATCATTTACTTCACACATGTTAAATATAAAGTATTGTGGGGGGAGATGAAAAGGTGTCCCATCTCCCCCCATCCTATTATAGGGATATATATTGAAATTACTGTTTGGCTTGTTTGGTAAACATTAGGGCTGTGGAAAAGTTAACGGTTAACCGGTTAACCGAACCTATTCGGTTAACCGCTAACGAAAAGTTCAAGTCGTTAACCGAACTATGACGTCATAGGGCATAAACGTATATCAATATCTGTCTTATTTACACGAAAGGCACGTGTTCGCGTTCGTTGATTGTTGTTTTGCAATAAGACAGAGTGCGCAGGGACGCTGTTGCTTTGATCGTGCCCTACAACGGCGATTACGCCATCAATCTTGATTGTTAATACCGCAGGCTAACTAGTTTTGCAACACTTTATTGGTGTAATACACAACTTAAATGTTTTCCTCAGCCAAGCAGCGTGTTTGTTACGAAAAAGCAGGCATTCACACGTGGATTCATTGCATCATAGTAGCGATTGTTTGACCTGGCAATTGATTACGACATAATAGCAATTCACACGTTAATAACTGCGTCATAATTGCAATTCACAAGTTGATTATTTAGACGGCAGGTGTTTAAAACAGGTTTGAATATGAATAAGAAAGCATTACTTTGACCTTAAGAACGTTTGCCCGTGTATTGCAAGCATAGTCCATACGTTCGTCGTAAAGTTGCCTTTAAATTCGCGAAAGAAAAGCGATAAACAAGACGCTTTTATTAGGATTACACTTGTATCGGTTACCGGTTAACCGGTTAAAACTGAACGGTTAACGGTTAAACAAAAATAGGGAAAATCCACAGCCCTAGTAAACATTCAATCTAATAAGCATTTATGGCTTACATGCGTCAAATATTAGAATGACTGACGTTTACATCAAAAATCCGTCTCTAATTTAACAGCTTTAGTTTAAATTACAAAAAGTATTATGTATTTTTGCGTTTTTATTTTTCAGTTATGTTCATTATTGGTCTAACTTTGACAACTAAGAAAGGAATTTATCTGGTCGAAATATTTGATGACGTGTACGTAGGCACGGGACTTCTGTACATTGTTCTTTGTGAAACTTTCGCCGTTGCCTTTTTGTACGGTATTAAACGGTGGGTTTGTCTTACTTGTCTATAAGGTTTTAAGTTTGTTTTCCTACTGTTTTTTTTATAAGCATGTTAGCTTTTATACAGAAGATTAAACACAATATTTCTTTAAAAAATAAATTATTATTTAATATTAAGCGAAGATTATAAAGTGACATTTTATAGCATATATACTAGGCTACCCGTTCTGTAAACACGTGCAGTGGCGCAGCCAGAGGGGGTTTAGGGTGTTGCGACCCCCCCCCTTTTAAATCAAAAAAAAAATTAAAAAATTTTTTTGTTTGTTATTTAAACCTCTTTTTTTTCTGGCTGCCCCACTTCTCTCTCAATCGAACATTTTCTGTTTATACCGGATGCACCAAATCTGTTCAAGTTATATTTAGTAAACTATTCGTTGTAATTTGATATAACTGTGAGATTTGTTAATACACTTAATACTTGGTTTATATTAACAGGTTGGGAAACGACATTCACTTTATGACCGGGCAGCGCCTGAACATTTACTGGAAGACATGTATGCAATTTCTCTGCCCTATTTTGTTGCTGGGTTGTTTCGGTACCATCGTTGTCTCCTATATCATTAAATCTCCAATATACCACGCGTGGGACGGGTCCGGTATTGTCAAAATGACTTATCCAGCATGGGTGAGCGCCTTGGTCGCCATCTTGCTTGTTCTAACCACACTTAGTGTCCCGCTGGTGGCGCTGTTGCACAGGTTAAGGGTGTACGACTTCAGTAAATTTGCCGAATGAATCACCATCACCCCACATACAGTATGCAAACACGCAGTTGTCGCATTTGTAACGACAATCTCTTGTAAATGAGCGGAAGAAACATTTTTACTACAAACTTTTATCGTTCTGTATTCAATTTTCTACACGAAAAACATAATTACACTATGTTTTAAGTTTCAATACGTTTACTAGTTTTACGTCATGGCAATTACGTATATGTGATAACTGTTTTTCTATACGTTCAATGCCTCACGCGAAGTTTTTTCATATTGCCCTAGCATACAAACAACCTCTTAGGAATACAAACCCGAGTTACTGGTTATCTGCGCGATTTGTACATTTGTTTTATTTTCTAGGTTTTCAAATCAATTAAAATGTACTTTGTTTGCAGCGGAGACGATATGTTAACATCAGTTTTAATCCAGTAGTTTCAGCATCCGCCCTTTTTCGAACACGTAATTCTCTTTCAAATAATCTGATTATACAGGTTTGCAATTAAAAACCCGGTATAAATCATTCCTTCACGTTTCCAAAAACAGCCGCGCTGACCAAGAGGTATTGGTGGGTGAAAAACGAGATAGCGTTTGGAAAAATAAATATTTGCCACCACCAACAACTGCCAGAATAACAAACTCTCTTTTATAACTTCGCGAGATTCTGTCGCTTGATATATGATGGTGGTTCGGACAGTAAGCAAAAAAATTAGCCCTTTGTTTGGTAAAATATCTATGGAAGTTTAGCCAAATAGGTTTAAGAAACTATCTACAAAGTTGCTTTGAATGTGCCAGTCGTCAGAAGTTAGAAACATATCATATACAAATTATTTATCAAGTCAGTAAATTTCCTAAATCCTAGCTGTTACATATATTATTAATAACAGGTTTAATAGTACTGTTGAGTATGACGAATAATATTCACATAAAGTGCCATATTTTCAATCTAATTTGTAACAATTGAGAACGCTGTTTTAGAGTCAAAAGGATATACGATATAGTTCTGTTAAAATTATTTGTTTGTTTACTACCATGGAACGAGAAAATAAAGTGAAAACATGGATCATATATTGTCACAGCCTACCATACATACTTTTAGGTCTGCTGTGAAACAATTAATTTTACTTTACCAGTAAGCTTGTTTTGTTGTTAACTGTAGCTTATGCGTTTCTCAGAATTGTTTTTTACGTCAGTGATCCAGTACAACGTCCAAGTACAATGCTAATTTATAACACGTTTATATGCAATAATTAAAATATTTCCTAAAACGCGAATTTTTCTGTTGATTCTGCGGTAGGAACGTGACTCGTAATTCTATCAACGCACATCAGGATAGCAAATAGAGTAAGCCACAATCAATTAAGCAGGTGTTCGTTTTTAGCGTAAGGTAATAAAAATCTAAGAATAGCATTTCAACTTTCCGTTATCTGTGAAAATTTATGGTAAAGCGAAACGTACGTACTGTGTTATCTTCGTGTCGTTTGCAATGTGTGACTGCCAGTACATTGCGAGTTTAATTTGTTGGTAATATTGAACAGATTTTAAATCATTATTTAAGCAACGCTTATATGTATATATAAGCGTTGATTTAAGCATACGATTACGCCTTGTTGGCAGGTCCATTAGCTGAACCACATTTACACAGTATAAGAAATCTGGTCTGTGTAACGAGGTAATTTCGCTTAGTGTGTTGATTTGACTTATGCGTATTAAACTCTGTCAGAGGCCTCATTTGATGACAGGATATAAATTTTACTGCGATATCAAAGAGAACGACAAATTTTGCTCTCTCCTGATTGATGAATAACCTCGCCAGGCAGTTTGCGAACAAACAGAATGAAAACATATTTTTAACTGTCAGGTATCGATTCAGACGGTGCAAACACGTCGTATTTAGAACAATTCGCAAAAATGTAGGTTTCAAGCAAAAGTACCAGCACATTAAAGTTGAATTCCAGCTTATCAATTAGTGTTGATGTCAATCTAAAGTTTAAAATGGATTTGACTGTCACTTTTTATTACTTGCCAGTTTGTTTGCGACGCGTATGCGCAAACCGTTCCGTGTATATAATGTATTAAAAGTAATTCGATTTTATTGTTAGAACGTGACAGATTTATTTAATGTAGGCACCGCAGTACTGATTAAGATAAGCCTAAGTAATAATGCATATATTGGAACTTGCCCAAGTACATATTGCCGTACACGTATAAAGTTGATAAGAATGTATGAAGACGTGGCGGGGTCGCCAGCATGATTGTGTGAATGGCTTTACTTTGTAGAGGAAATATGTAGTTGTATATTAAACATCTTAGTCTGTTTTTATCGTGTGATTTGTCAGTAACATACATTAAAACTCTTGCAGCAGTAGGTTCAAACGGGATGATTTAAGTTTCAGGCAAAATGTATCAGTCCAAAAGACAACAGCGTGGAAACGTTCTTATAGAATCGGACAAACTTCAGGGAAATGGATACGGTTAGTAAAGAAGTAGTTACTTGTTTGACGGTTATATAAAAGACATAAAAAACACCGTTTGTCTGCAATGAGAATCTATCCTTGGAATTTATTTTAATAACCTGCTGGAGGGGCTTATAAATTAAACTTTATGTATTTTTGATCTATTGATCACGTCGGTGTCAAGTACCATTAGGAATAGAGCTATCCTTTAGTTTATATCCACTAGATACTTATAAGCAAACAGATGTTCCTTTGTTCTGTTGTCATAGATCCACAAAGTAACTGACCGACCATAATATATGGCACACATCGTTTATTTGCACACGTGACAGCAAGGTTTGGCTTTATGATTTAAATCTGGCAAAAACTTTTGAAAAAATAGACTGGAAGACGCGTTTTGTTTTGTAGTTTTGCAAACATGACATATGGGCTGACGGCCACATTCGGATTTGACTTGATTTCGACATCTGACTGTTTGTTCATATTCCCAAATTAGAACAAGTGTTTATTTATCGCGGTGTAACATTGGTTGTGTGGATTTAAGTATCGTTAACGACTTTGATCATGATAGACGAGCCTCCTGTAATATTAAATGGGGTAGTAAACACTTTTTGGCTTCTTCGGTCTAAAAACATTTAATAATAAGTTTCGTCTGCCACTGGGCAAAACTTCATTTTTTTGTCAAATGGCAAACGAGACGTTGATGGGATAAAACAAACGTTTTAGCAGCAAACAATTCAATGTAGTAGTGTGGGGTAAGATGGAATGGGGTTATAGCACCTAAAATCCTATTTCGCGGTCTTGTTTTGAACAATTTACGTGAGGATGGGAATGGAATATTTAATTGTGTAAATATTTGTTATTTACTACAAACTGGGACAAGAAAAGGGGAATAAAAACATTTTTCATCTTACCCTACCGTAGCACCCAATTACATTATTATGTCTGGAATCTAAAACAACAAAATATGCGTGTGTATAATATTAAATTTAACTGTCACGCAGATACAAGATCGGATAAGGTAGGAAAAGCAGGCACTGAAAATAAACGGAGAGTTGTCTTCGTTGGACAAAGCAGGCAAAAACCTGCGGCCTCGAAAGCTGCTCGTAAAATCATCGCAGATCCGCGCGATATACAGGTTTATAAAGTTTTATTTCTTGTAAATTTGCATTTCAACAAAAGCGGATAATGTTTGTATAGTATTATATACCTTCTTTTATATATTGAGATATTAATTGTTGCAGGAGTTTCAGCAGCGACAACGAGAGCGCTCTTCAGGTCTCGCAAAACGTCCAAATGGTCGACGGGCCTCAATTCAGCCTGTATCATCATCTAGCGGCCAAGCTAAGAACGCTACAAGTCAACAACGAGTTCGTAGAGCGTCGGCTCCTGCTAGGACACATGATGTCATACAAGAGATTTCTAACGGTGAAGTTCGAATGAGTGTAGTTGCCAAAAAGCCCAAGAATCCGGTTCAACAAAAACCATCCACCGATAAACAACATGCAAAAAATCGGAGAGTCTCCTTTCATCATCTTGTGGCTGATCTGTCTCTTTCCACTTTACAAGAAGAAGAAGAAGAAGTGGAAGACGAGGAAGAAGAAGACGATTTGACTTTGTTATAACCAGCTTACCTTCTTATATAATATTTCATACTTTCGTTGAGATTTTCCCTTTTGTGTCGTTATATTGACTGTGAACACATCGAACGTTGAAAATGGCGAGGACAGTCGTGTTATTATAACAGCTTGTATTTTGAGCGTACTCTTTTTTTGTTTGTTTCGTTCTATGATCAGTGTTTTTATTATAGCGGGTATCTAGTGTATTTGGCATACATAACAAATATAGTTCTTTCTTGGGCTTCATCGTATATTGTTGCATTTCCATTTAAAACAACGAAAGGAATACAGAACTCACAATGAAACTGTTCGTTGATTTAAGCGATCAACAGTACAAATACACAGTGAGCCCGAGTAGGGTTCATCCCTTCGATAGCTCAGTTGGTAGAGCGGTGGACTGTAGTTGTTTAATCATCAGAAATCCATAGGTCGCTGGTTCGAATCCGGCTCGAAGGACGTTTTGCACGTTGGACCGCCATTTAAATTGCAATTTTATCCTAATATTTGATTGACACATGACAAGTACGTCGTTGTTTATCCATGGAATCGCCCCTTCGATAGCTCAGTTGGTAGAGCGGTGGACTGTATAGTTGGTTAACCATCAGAAATCCATAGGTCGCTGGTTCGAATCCGGGTCGAAGGAACTTTTTCTGTACGATGTGATTTGGGCTCTTAAGGTTTTTTCTTCTTATTAGCTGATTAGTTCTGTTACATTTCTTTTTCAGCTGAGCTTTACTATACAAACTTCCATAGTTTTTTACGTGGCTTGTATTTTAAATGGGCAAAAAGCAAACAGATTAAAAAGCAAAATCTATCAGCTCCGTATACTATCTGCACAGAAATTCAAGCTATAACAGTCGAACAATTGGCGATAGAAGCACACAATGGATATATATCAGCGTATAAAGCGCGTGAACAAATGCTTTTGGATCATGATCTACATGTTTAGACATTTAGGTGAAGTATATACTAACTTAACCCATTATACGGTCCATTCCGCGGAAAGCTTGGATCTCATGGACCACCATAGCAAAATAATAGAAAATATCGCATTGATTCCTGACCTTTTCTGTCAGTAAAATATTGTAGCTTAAATGTGGTGTCAAATGTGTAGAGATTATTGTTAGCGTGAACGACGACATGAGTAGTGTTGTGCAAAAACGGTTCTGCATTTCTATAGTACAATATAATAATTATAAGATTATCTTTCGCAGAAGTGTGCTAGACTGAAACGCTAGTTCTACATCGCTTTGTTGGGTAATCGGTTACAGTGTGGACTTTTAACTGCTTAATATCCTGACCCTTGAAAGAATGAATTGTGACTCGTGCTAAATACAGTTGTGCATTGTGTATATGGTGGTACAGATTCCAAGCCAAACAATAAAGATATACGAAGCTATTGTTGCAGCTTGGATATTTGGAAGTTCAATATTCATTAAACGGGTTAAGTTGAGCTTTGGTAGATTGCATACGATTTTTTCAGCTGCAGCAACGGAAAAAGCTGTTTTTAAAACAATTGATTCCTAAGCTATAAATATGAACATCTCGCTTCGATTCTTCACTTGCAAATTCAAAGTAAGTCGACAACATAAGCAAAGTTAAAGCTACAATTCAACTTGTTACTTTACAGATGAACAAGTTACTGCTTATCACTCTGCTGCTCGGACTTCTCTGTTTGGTTGACGAAGGAGAGTCATATTGTTGGAGACGTCGTCGTTATCGGCGTCGTCGCCATTGGTACCGTCGTCGCCATTGGTACCGACGTCGCTCCGGTGACAACGGTATATAAAAACGCATTTATATATCTTTGATATTTCTTACTTATTTGTGTTTTTACGACCAACTGATTGTTATTGCTTTTAGGTGTTGACGAGTCAAAGGAAGGTAAGTGCTAACAAATGTATTCAACATTATCCAGTAACTGAAATGAAAGGAAAGTGATTTACTTTAACATAAAACAATTGTACCATAAATAAATATAGTAGGGTGGGGGAAGATGGGACACCTTTTCGTTTAGTTTCCTCTTTCCATTTGGAAGTAAACAAAGAACATTCAATGAATTATAAAACCGTATCCTCACGACTTCCACAGACCGTTGTTAATTGTTTAAAACACGATCAGGCTATTTGGATATTATGTATTAATGGTGTCCCATCTTCCCCCACCCTACTATACTAGATTTTAATGTAACTAGTGCAAACTATATAAAGTTATAAGGGGTAAGATGGCTACCTTTAGAACATATTTTCACATTTTCCTTAACGCGTTTTGAACAGTTAACAACGCTATTTTAGAATTGTGAGAATTTGGTTGAATAATTATTTGAATGTCCTTTCCTTACCACTAAATTTGGCGATAAATAAAAACATTTACCATCTGGCTTAACCTATTATATGTCTAACGCACCAACTATAGTGCGTCTTACATGTTTCTCTATCATTTATGTTCTTTCATATAACATAATTATTTTTTGCAGTTGCGGACGAAGAAAATGAACCCGAAGGTAAGTTTTCGTAAAATAGTTAATCATAAAATTTATTCCAAATTACCAAAGCGATTATATGAATATGTTTCAGAGGAACAAGACTTCGACATCGAGTAAATGAATATATGCTTTCCATAGAAACAGGTATGGCGGGTTTGTTTTATTTTGTATAGTAAGGTGGGGGAAGATGGGACACTTTTACTTATATAATTGCTTGTCCTATTTGGTAGTAAAAAGAACATTTAAATAATTATACTACTATATCCTTACGACTCCCATAGACCGTTGTTAACCGTTTAAAACAGGATTAGTATACTTGGACAATATATGTTCTAAACGTGTCCCATCTTCCCCGACCCTACTGTATACAATAATCTTAAAGCAATTGAAAATTTAAATACTAAATTTTAAACACCTAATTTTTTACATGTTATACCGTATAACTCATGTCAAACCTTTTTCCACAGAAGTCGCAGCTCACAGGAAAGCATATTTTAAGACACTGCTTTAATAAATTGGCAACATGTACTTATGTTTTGATTACTTTATTAGACTTATTAGAGCATATGTTAGAAAATTACCACAAATTTAGAACAGTACTATGGTGGCCCAGTGTTGCCACACGTTTTTTATCTCTTAACAATAAAAAAAACAAAAAAAAAATAAAATTGAAAATGAAAACGAAAATGAAAATGAAAACGAAATTGAAAACGAAAAATGAAAACGAAAACGAAATTGAAAACGAAAATGAAAACGAAAATGAAAACGAAAATGAAAACGAAAATGAAAACGAAAATGAAAACGAAAATAAAAACGAAAATGAAAACGAAAATGAAAACGAAAATAAAAACGAAAATAAAAACGAAAATGAAAACGAAAATGAAAACGAAAATAAAAACGAAAATGAAAACGAAAATAAAAATGAAAACGAAAATGAAAACGAAAATGAAAACGAAAATTAAAATGAAAACGAAAATAAAAATGAAAACGAAAATGAAAATAAAAATGAAAACGAAATTGAAAACGAAAATGAAATTGAAAACGAAAAAAAATGAAAATCAATTTCGCTTTTCGCGTCGTGGCCGAGGAGTGCCAACGAAAAAAAAACGAAAATGAAATTCAATCGCGCCGTGGCCGAGGAGTGCCATGTGCAGTGTTACCGTTGTATTTCATTTATACTTACCATATTGGATTGTACGTCCTTCTGATAAACAATAATGATGTAGAGTTAGGCGTATCTACAATCTACATTATGTATTTACTTTATTGAGTTATTTAGCAAATAAAACTCAGTGAAATTATCAGTACGTAAACTCGTTATTTTGCATTGCATCACTGAATCGAATGACGTCATATTCAAGCAATTCCCTCGGGTGAAAGCGCTGTTAGTTAGTAATGGCTATGTTGCCTGCGTGAGTTACCTCTGTAGTCAGTTTCCTGTTTCAATTCACAATGGAAACCGATTGGAAAACTGATGATGATCTTAGGTTGGAACTGGAAAGATATGTTTGTCAATCTACTCCAAGAAAACTCATTTTACAATACATGGAAAGAGATTTTTCAGAGTATCAATGGAGTCTGAGAACATTATCCAGAAGACTAATGCATTTTAGTTTAAAATATGTTGATGGTGATGTAACACAAAGTGAAGTTAGTGAAGCTGTAAGCAAAGAGCTGATTGGAGCAGGAAAAGACCTAGGATACCGGGCTATGCATAGAAAAATTCGTGACATTTATGGTTTAAATGTTTCTAGAGACACAGTTTACACAACTATGAAGGAGCTTAATCCACAAGGATTAAAGTCGCGACAACTCGAAAATAAACATCAAAGATCAAATGAAATATTAAAAAAGGCTGCTGAAATGTCTGGAGTTCTCAGTGTACCAAGTGATTATCTACCTGCGCAAGTAAGGAAAATGCTGACCGATATTTTGCCTAATTCAGAGGAAACTGAAACACACAAATGTGTTCATGCATTTTTATTTGCTCAAAAGGAAACAAAACGAATCATTAATCAAAACGAATCATAAATGAACACATATTTACATAATTGCTGTGAACATATTTACATTCATATGCCCCATTAAGTGTCATGATTCCACTGCTGTTTTATATGATGCCTCTGTAAATAAATAACCAATGCTCATTCCACTGTCAGTGTGTTTAACTCAAGAATTTGGCAAAATTTGTTGCAAATGTGGGAACTTTTAAAGTTGTTAATAGCTGTGGTGGATAAATTGCCTGCACAAAATGTAAAAGCACCATCAGTACCATCAACCAACGATGTTGATGCGATTTCCGGATCTGTAAATATTGTTTCGCTTCCTTGTATATCTGTCAGTAACAGTTTCATGTCGGACTGAATGTATGAATAATGAGCCAGGCATGCAGCCTTTTCATATGTTGGCGAGAAAGAGGCAGCAGCTAAGCACATCTTTCCATCATTGCAGAGGAACTTTATAAAGTCACCTTCTATGTATTCTTCTATAGTGACAAAATCCTCTGAATTTGTATCCTGACCCAAGTATATTTTATTATATTTTGGAAAGTGGCCAAATTCTGAAGCTTTTCCCAACTTCTCTACTTTCATTTTCATTTTTTGTGCCCAGTGAGTAGCCAGTGTGTGTGCTTGAACTATTTTTTTTGTATGTTCCTGACAGGTTTGGTTTATTGCTTTGATTGTAGGTAATGTAGAGGAGAGATACCGTTTCAGTACCCAAGTTCCTTGAAATTCCCTGGAGACAGTAAGAGGCTTTGCTTTATATGCTTCTCTGAATGAACCTTGTCCGAAACTTCTGGCTCCAACATCAAATTTTACCGTTTTGCCGTTGTTAAACCAGACCATATTAGGAATTTTCAATTCATATATCTGTATTGTGCAAGGTTTAGAAGTTTCAATTACGCGTCCAAGACGAATCATTTCCAGAACGGAAAGACTTTTAGGCACAACTGGCAATGCACGCGACGCCGGTATTATCGTCGTGCTGGAACACTGGCCTATTTTTGGTTTCTTGCGAGGGTGTAGAAACGGTAACTCGTCAGACTTCTGTAGGTCTACTTCGTTTTCATCTGTTTCCGATTGGACGAATCGTATGTGGAGGACGTTTAGATTTGTTAATTGATTTAACATGCTACATGACGGTCCTTGCTCACCGACGAGAATATCACATCTACAGGATTTTCCAAGTTGAAAGTGGTCGTAACAAGCTGTTTTGATGTTGTGCAGGGTAACTTCCTCATAGTGAAACGGTACAAACATGCGTGCACCTCGTCGTGGATATTTTTGAGCCTTACCGCAAACGTTAGGCTCGTATTGCTGTACAACAAGATGTCCATTTTTGATAAGCTTTTTCCACGATTCTTTCTTATTTTTGTCTGGTCTCCGTTTGTTCGACATTTGCTTATTAAATTTGCTCCACTGTTCTAGTTCTTCACATTTATCGGCCATTCTTTAATAATATCCAATCGTTTAATAAAACTTAACAGGATCTGTTTCTACTGCTGAATATTCAAACAGTTCACTGACCAATGCTTCCGCAAAGTTAAGGCAATGGGGAAATTGTTTCTGTTATCTCACAATGGGGAGTATTAGCGTGACATTGATAAATTGATTCTCCAGTTATAGATCATTAGGCTGAGGAATGATAATACTGTTCATTGGTCCTTCTACACTTTGTAAATGGATAGCTACCTGATCACGGCATACCATTACGACTTGACTGTATTTTTTGAACCCAATATACATTAGTACAATTAACGCTGTACTATCAAAATACTTTATTTCGACATGGCGTAAGAAAAGGCGGTACGGTATTCCTTTATCTGGTGACCAGCAAAAATTGTGGTCTCAAAATGTTCCTTGGTCTCACTGATACCCGCTATATATATAGTTTTTTTGAACAAAGTCGAGCGTTCGTTTCGTAAATTAATTTTAACAAGCGAAAAGAAGCTTCGTCGCCGTAATTCACCTGCAATGCGTAACCATTTGTTACGTCTAAATAGCAACATATGACGTCACAATAAGGATATGTTACGTCGGATATGGCACATTATATTCTTGTTTTTCGCACAGTTTTGTGTTGGTAAAACCGCAATATATAAAAAGACTAACAGCGATTTCACCCAAGGGAATTGCTTGAATATGATGTCATTCGATTCAGTGATGCAATGCAAAATAACGAGTTTACGTACTGATAATTTCACTGAGTTTTATTTGCTAAATAACTCATTAAAGTAAATACATAATGTAGATTGTAGATACGCCTAACTCTACATCATTATTGTTTATCAGAAGGACGTACAATCCAATATGGTAAGTATAAATGAAATACAACGGTAACACTGCACATGGCACTCCTCGCCCACGGCGCGATTGAATTTCATTTTCGTTTTTTTTTCGTTGGCACTCCTCGGCCACGACGCGAAAAGCGAAATTGATTTTCATTTTTTTTCGTTTTCAATTTCATTTTCGTTTTCAATTTCGTTTTCATTTTTATTTTCATTTTCGTTTTCATTTTCATTTTCGTTTTCATTTTTATTTTCGTTTTCGTTTTCATTTTTATTTTCGTTTTCATTTTCGTTTTCATTTTCGTTTTCATTTTCAATTTCATTTTCGTTTTCATTTTTGTTTTCGTTTTCATTTTTATTTTCGTTTTCATTTTCGTTTTCATTTTTGTTTTCAATTTCGTTTTCATTTTCGTTTTCATTTTCGTTTTCAATTTCGTTTTCATTTCCGTTTTCAATTTCAATTTCGTTTTCAATTTCATTTTCGTTTTTTTTTTGTTTTTTTTATTGTTAAGAGTTAAAAAAACGTGTGGCAACACTGGGCCACCATACAGTACTTTCAACTGTTCATTTTTAATCTTAGCAGTGTCAATCAGAGCGTTAAAAATACAAAAAATACTCCTAAAAACAATCAACCACAAAGTAACATCCGTGGTAACTCGTGAGCTGGCACAAGGTGTATCAACACCTGTGTTATAACGACTGTCGTTTTGGCCATGCGAGGATAAAGTATGTTACATTTATTTGTTACAAACGGACTCTTGTGTCTATCAGATATGTTTCGGAAGAAAAGGATTTGTTTCGCCGTCGAACAAATATTTAGGCAAATTTCTTATCGAAGACAAAATCCCAAGAAATGCTAATAACTCAGCCATGTATAAGAAAATGTCTATTAAGTCAGCCATGTTATCAAAACTCGCTTTAACCATCGGTTGGGACTATATGGTTTCACCGTATATAGAAAGATGGGAGAAGATGGGACACCTTTTTATTCCATTTCCTCGTACATTTTGGTAGTAAACAAAGAACATTTAAAGAATTATAAAACCTTGATCTCGCGACTTTCATAGACCGTTGTTAATTCCCCCCAGCCCACTATATTACATAAAATTACATCTCGATGTACAAGGTTTCATGTAGACGAAACGTGGAGAGTCGACTTATGCTATCTGTCCGGGATTTCGAATGGCACAGCGTGCTATAAACAGCCACAATAAAACACTAAAATTTTTAATACTATACTCTGCACTGACCAAAAAAGCCCCGTTGAAGATGTCTATAAAATAAAACTTGTTTGTGACTGCTGTATTGCCGACTTTGTTCAACCTAAAGTTACAAAAATAAAAATTTCAGCATAATAATAAAACTTTAAAATGCGTCCGAACTTTTACAAGAAGTAAGATAAAAACGTGATGATATTGCATATACCTGTACGTGGATGCTAGTTCAACACTTATCACTGTATACATGTTGTAAATATTATTACTTGTAGTGATGCTGGGTTTCACTATATAGCAAAGTACCCAGTGGTCCAGCCATTGTGTTCATATAGGGACCAGTTCTCACGTGCTTGTTTGTTTTAAAAGCTCTTTACTCCAACCATATTAACTATATGAATAAAACAAGAGGCGTGCGTATATGCACGTTAAATCTAAGTTTTATGGAACAAAAACACTCTGAAACAAACCATGCAAGAGTGAGTTTTCTTGTATATGCGTCTTCGTTTATTATTGTTTTCGGGTATTCATTATTTCGTATTTCGGTGGACAAATATGTTGTTGAGTGGGAAGATGAGACACTTTTTCATTCTGTTTTCTAGTCCCATTTGGTAGTAAACAAAGTAGATTCAATGAATTATAAAACCGCAGCCTCACCACTCCCGTGCCCCATACACCGTTGTTAAATGTTTAAAACACGATTAGGATATTTAGATATTACGTGCTAAAGGTGTCTCGTCTTCCCCCACCCTACTATAACTTAATTTGTTTAGTAATAAGCGTCTTATCAAATCTAAGTTTCTTTGGAAATGCTAGGTCGTCCATTTTCTATATTTTTTCTCTATTTTGATAGCGATTACTCAGTACACAAAACGTCGTGGTATTTACGTAACTTGATTAGCAATGTGATAGTTTTTCTTTTTATTGGTGTCGGTCAAATTTCAAAAAGGTCAATTTTTAGGTTTGCACTAACATTTAAATATAAATGAGCATACGATCCATACCTAGTAAATTATTGTAATAAAATATAATTTCCTGCTGTGGAACAAACAGTTTTTAAACGCAGTTTGCTTCACACCCCATTCACAAGCCCAATGTTGCGCCGCATATCGACACCACGCGAATTCTTTACTCACCTCTCATCTACTTTAAAGATACGAAAAGACTACGCATAAAGCAATTGTGGTTACCGCCGAAAAGAGTAAGAACGGAGCGCGTTGGTTTTGAACAGTGTAAAGACATTTACCGTTGAACATGTCTATTGGCGTACCGATTAAAGTTTTGCATGAAGCAGAAGGCCACGTGGTTACATGTGAGTCTGCCACTGGTGAAGTTTACCGAGGAAAACTGATCGAAGCCGAGGACAATATGAACAGTCAAATGCAGGATGTAACGGTAACGTATCGCGACGGAAGAACGGCTCAACTGCAGAACATATACATACGAGGGAGCCAAGTTCGGTTTATGATCTTACCGGACATGCTCAAAAATGCTCCTATGTTACGTCACCAAAAGGGTGGAACAGCCGGGAGGGGAAAAGCGGCAATTTTAAAGGCGCAAGTGCGCGGCAGAGGAAGAGGCGCTCCAAGAGGAGGCGATCGTGGTGGCTTCCGTGGCGGCTATGGTGATCGTGGTGGCCGATGGTAGATTTTAAACACAGTCAGTTTGGATTTTTACACAGACTTGTGGACCAACTTACTGTCCAAGAAATGTTCTTGGATCATTTTTTAAACAAAAAATGGGACGTAACAAATGTGATACTTTTAAATCTAAAAACATTGATGAAACTGGTCATATAGTTGATTTATTACTTTACCAATCATATTGGCAATGTTAAACTATTTTCCCATTGTGTAATATGATTCATTTTATTTTGGTAAAATTGTGTTGACTAAAATACGGTTATTTTAATATTTCTCCAAATACGTCTTTTTTATAATGGAGATCATTGCTGTAATAACATCATCAGTAATTTTCACATTGCTGCTTTGTGCTTTACATTCATTTTTGTCAGCCAAATGACAACTGGTTCATTTTGTATCACATAGGTGTAAGGCTAGTTGCGAGTGGTTTAATTATTTTTACCAATGGCTCGTAGCACCACCGACCTTGTTGCAGTTTGGGACATAGCTTTGAGTGATGGAGTTCACAAAATAGAGTTTGAACATGGGACCACAACAGGAAAACGAGCGATTTATGTTGACGGACAGGTGATACTTTGAATGCGCTTACTTGAGCTCTGTTTTAAAACAATAAATTATTTTCAGACGAAGCTGAAAACAGAGTGGTTGTTTAAGTTGGTTGGTAAAGAAGATTTTACAATAGGAAAGCAGAATGTAAAAGGTTGACATTATTTTTACCCTTGTTACTTTTACTTTACCCTTTTCTTTCATATGACATGAACAGTGTAAAACACAAAAAGTCGCTCGTTCACCTGCCATACTCTGCAGACTGGCTTACAACCAGATATTAGTTTTTGACCCTTGTTTATAGTTTATGTACTATTTTACTTATTGTGGTTCTACTTTCAGCAAGTATACACATCGATGCTTGCAGTGGGTTTGCATATGAATATACGCTACACATACAAGGGAAAAGCTTAAAGAAGTTCATTGAAAATAAAAGCAAAACTAGCAAAAGTTGGGAGTTTAAACTAGATGGCAAGGACACCAGAGTTGTTCTAGGTACAGGAGTTTCAATCAATAGTTATAATGTTGTTTTAAGCTTCATATTAAATACACTTTACCTAATAGAGAGCCCGACAAAGCCAAAATATTGCGGAGGCGAAACTATTTTATACATATTATGAATGAATGTAAATGAATGAATGAATGTAACTTACTTTATCCTCGCGTGGTCGGAAAACGACAGTCGTTATCACACGGGTTTAACACCTCGTTCCAGCTTACGAGTTACCATGTATGTTACTTTGTGGGTAATTATTTTTTTTGGATTTTTTATGTATATCTGAAAATTTAGACAACCTATTAGTAACCACTGGGTTGGAGCAATTGCCGTTAAGTGTCTTGCCCAAGGACACATAGGCCCACAATGGTAGCAGCATTGAGCCTTGAACCCATTACCTCTGGGTTACAGGCAGGCGCGCTAACCACTATGCCATGGCGCCGGAAAATTATTGTTTTAAACTTTTATAATATATTAATATAGCTTTTACAAATTGATGGTGTTTTGAATGTCTAAGTTACTTCCCTGAGTGTTTTTTTGCCACTGACTACATGTGTCCATAATCAGTTAACTATAGTATGCATAATGCATATATTAATTCGATTTTCCTTTATAGAAAAAGATACCATGGCTGTCTGGTGCAACGGTCAAGAAATGGAAACGGCTGTAAGAATTTGCATATTCTGTATTGTGGTTAATATATATTTGCATACAACAATTCATGCTCATATTCATAGTAATAAATTAATAAGCATTGATTATACCTTAGGCTTCAACTCATAATTTATGTACCGAAAAAATGAACCAAAACCATTTTACACGTAATACCTCTAAAGATTAACTGATAATTTACATACTGAGAATGGACCAAAACTGAACAATTTTACACATATCATAGTAAATACTATTTCTAGTTAACATATTTTGCTTGAGGAGACAAAAACTGAAAAATTTTTCACGCAGGGTGAATTCACAGATGAAGGAACTGAAACCCATTTTGAAATAGGGAACCATTTCTGTTATATTAAAGCACTTTCAAGTGGAAAACGCAGAGATGGGATTCTTCATACTTTGTACTTAGACAATTGCCTATTGCCGGATAAATAATCTTCCTTAATCATTGTATTGTAAACTTGACGTACCTAGCAAAACCACTGGGTTTCTGTTTGTTCCTTGCAGTAGTGTTTAACGTTATCTTTAGTTTTTTTTCATGTATTATGGTGAAAAGTATTCATATAGGAATTCATGTCCAACTGTTGGTATTTTATCTGTGCTCAATTTTTATATTTTGTACTTTTTTGGTGTAAGCGCTTATTGTAGTATTCGACTGTTCGCATATGGTATTTTTATCAATAAAATTTATTTTTAAATCAGTTTAAATTAAAAGTGAGCGTAGGTAATTTGGCAACACATTCTGTAGAAAGTGGAGCAGTTAAATGTGTTACTGTGCAAGATGTACCAGCTTTCTAGGTCTGTTTGCAGTGAGAATAAATGGTATGTAAATGATACAATTAAATTACTCAATGGTCAATATACTTTAAAGCTCCTAGTTGAACCAAAAAAAAACATCCAAAACTGTATTGCTACCTAACAGTAAAAATGCTAAATCGTACCAATGTGGAAATAACAATAAAAAATTAAGCAAGATGGTGCATAAATAAATCAAACAAGAAAATAACATTTTTATTACGTCCATACTGTTTTATTTATACATTTATACAATAAGTCAATAATTTAAACATGTGATATGTGAATAAGGAAAAAGTAATGCAGTACCAGTTCGCAAAAAGAAAAATTTGATTGCTTTAGCGAAAAACAAAACAGGATAGACTTTTTACCGAGCAATTCAATCAAATAGAACAAATACAACAGCATGTGGAAAATTATTTTTAAAACTTGTTATTACATTCAGTTTATTAATTGTAACAGGAAAAACTATAAAGAAACACATACAACCAATAAAAAGGGTAAAACTTTAGATAGGGGACTAAGAAAAAGCAACAAATGTAACACAATAACACAACGCTATAATACAACATAATGGTACTATTTAAATGTAGTTCTAACTTGAACTTGTAAACAATATTAAATAAACCTTGGCATAATCATATTCTTACCATAACACTCTGTTAAATGGACCCGATTACCCGCCAAAAATAGTGATCAGTACATTCACCTTAACTTACATAAACACAAATCCAGAAACAGCGAGAACGTAAGCGATACAAAACAATATAATTAACAAAACACTGCACCAAGTAAAATAAAATTACCTATCCAATACATCTATCATATTAATAGATTACAAAATTTGATCAGTTTTGCTGTTTTACCGATGAAATTTAAAATTTTAGGGAGTGAAATACGTAATGTAATGGCACTAGCCAATCAGAATGGTCCATTGTGAGAGATCACGAGGACGAAGTCGTTCGGGTGAACCAGCATTCTCATGTCGCCATTGCCCGATCAGCGAACTGGTTCAAGCAAAGGGACTATTAAATGTTTGCTATTTGCTCGTTATGCACAGCATGTTCGTTAGATGTTAAGGTATCTATGGGTAGGATTTGTATTGTTGTTGAGCATAAAAACGTTTTTGGCAAGAAGTTAGCGAGGAATATTAGTAAAATCTGCAGTTATCGTCATTACGGCAAAGGGTGTTGTCACCGTGATGTAAAACGGCGAGACGTGGCTCGTCACGCTCGGCTGCTGTTCGATCACGTGAATAGGCGAGTTTCTTTGTAGTAATTGAGGGCGCTCACGCAGTTTCGGTGTAATAAGCATGTGTTCACAATGACAAAGTTATTACCTGAAATTTGTTTTTTGCTGAGTTGGCTTGTTTATACGGGTCAACGAACACACACATTCTAAGCATCACATACTTAGAGACACTTTATTGTATTGTAAACTGTACAGTTAACTGCATTTTATTTAAAAGAACTTAAATAAATTCGAAACATGATATTTAATTTATGAAAATGTTAGCCATTTTTAGTGCATATTTAAATTATTTTAATGCTTACTTAAAATTATTTACCCAATATTTTTATGAAGTAATATACACTGTGTTTGCATATTCAGAAAAAGGCGATTAGTGACCAGAATTCATGCATAGAATTACTTCTTACGTACTACTGTACTAGTCTAGTGTAAAGTTACAGTCACTGCCAGCAATAATTAGGTTTTATTTATTTTTTGTTACAGATTTTAAACTATATGCTAGGAACCATTTGATTTTCTGTAAAAAACAGTAGACATGGCATACATGTCTTGTGCAGCTGTGGTATCTAGCAAGCTAACTATACGTAATATTGGATCGGAATTACATAATATCGGGGATTATGAGAGGCTTGGACAGGTGAAATGAAATCTTAGGCTTCGCAGTAAATGATGTTAAAAGCATCTTGGCATGGAATATCCAAAACAATCTGAATGATGTACAAACGCATGCAATCGATGCTGGTATATGGATTGTAACATCAATATGAATTTTAGTTAAAACAGTGGCCTTAAACACAAGAAAGTTAACTTCTAGGTATCTATATGTAATAAAGTGAAATTCCTGATCACTAAATATTTCTATTTTCCATCTTGAATGTGAAAGGACTTTTTTCTGTGGAATCTTTTACAATCTTCGGTACGAATTGCAATTTGCAACTGTTTTGGTTCAGAAGGCATTTGTTTGATTGTGGGTAAAAATGAGGTTTTGGATTGATTCTAAATAGATGTACTGTTTTTCATGAACAGTAAATAGCCCATTGCAAAACCAATTGAATTTATTTAGTGCAATGTTAACCTTTAATTAAACTTTCAGACAGTACAGAAAGAAGTTTTAACAAGAATAGCTTATGGCTAGGTCAGAAAATTAAATTATTTGGGTATTGTACTATCATTTAAGGTTTCTTGTTGATATTCACTTGTGTTTCAACTTTTATTATTGGCAATGTAGGTGTAGGTTTCATAAAGGTACCATGAAGCTGCTACAGAGTCTAAGATAAGTGCCACTATTTACATTAGCCAATATATTTAGTCTCTGTGTGGTTTCAATCAATACACCTACAGTGTCACGTCCATTTCATTTTCATGTGTTTTTTTAAAGTCATATAAACCACTAACCAGGTACCAGTTGATGTATTCTTGAATACCTCATATTTATTACATTGATTGTGTAGTGGTCTCATTTGACTTTATGACAGAAGATGTATGAAACATTCATGATAACTTTGCACCTGATGTTACCACAAACTATACTGTAATGTTCATTGTATATTAGCCTTGTGTGATACATGGTAATCCATTTCACAGCTTAGCGGTAAAATATGGTACTAAAGTTTTGGTAAAGCAGCCACAAAAATGATAACATTAATGTACCTTCTAGCTTGTAACATCGTTGGCGATTTTGTTCTGGTAAAAGTGTCCAAACTTAAAAGTATTAATATATGTAAAAGTCTTTGGTGCAAAATCAGTTTCATGCTTTATTTAACAAAGCTTGTTTTATAAAAGTGATCGCTATCAGTATAATGAGGAACATGGTCTCATTGTTTACCATGACGTCATAACATCCCGCGAACAATTTTACTTGTTATCAAACAGCGTCTAAATCTTTCCCAATGCTCTCCCGTTTGGATAACACGTGGTGCACAACTCGTTCGTTTGCCCTTGAGTGTAGGATTGCACCATCGTTGCGCTATGCTCATACACCGCTTTCTTGTTTCTTTTATTGCTCTTCTCCGCACTCGAGTAATTGCCCAGGCCGTTGAAGAAACCTTATCCAGTTATGCTATACCTTTTCCCAGTAGAACAAGTTGTGGATTCGCGGGACGTATTTAAGTGCTACATATATTTCGTATTACCCAAAGTGTGCATAAATGCTTCGTGTGAGAATCTGAACACTGAACTTTATTGCATCTTGTCCAGGGCTGTTTAGCTTGCGTAGTTAATCGCACCTGCCGGATGCACAGGCGCAGCAGTCGAAATATTTCCTGAACTAATGAAATGCTAAACTATATTAACTTATTTATAGTCTGTAGAGGGCTGACGTAGTGCTTTTTATTTTGCCCTAATTGGAGTTATGTAATTTTTCTTAATACTTTATTTGTCCCTGAAACATGCACCCTGAGATCATTGGCACCCTCGTATGAATAGCATGTACTTTCGTGAAGTGTTCTTGAGATATAAATCTCGCATGCGAAATAATGTCGCACTGTCGTCCAGCTAAATCACTCTTCGTAAGGCCTCGCACATAACACGCACACGAACTGTTATGTTTTCATTTATGGAGTAAAATGTGCACGTGTTACTCACAACCTGTTTTTCTCGCGCTGTTTTTCGCACACACACACAAACAAAACGTGCGCCTACCGCACACACACACGCACACAGAGAAGAAGGAGCGCGCGTTGAGAGCACATAGCATAAACAATACGTATTCGAGCCCACGAGGCGATGCGGCAACGTATTGTGTACGAAACAGTTTCCAGTTCTGGGGAGCAACACAGAGACATCTGTCAATACAAGGGCAGATGTCTGGATATTAAATGAATGTTTAAGACATTTTAAATTGTTTAATATCAGGCAGAATTTGAGAAGTTTATAATAACTATAAGCTTGATTGTCAAGCATAAGCACAGTTTACCTGCTAAGCTGTATAAGTGCATCATATCTAATTATTATTAATTTACATACTTTTAAAGGATGTCTTTTCGTATTTTGCCTCTAATAATGATTTTATCTTTTAAATACTCCACAGGTATTTAGTTGTATAGTGTGATTACCTTAAACAAACACAAGGCTTCAGGAATATAATACAATACAAGATAACTTCAAGGTGCTTCAAATATACGATACTTTGCAACAGACATTATCAATACTGGTGATTCAAACGAATATAATGATTTTCGTGAACCAGGTAAGGCTATACTAAAACTTAAGGAACCCTGTTAATCTTGTATTCTTATTCCTCATACGGATGTGAAATAAATAACTACATGAGCTCTATTTTTATATTCCAATCCATAAAGCATGGTTTTATGTAGGACTCTTGGTAAATAATCTTAATTAATTACAAAAGAAAGCACTTATTTTGGAGGACTGTTCTACCCTTAAAAATTAAATGTGTCATGCTTAATTTGCATCACATTTCATAAATTTTTAATTTGATTTATTTCTCGCAGTGAATTTCGCTGTTTGTCCGTAATATGACGAATGGACAATAGTTCTGAAAAGAAGATGGCCCCGGCCCTTCACAACACTGAGCACGAGCCTGACACAATTAAACATTGCTTCAAGTTGCCTCCCGACTCCCCAGAATCTGCGCTAACTGTTCGAAATGATACGGTTTATACAAAGGTCAACTTTCTATTTTACTTAGTGTTGAGTTTAAGTCTATCTATACTAAATGGGTGAGGTCCTTGTCATGTAACTTATATTTACGTTCAATTTGGCCCAATACCCCAACACCCAGGCGGATTATGTCAGTCTTAAAAATGAGCTATATTTCTAAACAAAGCTTTAACTTCCAGATGAATGGATCCTACTCACCCTTAAGCCCAGTATCAGATGATGTACATGAATCTGCAACACCTGATGTGCAAGATGAATTCAAGAGTCGACCAATTAACCACAAAACTCCAGTAGCTGTTCCACCATATTCAAACCATGGTGGCTCAGGAGACTTTGTCACTCGAAGTGAAGGTAAACATTTTTAATTATTTTCTAAATGTTTAGAAATACAGATGGTTTTATCGTAATAAAAGTCATGGTCACCTGTGTAAAAATGTAGTTTTACACCATGTGTTTAATTATTTAAATTTTCATTTAGAGCATGGAACGAGAACATTACAGAAGACAGAGGAATGTCAGTCTGTTGCCACGCACTGTGGAGATGGATTGGTATCCACCAGGAAATCTAACGGTTGGCCAAAGAAATGTTCATCTGAACAGTCGGAAGTTATTGCCAAAGTTAACGGAACAAATAACCACGCTACAGATGTCATAAATTCAGAAACGAATCAAGAAAAATTAACAGTGAACGGAAATTCTCATGAAACTAATACATCTTTGACTCCATCCTCTGATAATAACCTGGAAACTAAAACTACAACCTCCCTAATTATTACACCAGTGTCAGAAGCTGTCACGGTCAGTTCTGCAAGCACTGATATGTCCATATCTGTGGATATGAACACCGCACCACACCCACAAACTGACTACCCAATTATCAATGAGTCATTCGGCAAAAACTCCCAAACCGCAACTGATGTTACATCTCAGGGAACGTCTACATCTGTGTCTGCAAATATATTGAATAATGACTCTGTTCCTATGGATATCTCTGATACCAACGTTCCGCAAACAGTTCCTTCTTCAGACATTGAAACCTTAAAAACAGCAGACATTGAAACCTTAAAAACAAGTTCTCCAGCAGAACCAATGGACACTTTAACAGTAACCGCAGCTGCACCAACCACAGAAACTTTGGATGTACAAACAAGCTTTTCAAGTGACAGAGATGCGACTCTACTTGCTTCAAACAGGCAAACAGAAGCTTCCGTTGTTGCAGATGTAACAAGCATAAACAGTCAACCATCAAGTACAGTTAGCATGGTCCCATCTCTTTGTCTGGCTGCAGGAAGCAGTGAGGCGACCCACATGGTTAGCCAAGCTGAAACTGTTTTAACATACAAGGCACGTTCCCCAATCTCTTCACACTGTGTTTATGATAGCAAACTGGAGAATGTGGAGCAGCCGAATGAGGCAAAACCAGACCTAGTAGCGGACTTAAAAGTGCCAGACCTTCTGGGTCTTGCTCGTGATTTAATAACGGGCAATCACATGCAGCATCTCCCTTTGAAGCTTACCAACACTCTACAGGAGTTGGCAGCTTCATTAACGAGAGGTCAAAGTGAAAAGGTTGAACCAACCGACTCCGTGAAACCTGAACTTCCAGCTTCACGTAGACGTTCCTCCAAGAGCTTGAACTTTGAGCCAGAAACACCGGAAACTGTGACAGGCATCACGAACATGGCTGAAATTCGTAACCAACACCTATTACAACATGCGGACGTTGTAAGGAGAAGAGTCTCCTTAGAAGGTCGGCTAAATTTACTTTCACGCCGTTTAAACCGTATTCGTGCAGCCAGCTTCTGCAAGCACCTCTCCACCGAGTTATCTGATGTATCAGATTCGGTAAAGCCAGAAAAACACCCAATAAAATCTTCTCCAATAAAGACGAGCCTTGTTGCTAAGGACCTCGAAGTGTGGAGGAATATTTTAAGCCGAAAACTTTCAGATCGTAGACCATTTACTTCAGATGGTCAGTCATTTAATGGTGCTCTGTCATCAGAAAACTCAGGTTTACTGCATTCTAACAATGCTTTATTAAGTGGAGTAGCCAAGCCTGTTGGACTGGAGCTTTATAAGCAGATCAGAGATCGGACAGGTAAATAAACTGCTTTATATGTTTTATTCTTGTAGTTTTATTACTTTTCGGCCACAATGTATGCTAGTATGCACTATGCACATTAAAATAAATCACAATTTCCATAAGGTTTTATATATACATATATATATTTGTGTTTTATTGCCTATATTCTTTAGTCTTGACAATATATATATACTTAAGTAACTTAACATATAGAAAACTACTTCAATTTATAAACAACCAGTTAGTGTGACTTTATCTTAACATTCCATTATTTACAAGGTCTTGTGAAAAAGGAACTTGACCACCTGACCAAGGTTTTTGATGGAGATGTCACAGATAGCAGTTCAGATGAAGAAACCACAGATACTGTGTATCGGGGTGGGGAGTGTATTTATCCTTGTAATGTGAAGAACTCATCCACCACACAGGGTGGGCACTTGAACTTAAAAGAGCGGAAACGCTGTGTGTAAGTACATTTACCGCTATTTTATTCTTTAACAATCTGTAAAGTAATATTGCCAATTAAAATAGCCTAACTTGTATTCTTAAAATCTTAGTTAAATTCGGTGTATGTTTGGTTAATGTTTATTTAAGTCATAATTGTACTTTTTCAATTGCAATTTAGGAAATTTATCATCATTTTTCTATTTTGTAAACATGTTTAAAGGCTTAACAGAGTGTTGCTATGTCTTCTAACTTCAAATTTGAATATGCATTGAAGTAATATGCATTGCGTTCCCCCACACAGAACATCATCAGCATCATGGCGTTGGGCGAACGAACGCACGTCAGTTGCCAAACGATGGACTTGGTTGCAAGCGCAAGTTTCTGATCTTGAGTTCAAAATCCGACAACATACTGAAATGCACAGGCAAATGCGACTTGCAAAGGTAGGAACCCTTTGGCAATAAGACCTGAAGTTTGCCATAGTAAGCTATTTTACAGTCATGGTATATTAAACTAGATTTTTTGCCCTTTTATTACCACAGATATTTGTATAATCATTATATTTATGAATGTTTGTACAGGGTGAGGCTGTTTTCTGTGAGCAACCCCCTCATACTTCACCTGTTTCTGTGTCGGATATAACAATCCCTGCCAACACCCAGGTCAGTAAACTTACATGATGGTTTTCGCACCAGAGACATGGGATATGGACCTATGGTTGGTTCTTCAACCATATCTCATGTTATTACTTGTTTAATTAATGCAATAACAAGTGTTACTCTGTTATGTAGCAAAACTATTCACAAAGACAAAGTGAATCTTGACCAATTTCAGGACATTAATACATGCATACCGTATCCATGTTATATGCTTATGGTTGTTCGCTTATACTTTTTTGTATACTATAGTTTTAAATAATTTCCCCATGTGAGTTTGTAGCTAGAAGATGACATGTCTACTTTGCATGCGTTTCATACCTGCTTCCTGTTATATACTACTACTATATCAGGAAACAGTTTTTTGTTTCTAGTTTCATGACTGTTGTTTTCCGTGGCATTTTAACAACCTGGCAATGCAATATTGTGCATTGTGCTATTCATCCACATTGGTGGCTCATTTTATGATCATAGGTTAATTTAACCTACATTTCAAATAATAAAAACTGTCTAACATCATTTGCAAATTCTATATTATACTTTTTCAGCCATCCGCTCAAACTGTTTTTTTTTTGTAGTTTAGGTATTGTGATGAAAATATTTGTTATAAGATTAAAAGCTTTAATTAAAAAAGATTGCAAGAAATGAAGAAATTTTCATTTATATTTCAGAGTGGCAGTCAATCCCCCACAACACAAATAGATTCAAAAATTTCCACTAACAAGGGTGGCAACACTGATTCACCATCTCCCTTCAACGTCACCAAGCTTGTAAACAACGTGCATCGACAAACATCTAAGTAAGATGCATTACCTTTAATAATCTTAATATTACATTTACATTATTGTAAATATCAGTGGACCTAGGTATTCAGTTATATAGACTTGTTTATTCTGTTGTCAATTTAATTGGATATTCTTGTAATTTTGTTTATAATTTAATGTTTAACGTCAACTATATATATATATATATATATATATGTATGTAGACTTGTTTTTCCAATTTTCTGGGAACCCCATTCATCTTTTTGTATTTTCGTAATATTGGTTAATTTTCACATTGTCCATCTGTGTATGAACTGTAGCTTATAATTTTTCTACAATATGATTGTTGGTTCAAGTGTGTTTGCATCTTTAATTCTCCTACATGTGAAATGTTGCATCTTCTTAAATTCTTCTTCGATCATGGTACATGGTATGGTACACTCAGACACACAACAATTAATTATTCACAAAATCCGGTATCTGATTAGAGATTGGTATTTGTGTTCTTACTGCATTGTAAATTGTGTAAGTTAGATGTTGAACATTTGTAGCACAGCAGGTTGTTTATTATTTAATTATAATTTCCACATTTTATTCAAAAGAATGTTAAACGAAACATTGAAAATTTCTTTGATTGATATTTTATGTGTAACTGGGTAACATGGGTGTTGCATGGCAGCCAGAGGTTTTTCACAGCAGTTAATATTTAACTTTTCCCTCATTAAACATTATTTACTCACATTCTTACTCCTGGGTTATTGTACCCCAATGTGATGGAACTAAGACTCAGCATGTTGTATTGGTTAATCCACTGTCATTTAACTTACAAAGTATTATCCTTCTTTGCACAGCATGTTTTTGATGTTTTGGATAGCTTTAACCCAGAGATTTGGGAACCTATGGCTTGCCAGCCAGATGTGGCTTTTTTTGTAAGGGCATTTGGCTTATTTCTTACCATAATTAATATGTGTACATATAAAACTTTTGTAATTTTCTAAAGTAACAAATTATTTGTAACAATCCTGTAGTAGAGTCAGGTATTATTTCTGTTGTTTGCGTTTGTTTACCAAGCTATTTCTTAGAATCAGTTTTTGAAGAAATTTTCTCACTAGCGAAATATTTTATAGCTCTTAGTCCTTAGTACATTTTAAAATATGTAGCTTCAATGGCTTATTGAGGTAAAAAGCTTTATTACCCAAGTTCTAACCCATGAACGTCGAACATATATACCATGGTTCATACCCCACCTTATGCAAACATAATTAAAACCTCATTTATCGTTACAGCTTGTTGGATAACCTTTCCCCACTTTCTGCAAGGACTCCTTCACCTTCAGAAAAGTGTCAAGATGTAAAAAGGTAAATAATTGTCATTACTATAATACTATTGCTTCAGCCTCATGTTTGTATTCCATTACCTAAATGTTCAATATGACTATGGATCCCATACGCATACCTTCTTTATTTCTATGTTTTTTTCTTATTTTCAAGGTCTGCGTCTTGGAAAGTAATATTGTACCTATGTGTGAGGAATATTCTTATTTATATTTTTATATTTTTTAACAAAGCAATATGAAAGACTAAAACAAAATAATTATTACCCTAAATTTCCTGTACGAAAGTTTTTGTCATAAAAACAGAAATTGTTAAAGCAGATAATAATAAATACAATTTGGTGATAATGATTTGACATTTCTCATTTTATTAACCCTCATTAAAAACTGTGGATTTTTATGGAAATTCTAATCGCCCTAATTTTTGTTCTATGATAGTGTACAACATCATATAGCATTTAATCCAATAATTTGTTTCTAGTGCCACCCCTGAGCCTACCGTAGAAGTTCCACCTACCCACCAACCCACCAGTGGCTTTAACCACTCATCTGCACGCACACGACCTCTCCGAAGCAAATTACGAAAGCGTCGAATTGTGTGTCCGCCCAACATAGAATTCCTCAACAAAAAGGTACGATCTTATGGCCCATAAACATAAAACTATTACACATGACCATGTAGCTCTCTAAATGCCTTCTTATTCCCCTCTTTCATACTGTTAGTAATGATAAATCATTGATTTTTGGAATGAAACCTCAGTTTCCACCATTAACCCCACAGCCATGTCAATAGTAATCCAACTGTCGTACTTCTTCACTGTCACATCTGAAATATTGACCCATATCAAGCTAAAGGCAGCACCCTTACAAAACTTATTCTATTAACTCAACTTAATATTTACTTATTCCAGAGCTTGAAACCCCCTCGTATTCCCAATGATGGTAGCATCATGTGCAGCGAGTTCGAGAAGCAGACACCATTCCAACGTTGTGATGGAAGATTCCTTCATCCGATGCCTGCTTCGTTCAACACACGAGCTGCCAACCACGATCACTCTTATCACAAAACATTATCTTCTAAACAAGGTAAGAAACTTGATTCAATATTATACTTGTATTGATCCTGTAAGTGCAGTGCGTCATGCGCCCATGGCTGCCATGTTTAATGTAAAAGCCCAAATTTGAATATACATCTACACTGGTGGTTAGTACCAATTTGATGACAGTAAAATTTTAAACTTACAAAACTTAGATAGGCAGGTAATAATACTCTAATTGTAGTTTTTGCTTTGCTTTACATTGCCGAAATCTAAAAAATGTTTTTTTCCATTTATTATTGGTATTTATTACTCAACTGTATTGCCCACAGATGTTCCGTTGTCTCTGAGGTTAAGCTCCTTCATGACAAACAACACCAAGTGGTACAAAGAGAAGAAGAGTGGGAAAGATAAACAGGAGAAGAAGTTAGTTTCTTTATTTTAACTCAAACCCGCACGCCATGTGTTCCTTAAAACTAATTATTTTCATTTGGTTTTTGTTCTGTTTTTTTTTTGAGGAAGTCTGTTTTTCTGACTCACTTAACTTATGATATTAGTACCACAGTAAGTACCGTTGTGCCATGGTCTGACCTGTAATTTATTGTCTTTTAACAGAATTGGTCAAATTACTTATATAGAGCTAATTTTTATGTATATATAACATATTATATGAAGATCACATTAACATTTTTTCTAATTCATTGGTAATTTGAACACTAAGAAGTTTTGACAATAGTCCCTACTTTTAATAATTTAGAACTTATTTAACATCAAAAACTTTCTTTAAACATCTAACCATCCTCCACTTTAGGAACAAGAGAAAAGCAGAAAGAGGCGAAACGGGAAGAGCGAACAAAAAATCGAACTAAATCGGCAAACGTGGTCCACGAAAGAAGTGATAAACTCATCCGTTCAATGAGCGCTCTTCAGAGGAATACGTCAATGGATGAAAGATCCTTCGAACCGAGGAAACGCAGAGGAAGTGTACAGGTAGGTTAATTTTCATAAAAATAGTTTTTTTTTAGGATAAGATTTGAACTTAGCTGAAAAAAAACAAAAAAGCATGTTTTTGCCAAAAAATTATAATAAAGAGCTTTGTCTTTTTAAATATTTGTAGGAATTTTAATTTAAACATTTTTTGCTTTTTTGTTCTTCTTTCCACATTTTTTCAGGAAACAAAAATAACTTAGTTTGTTAATGCAGTTGATGGCGGATTTCAACAAACGAAACCGAGTTGCTTCTGTTGATTCTGATGCAGAATTACATCATCATAGAAGTGGAGCAAGCACTCCAACTGAAGCTACACTTGGTCATTCGGGCAGCGGAATCCAACTTCATGTAAGAAAAAATTCTAATTTAAGTGTGTTTAAAATTGTCTTAGTTTTTTTATTTTTTTTTTAATGTAAAATTCTAAATTATGTCCGTTTTAGTATCTTTTTTAAAAATAAATTTTTTTCATATCATAAATCCAAATTCATCCTAACATTGCTGTATGTTTGTTTTTGGGTGAAAAACGATGTTTATTTTTAATCAAATTACCATCTGCGATGTTAGTTTTTATCTAGCACATAACATGCACAATATACACAGGCACTTATGAAACGCAAGCGAGCAGCCGATCAGGCTTACGATATAAACAACATCGTTATTCCACAACATGGCTTGACTGCCCCTCGTATTGAGAAGCTTCAATATAAGGAGATTCAAACACCAGGGTAAGAACTTTGCAAATTTTCTTAAAAGTGTAACTTTCTAAGACTTAAGATTTTTCGGACTGTTGACGCGTTACTGGGTTATACAGTTGATTTTGTTTTAAATTTTTTAATAAAAAATCGTTTTATCAACCGTTTATTCTTTCCAGTTGGAGACCCATACCAAGTGAAGAGGCAACAAAACCTACAGGTAGGCTTACTTTAACAGTTACAGCAATTACGAATGTTAAATAGTCTTCGCTGGCACAAAAGTATATCTTGATTTTATGTTCCCCAGATATTTCGCCGCTAGATGACGCTGAAGATGTGGTAGAAGACCTGCTCGACACTGCGTACCAGATCCGACACGATCGGTACGAGATATTGGAAAAAAAGAAGTATGTAGCTTACATGGAGTGGTCCATGAACAAAAAGAATGGCACACGGTAAGAAAATTAACTCATAAAACATAAATAATTCGTAAAATTACGGCAATTTTTTGCTTGTTTATTTATGAGTATGCAATACCACGATACCCAATATCAATAGTATTAAATAATCGTTAGGAATATATACGTTGGGCGGATAGTACTTTGACGATTTTGTTGCCGCAGTAGCGAATTAAGGTGGCTGTACAGTGTACACAGTATCCGAAATTCGTCCGTTTTGTCTGGATTTCGCTGCCGCATGCAGAACTCGGTAATGGGTTTGCATACGACTTCGCAAGCGAATTCGCATGCCGGATACTGTGTACAGTCACCTTTACGCGCAGTAATTGTCTATGACTGAGGTAAATTTTATTGCATATGTTATGACTTTAATATGTATATTATTACCAGGGTAATGAGTCGTGCCAACTTACCCACCACTTCACCCTTCTTTGATACCCCATCTTTGCGAGATAGCCCCACACCAAACATGGGGTCTCCGGAACTCCCCGTACCCAGCAGCCCTGAAGAAGCTAGCGGTGGTTCCCCTGCCCCTCTTGGTAATTTTTGCAAATTAACAATATTGTGTTTTATTTCGAATACGATAAGAAGATCAAGTTAAATAACAAAAGCAAAATAATAAAAACTTAATTGTAAAAATAAAAATTAATACGACAACATAAATAATTTAAAAAGGGCAAATTGCAAACAAAACAATGGTCGTTAAAATACCGATAAAACTACTTTATTAAAAGTGTTGTATAAAAATAAACCAGAGCTAAATATAATTACACGCGTCTGAAACAATCTTTCCTTTAGTTCGTTCAAGGAGATCTTCCTCCGATCACAACAACATCCAAAGAGCATCGGTGATGGTCACACCGATCCCGGACATGAAACCTCCATTGCGGGAGTCGCTTTCCTCGGAGGACGGAAGACCAGCTCGTGCTCGGCCGATGGAGGAGTCGTGGGCTGAACGTTGCTTTCCTCTCAACGATGAAGATTTTCACGAGTTAATGAAAACGCCAGTGGTCGAGAACACGCCTTCATTTAGCGGAGACAGCAGCAACCGGTTCCGGCCGATCGGACGCACCGGTCCCGATACGAACACAGCGTTCAAATACAAAACCCCGAAGTCAATCGACGGTTTGCCAGCTAAGCGTCGACGTACGGACTCCACTTTGTCGTCTGTATCTCGTGACGACGACAGACACAGCGATTGTTCTACGACTTCGTCTTATTCAGCGCGTCCTTCGACCGCGCACAAAGAGGTTTCGCCCACGCAGCCCCGTCGACACAAACCGACGATAAAGCCCGACTTCTACGTGTACAGCGACCTCGACACTGATACCGAGTCCCAAAGCACCGACTCTGCGGACGAGGAACCCCAAATATCAGGCGACGATCGTCCCGAGCCTTACCATCGCCACTCAACGAACTCAGCTCGCTGGTTCGCTAAGCCTGTAGACGGCCACGCGTCACCGCCAGTGCACAGGACTCCAACCGTGGAGCAGAGAGGTCCTTTGCTGCTAAAAATTAAAAAGAAATAAAAAAACACCACCATCACCTGCGCAACCACAGAGCACAGCAACCATAATACAAATCTCGCATTACTGCCACTATTCCTACCCATCCGCTCTGTCGTCATCATTTCCAAAGTACCATCTTCGACTGTGCCATTCTTTCAGTAGCTTTGCTTTCGACTACGATTTTTCTATTTCAAATTTTCGGGCTTGTACATCGTTTTTAGAAACAGTTCTTTAACCCTTTCGTGTGTTCGTATATTACGTACAGGCACGCAAAGGTTAAATCCTATGCGTAGATTAGTCTTGTTAAATCTTGTTACATGTTGCATTACAATTCAACGAACACGGCTCTTTTTAATTCTCCTTGAACCCGATTTCTTCCCGACCGAAGTAGAATATATTGAAGGTTTCTTTCTGTACAGTCATGCTTGGGAGAGGTCTGGAAACCGAGTGATGTCACTTCGACGTCGCTTTTACCGCCTCTCTAATTCCATATCTGCGCCTTTTTACCGCTCTACACAGTGGTTCTGCAACGGACTGGTTCTTTTAATACACTGCTTCGTGAATTTGTAGACGGTCAATATTTTTGGAAATTCACTCTATAAATGTTTGCGGCAAGACCAGACCACTGCAAACTTACCGCGGTTGTATCCTGGTTTAAAAATTCGGTTGTCGAATGGAAAGGTGTGTTTAAAATAGAAATATAAGCTATAGTGAGCGGGAGGTTACAACTAATATAGTAGGGTGGGGGTCATGGGACATTCTAATATCATAGAATGGGACACCTTTTCATTCTATTTTCTTGTCTCGTTTGGAAGTAAACAAAGAACATTCAGAGAATTATAAACCGTATCCTCACGACTCCCAAACACAGCTGTTAATTGTTTAAAACACAATCCGGATATTTGGATTTTATGTGCTAAATTGTCCCATCTTTCCCCATAGTACTGTATACGTTTTAAACAGTCGTCGTCCAAGCATTTGTTTACCTTTTAGTACGAAAGTGGAAATGTGAAAATACAGAGCCTATAATTTCTTTGAAAACTGCAAAATAGTCCCAACAGGGCAAACAAAGTCAAAATACAGGGGTATATTTGTTTTGGGTCGAAGCAACACCAATGGATCTTAGTTTTTGCAACAACAATTACATCACTATAACGCACCAGGAAACCCACTCATAAAAGCGATTGCTTTCACAAGACCAGCTTAAAACATTACACATCGAACTATAACAACACCTGTGGGGTTGATGCAAAATGCGTTGGTTGTCTATCCGATGCTTTTCATTTGTCAGAAAAGGTTTCAGACTGCACCAGTAGTTCCTTATAAGTGTGTTTGCGTATTGTGTTACATGGAAAATGCGGAATGAAATACTACTGTTTATATTCTCAATCTTTATTCTGTTCACTCAAGTATGGGACTGAAGGTAAAGCATTACTGTTTGTCTTGTGCATTTTAAAGATTTTGTCGTTTTTTGTTTCGACATTTAATATTTTAAAGAATCTAAGGTGTTTTGCTATTACTACTGTTAAAATTCAAATCGCGGCTTTGTTTCTGGGCGGCGGGGTAATAACCAATACCGCCGATATACAAACCAGTCGCAATGTTTAAAAAATAATGTAAAACCAAACAAAACTTGTGTATGAAAGTATCGCATTTTTTTCGTTTGATAAACTGCCAGTAACGGTATTTTTACTGATTGTAAATTTTGTTCGAAATATTCGCGAAGTAAATTGACAGAAATGCATTTTAGTGTTTCCCCTATTTGTATCTTAATGAAACAAAAATCAAATGTTAATAAAAGTGCAATGACGCCAAAGGAAACACCCCCACAGTTTGTTTTATTCTTGCGAAAGTTTATACGCTTGAAAGACAGGTTACGCCACATGTTGACGTTTGTTGCTATTTTTAGAACCACGTACAATCAC
This sequence comes from Ciona robusta, assembly GCF_009617815.1. Taxonomy (NCBI): domain Eukaryota; kingdom Metazoa; phylum Chordata; class Ascidiacea; order Phlebobranchia; family Cionidae; genus Ciona; species Ciona robusta. The sequence goes on along the minus strand of NC_143241.1, from coordinate 2,898,444 downwards.
AATCGATGTCAGTCAATATGGAAACCTAACGAAAGGACAAATAATTGCCCTCCTAAGTTATCATGCAAAGCAGCAAAACTCCACATTGACTATCTCAGGTACAGATATATACGCCAATGTAACTCTTCAACTGTTGGCTGTATACTCTATAGGATTTCCCGGACGTTGGGAAAGACATAAATTTTCTTACTAATTCCCAAATTGTAATTTTAGATACAAACGAATGCAGCTCATCGACGTATAACGACTGTAGTGAGAATGCAAACTGCACGAACACCGCTGGATCATACAACTGTACGTGTCAAAGTGGTTATTACGGAGACGGAAAAACTTGCACACCAATAACAACTCTACCAGGTAAAGAAACTTTATTGATTTGGATTGAAAATAAGGTTGTAACCAATTATATATTTTTCTAGACTATGAAACCACGACTTCTTCGTACACAAACGCAACCGATCCGACTACAATTCAAACTGACAGCACAATAGTTGACATTATTACAACCGAATCCACTATTTCAGAAGAAACAACAGAAATAACTACAACGGATTTTACTCTACCAGAAATAAGTACAACCGATTCCACTGTAGCAGAAGAAACAACAGAAATAACTACAACCGATTCCACTGTAGCAGAAGAAACAACAGAAATAACTACAACCGATTCCACTGTTTCAGAAGTAACAACAGAAATACCTACAACCGATTCCACTGTAGCAGAAGAAACAACAGAAATAACTACAACCGATTTCACTGTTTCAGTAGAAACAACAGAAATTACAACCGATTTCACTGTTTCAGAAAAAGCAACAGAAATACCTACAACCGGCTTCACCGTTTATGAAAACACAACAGAAATAACCACAACGGATTTTACTCTACCAGAAATAAGTACAACCCATTCCACTCTTTCAGAAGAAACAACAGAAATAACTACAACCGATTCCACTGTTTCAGAAGTAACAACAGAAATAACTACAAACGATTTTACCGTACCAGAAATAACAACAAAAATAACTACATACGGTTCTACACCTACAGTCACAACAGATGAAGCAACTACATACGCAGCAGTGCCTTTTGTTGCAACAGTCACTAACCCAATGAATACAACTAACACAGATTCTACTGTATCAGAAGAAACAACAGAAATAACTACAACCGATTCTACTGTACCAGAAGAAACAACAGAAATAACTACAACCGATTTCACTGTACCAGAAGAAACAACAGAAATAACTACAACCGATTTCACTGTACCAGAAGAAACAACAAAAATATCTACAACCGATTCCACTGTAGAAATAGATACAACCGATTCCACTCTCTCAGAAAACAACAGAAATAACTACAACCGATTTCATTGTTTCAGAAGAAACCACAGAAACTAAAACCGGCTTCACTGTTTCAGAAGAAACTACTGAAATAACTACAACGGATTTTACTGTACCAGAAATAAGTAACAACCGATTCCACTCTTTCAGAAGTAACAACAGAAATAAGTACAACCATTCACTCTTTCAGAAGTAACAACAGAAATAACTACAACTGATTCCACTATAGCAGAAGAAACAACAGAAATAACTACAACCGATTCCACTATAGCAGATGAAACAACAGAAATAACTACAACCGATTCCTGTTCAGAATTAACAACAGAAATAACTACAACCGATTCCACTGTTTCAAAGAAACTACTGAAATAACTACAACGCTTTTACTGTACCAAAAATAAGTAACCGATTCCACTCTTCAGAAGTAACAACAGAAATAACTACAACTGATTACACTGTAGCAGAAGAAACAACAGAAATAACTACAACCGATTTCACTGTTTCAGAGTAACAACAGAAATAACTACAACCGGTTCTACACCTACAGTCGCAACAGAAGCAACTACATACGCAGCAGTGCCTTTTTTTGCAACTGTCACCAACTCAATGAATACAACTACAACAATTTACTGTATCAGAAGAAACAACAGAAGTAACTACAACCGATTCCACTCTTTTAGAAGAAACAACAAATAACTACAACCGATTCTACTATAGCAGAAACAACAACAGAAATAACTACAACCGATTTCACTGTAGCAGAAACAACAACAGAAATAACTACAAATGATCCCACTGTAGCAAAAACAACAACAGCAATACCTACAACCGTTCCACTGTACAGAAACAACAACAGAAATACCTACAACCGATTCCACTGTAGCAGAAATAACAACAGAAATAACTACAAGCGGTTCCACTCTATCAGACGTAATAACAGAAACAACACAACAGATTCCTCTGTTTCAGAAATATCCACAACCGGTTCTCTACCTTCAGGTACTACAGATGAAGCAACTACATACGCAGCAGTGCCTTTGTTGCGACAGTCACTAACTCAATGAATACAACTACAACCAAATTTATTGTATTAGAAAAGACAACAGAATTTACCTACAACCGATTTCACTGTACCAGAAGAAACAACAGAAGTGACTACAACCGATTTCACTCTACCAGAAGAAACGACAGAAAAACTATAACCGATTCCACTCTTTCAGAAGAAACAACCGAAATAACTACAACCGATTCCACTGTAGCAGAAACAACAACAGCAATAACTACAACCGGTTCCACTGTAACAGAAACAACAACAGAAATACCTACAACCGATTCCACTGTAGCAGAAATAACAACAGAAATAACTACAAGCGGTTCCACTCTATCAGACGTAACAACAGAAATAACTACAACCGATTCCGCTGTTTTAGAAATAACCACAACTGGTTCTCTACCTCCAGGTACTACAGATGAAACAACTACATACGCAGCAGTGCCTTTTGTTGCGACAGTCACTAACTCATGAATACAACTACAACCAATTTTACTGTATTAGAAAAACAACAGAAATTACCTACAACCGATTTCACTGTTTCAGAAGAAACAACAGAATAACTACAACCGGTTCACTGTAGCAGAAGAAACAACAGAAATAACTACAACCGATTCACTGTTTCAGAATTAACAACAGAAATACTACAACCGACTCACTGTCAGAAGTAACAACAAAATAACTACAACCGATTCCACTGTTTCAGAATTAACAACAGAAAACTACAACCGATTCCACTGTTTCAGAAGTAACAACAGAAATAACTACAACCGATTCCACTGTAGCAGAAGAAACAACAGAAATAAAACAACCGATTTCACTGTTTAGAAGTAACAACAGAAATGACAACAACCGGTTCTACACTTACAGTCACAACAGATGAAGCAACTACATACGCAGCAGCGCCGTTTGTTGCAACTGTCACTAACAAAATGAATACAACTGCAACTAATTCCACTTCCCCGGGAATATCAACATTATCCACCAGTTCTATTGTACCACTACCAATAACAGGAACGTTACCAACAAAATCGGCTTTCACAGAAGTATCATCCAAACAGCAATAACCGATTCCATGATAACAGAAGTAACCACAGAAACTTTAACAACTAAATTGACAACAACAGAAATTCCGACAACTGAACTTACAACAACAGAAATTCCGACAACTAAATTTACAACAACAGAAATTCCGACAACTGAACTTACAACAACAGAAATTCCGACAACTAAATTTACAACAACAGAAACTCCAACAACTGTATTCACAACAACAAAAACCAGTTCTAGCGAACGACTATCAACATTATCTACAATGGAATTAACAAAAGCTTTACAAAAAACAACAGTAACCTCAAAACCAATAACAAGTGTTTTACAAGCGACCAGCACAACTTCTAGTCAGGCAGCACAAAATTCATCCGCCATTGTTACTATTGACGTCAACCAAACCGGCACGCCTACTCTTCAATCTAACCATTCAATAACTTTATTAAATACAACCGACATGCATTCGCTAACAACAACATCTTTAAATCCGACCAGCAATGCATTCACATTACCTCCGGTGGCAATTGGGGCCATTTGTGGCGGCGTTCTTGTTTTAATTCTTTCCGCTTACCTTCTGCACAGTACATTAGGCACCGTCGGTCGAAAAGGTTCGACGTATCTGATGTCGAAATCAACCTCAAAGCTTTTCCGCCAATAAACTTACTCAATGTACCTCCCGGTGCGCATACTACCACTACATATCTAAAGTAGTAACACTAGCTAAAAAGTCAGAGCTGTTGAATATGTACCAAATAATTGCACCACACTTAGTGTAGTTACTGTTTTAAAATCATGTTATTACAGTGTTAATTTTTTTGCTTGTGATTTCTAGTATTTTTGTATGTTGAAACGCACCTGTCTTACAAATGTGTAATGTATAACTGCAACTTCTAGCACATATAATATACCCTATTTCCAATCGTGTTTTTATCACTTACAAACGCTCTTTTTAGAGTCATAAGCATACGGTTATATAAAATCGTAAATATTCTTTGTTAAAAAAAGAAAATGATGGGAACACATCTACCCTAATAACTGTCTACAATAAAAACCAGGAATTTAACTGCAATAAATCGTCAGATACTTTGGTTATATTGTTTATTTAGAACTTCCTAATGAAGCTTCGAAACAAGTGACGTAAACGGAGATGATGTGACTCTTCTATGATGGTCAGACTTTCGTAATACTTTTTCACGCATTCTGACAAACACTGTTATTATTATTGGAACGAGTACAAATACTTGAGAAGTTATAATATAGTTTAGTGTTGCTTATCATCATATAAAGGATGTTTGGAAAGTTGTTGCTAATTGCTTTATTTGTTGGATCGGTTTCGGCACAAAGTAAGGCAATTATATTTTAAATATTGGTATGGATAAGACGGGCATTTGTTTTAAATTAAATATGCCACCCGTGTTTATATAATTACACGTCTTTTTTTGCTTCATTTAGTAAACGTAGCTTTTTTCTACGCATTAGTTTTATAGTAGTGATGGTCAAGGTAGCTTGCAGTAACGTGAATGTTTGGGTTTAAACAGCATAGCTACAGCAGTGTGCTATCACTTCATGGTGTTATCGTGTATTATGGCGTACTTAATACATAGTGGTAATATAGATTGTAGTTCATTGTAAGCCATATTCTAGATAAAAACATATAAGAGTTAATATAGGGAAAGTATTGAGGATTTGTTTTATTTATATTGATACATTCCAGGTAAACGAATGTAAGATGCTTTTAGCCCTTTACATATGGACCTAATAGTATATACAACACTTCTATAGGCACACTTTCGTTTCAGTTACATAAGTGATTTGGTTTAGTTAAAACAACTCAATATAATTTATACTGCTCTAGGTTTAGTCACACCCTTTTATTGGACAATTTTCCTTTAGTAGTTTTACCCTATATTCGTGTTTTTATAGCATACAACTCCTGTTATCCAAACCCGTGCAACAGAACAGCGTTCTGCAGTTACGATTATGCTGCTGGTGGATTTACGTGTATATGCCGAGATGGTTATATAGCAAATGGTACCACGTGCGGTAAGTGAGCAATTATTCTAATCGCAACAATCTATGTTAAACAAATTACCTTTTAAAGGATTTTATGTTATAATATGGTGAAGAAGGACGTAACACCTTTTCATTCTATTTTCTCGCAGTAGTTATTTTTTCGCAGTAGGCAGTAAACAAAAAGATCATTAAAAAAATTATAAAATTGTATCCTCACGACTTTTATATACCGTATTTAATTGTTTAAAAACCGATCAGGGTATTTAAATATTATCTGCTAAGGGTGTCCAATCTTCCCACATCCTACTATATAACTTATTTCTTTTGAGGTTTACCAATAAGTTACGTACCAGCAAATTACTACTTGACAACATTGGACCAGAAGGATTTTGTGTAAAACGAACGTGTAACATATTATACTATGTACATTCAATTTGTTTGATATAAGTTTTGAAATAAATAACATTTATTACAGTTAACGTCTGCACCCCTGGAAATCCATGCAAGAGATATAATGCATACTGCACATCAGACTTTAACAGAAGACATCGGATTTGCAGATGCCGAAATGGATTTGTTAAGAATAACGGTTCCGAATTCTGTCGTGAGTAGTAACTTACTATCAAATATAGTTTATTTGGTTACCTATGAAAAACCTATATAAAAACGTTTACTTTTCAGACTTCAATTGTATATGAACTCGCATTGGATTCATATTATATGATGCGAAACAGTTTGGTGTTTGCATATGAATAAAGCAGCACCACAAAAAAGAGAACATTTGTCATATAACATAGAACATGCTTACATTATCACTACATATTATATAGTTTACATAAAAACAAGACACGTATATATATATGTACATATCACACCGAGTTGTTTTGCTAATTTAACAGTAAAATTGATATCTAATTTATTTTAGATTCTGTTTCTGTCTTTTTTAGAAAACCCATGCGATCTTAAACCGTGCGATAAAAATGCATACTGTGACCGCTACAGATCTCATGATCGACGCTGCTCGTGTAATACTGGTTTTGTTGGGAACGGACTTGAATGCTGTAAGTGTCTCAAGTCCGAAAAATCATACCAAAAAAAGCAAATTTGTTTTTATATTTTCTAAACTAAAAATGTTATTTTTATGCCTATTTAAGCTGTACGAATTTTCGTAAAATTAGAAGAGAAACTGACAGAGTGCCATTATAATGTGTTGTAAAATCCGCACGGGTCTGTAGACACTGGCTGTGACCTACTAGCTTTTGATCAAACCGGTTATGCGTAATCAGCATTTCAGTCTGTCTCACCACTCCAAGTTGTGTATAGTGGGGTGGGGGAAGATGGGACACCTTTTCATTATATTTCCTCGTCCCATTTGGTAGTAAAAAAAAAAGAATTATAAAACCATATTCTCACGACTTTCATATAGACCGTTGTCAATTGTTTAAAATACGATCAGGATATTTGGATATTATGCGCTAAAGATGTCCCATTTTCCCCCACCCTACTATATATACAGTGAATTTACAGTTCAGATGGTAAACAGCGGCAATAGTACGTATTCGGGTAACCAATAGAACGTGGAAGCAAACATAGAACCACCAGAGTTAGTAACTTTTATCACAATTGTTTTAGTTCGCCCACCCAAGTGCATGGGACTTGGAACAAGTTGGTCGCCATTTTACAACCGTGACTTTCCGACGGGCGCATGCGACTGTGAAACGTTCGCATACGCCCGTGTGGATTACCCGAAAACGATCTGTGCAAATCCAATCAACGTAGATGTTGTTGATGCAGTGACCAATCTAGATTATCGAGTGAATAAGCAAGTGGTGACTGTTAACACAGCATTGGAGAAAGGTTTTACTTGTTTTAACCGAGACCAGAAAAACAACACATTTTGCCGAGATTACAAAATCAGATATTGCTGCAGTAAAAGTACGGTGTTTTACCATTTAGAAAGTAACACATTTCGAAAACTTTTTTTAGCCTATATCTTTTTGTTATGCAGATAACTAATTGTTCTTACAGTCTATGGTTAAAACACTGTAGATTTCCGTCGCCGTGGCTTAGTGGTTAGCGCGCCTGCCTGTAATCCAGAGGTAATGGGTTCGAGGCTCGACGTTTCTAGGCTCGACCATTGTGGGCGTATGTGTCCTTGAGCAAGACACTTAACAAAAATTGCTCCAACCTAGTTGTCACTAATGAGTTGTCCAAATTATCAGCAATACATAAAAATGAAAAAATCCAAAAAAATCACCCACAAAGTAGCATATATGGTATAACTCGTAAGCTGGCACGAGGTGTTAAACACGTGTTAAAACGACTGTCGTTTTCGGCCACGCGAGGATAAAGTACGTTACATTCACTCAAAATTCAACATATTGTTTTCTTCAGAAATTGTCCATTATCAACAGCCCAAGTACAAGAATTTAATACCAATCCTAGTGCCAGCCGCATGTGTGCTTGGAATTGGACTTATAGTTGCTGGAGTGTTGTTCTACCGTAGTTATAAGAGCAAAAGACCCAGTCCACAAACCGAACAACATATATTGCAAGATGTTTTCTAAACGATTGTGACGCGAAGTCACATATATTTTGTACATCCTGTTACTAGTACAATTTTAAACACTTTTTGAACCTAAATTATTTTTTTATTAATAGTGGGGTTGGGGAAGATGAGACTCCTTTTTAATCTATTTTTTTCCATTTGGTAATTAACAAAGAACGTTCAAAGAATTATAAAACCGTATCCTTACGACTCCCATATGGATCGTTGCTATTTGCTCAAAACACGACCGGGATATTTGGATATTATGTGCTAAAGGTGTCCCATATTTCCCCTCCCTACTATATATATGATTACATAGATTTCGTACGCTCTATTTCCACTGCAAACATAAACTTATTGCGTCTTTTGAATTTTCATCATTAAGTAACCGACCAAAAGTATTGACAACGCTGGGTTAGGTTATACTTACACTGCTAATGTTTATTTTATGTCGTAATATTTCAATATATATTGACATACTCTTCAACTAATGTAAGTGAATGAATTTACACATATGAAGCATGCGGTTTTTAAAGTGTTAGTTGGCCTTGGCTGTCAATTCCATCCCCACTTATGATATAAAGTGCCGCTTTAGAGGTGTAATTTGTAAGTTTAAACTAATAAGTTGTTGTTTTATGGGTATTCGCATTAAATTAATATTTCACTACTTCGCCTAAAACAAAACCGACTTAGCTTTATATATTTGTGTTAATATAGTAGGGCAATGGAAGATTAGACACCTTTTCACGTCACACTATATTTTTTCGTTCCATTTGGTAGTAAACAAAGAACATTCAAAGAATTATAAAACCATATCCCCACGACTCCCATGAACCGTTGTTAATTGTTTAAAAAACCATCAATATATTTGAACATTATGTGCTAAAGGTGTCCCATCTTCCCCAACCCTACTTTATGTTAAAACTATACGCCATTATGTTTAGTCGTATAGTTACTTAAGTTAAGAAACGACAAGTTTTATAACGAACAGTGTATATATACTGCAGCCATAGATAGAGCTTATACGTATACAGGTTTAAACAATATACCAGCAAATACCAACTCGAGTATAAAATGTATTATTTTGCTGCATTACTTTTAGATAGTGTCATCAGTTTTTGATTTTTGATTAGTTTGATGAAATCGTATTTACTTAAACCGGGATAGGTTGTGTTTGACCAGGAACGTGTGTGATGGTCGGGCAATATTAAGAATAAGTGTTTCTTTTCAATATGCGCACATGTTTGTCCCACGACGTGTCTTCGCCGTAAATCTTTCAGCATTTCGAAAATGCTTCGCTACAAGTCGTAAATGAAACTCTCGGTAGAAAAATGTGCTTTTGATAAAGCCGCGTTTCTGAATCTTATTTTTTTATGCGTTTTTTATCTGTTCCGAGTCAGCTGCCATTGTGGTAACGTTAATGTTTTAACACAGTGTTATTATACAGCAGTTTTTAACCGCTTTTTTAGTCATGAAACATTACTTTGGTTTCGTTTTATTTCCTGGCGGCACGATTTCACTTTTTCTAGCTGTGACGTCACTGGCAACTGCTGATTGGGTGAATTCTGGAACTGTTTCGATGACGTCGTTTGGCTTGTGGCAAGAATGCGTCGACTACACTTGCTTTACGTTGACTGGTAAGTTTATAATGTTGCGGAATTTATGTATTTTAGTTCGAGTCGATCAAGGGTATCCAATTGACCCCAAGATGTGGCTTAAGTTTTATAGTAGGGTGAGGGGAACGGTATATTTTTAACACGTAATATCCAAATATTTTGATCGTGTTTTAAACAATTAACAATGATCTATGGGAGTTGAGAGATACAGTTTTATAATTCTTTGAATGTTCTTTGTTTACCATTAAATTGAGTCTAGAAAATAGAAGAAAAAGGTGTCTTATCTTCCCCCACTCTATAAACAGTTGTGTATTTTGATTCCGTCAGATAGATACTAAAATATTAAATTTATTTTAAATATAGTATAGTAAGGTGGGGTAAGATGGGACAAGTGTTCATTCTTTTTTCTCGTCTAATTTGGTAGTAAACAAATGGTGTTCTAAAAATCATAAAACCCCATCCTTATACGACTTCCATTGAGCGCTGTTAGCTAGTTAAAACAAGAAAATATTGTGTGCTTAAGGCGTCCCATCTTACCCCACTGTACTATATGATTAAATATCAATGATCATTTAAAGCAGACTGTTGTTTTGTTTATATTATATCCCCTTAAATACAGACGTTCCTTCGTACCTCAACGCAGTTCGAGCTTTTCTAATAACTAGCTGTGTAACTTCGGTCGCTTCAGCTATTTTGTCCTTGGCGATTTCAGTTGGTAGCAAACCAAGAACTGCAGTGGACGCTAGCATGATGTTGACATACCTCGCATCAAGTAATCATAACGTTGCTTTAATTTTAATTGAAAATTTCCCAACATTTTCTTTATTAATATTAATTCAGTAAATATATTTTGTTTACTGTACCAAATGGGACGAGAGAAGCGAGTGGAAACATGTCCCATCTCACTGCGGCACTATATAACAATTTTGAGTGAAGCTTTGAATTAACTTCACATGAACATGTACTGTGTATAATACAAATCCCCATCAATTAGCCCTATCCCTTTCGCTATTTCAGATTTCCGCATTAAGTGATAATTGCAATATATCTTTATCTTGCCACAGTATCACCTTCCATACGTTTTGACAACAAATTTTGAATTTGTTTAACGATTTCATGAGCTGAAACCAATGTACAAATACATACAGTCTTATTTTGCACCGGCAAAGTCAGTTTGACCCTGATTCACCTTTTGTATTTACAGCTATCCTCCTGGCGACCGGTATGGTGGTGTACACGGTCGAACAACCTCTTCCATACCCGACCAGATACGGCTATTCGTTCGTTCTAGGTTGGCTTGCAGTTGCCTTATGCTTCGTATGCAGCACGGTCGGGGTATTTGCTGTAATAAAATCAAGGTGAAAAGTATTACAAAACGAAAGAACGAAGGGTCTCGGTTTTCATTGACTTTTTTCTTTGATCATTTCCACCTGGTCGTTAAGGTGGTTTGGCGGATACTTTGTTTACATTGCGTGTTTTACGATGTTTAATAGAACAACACGACGTCTTTCGTAGTCAATTTAAGTGCCAACATTAGGAGTGCTTAACCGTTTATTGCATATATTATATACTGTACCTAAATTAAAATTGTTATTAAATCTAGCAAGCCTCTTGATCTGCACGTGGAAATTTTTAGGTCTTATTTCTAGGTATATAAGTTGAAAATAGGTTCTGCTTATCCCCAGGCCATCATATACATGTCGAAGGCCTGTAAATTTAAAAACAAATCTTGCCCACGAAAACCCATATTCGGGCATAGTAACCGATAGGAAATTTTTAGCCGCAAATGATTCACAAAGGTATGAGAAATCCATTCCTATTCCGTGAGTAGGGTGGGGGAAGATGGGACAATTTTCATTATATTTTTCGTTTCATTTGGCAGTAAACACAGAATATTCAAAGAATCATAATACCGTATCCTCACGACTTCCATAGACCGTTGGAAATTATTTAAAACGTGATCAGGTCATTTGGCTATTATGTGTTAAAGGTGTCCCATCTTCTCCCACAGTACTCTATACCAACCTGATTTCAAAACAGCTAGAGTAAAGTTAACGTTTTGCAGACGATTTAGGTCGTGGAAAGCCGCATAATGCCTTAGCATGAGTTTGTTGCTGCGTGAATTGGTCACGCTTGACTCAGTTCAATATCGAAGCGCGATCTGCGTTTGAGTTTTGCTCGCGTGCTGACTGTAGCGCTTATTGGTATGCAGGTCTTACAGGGAAGTAGAGTGTTAGGGCAGTGTTTAAGACTCGTGAGCTGTGTAGTAAGGTGTAAGTAAGCAATCAGACAGTTTGAACAGTTTTGGCGCATCATGTTGAACAATGCTATTAGATTACAAGACTGTATAATTCAAATTATCAAACTTGGTTCGGTAAAATGATATTAATGTATTTTAATATATAGTCATATAGTACTGTGGCAGAAGATGGGACATTTTTAGCACGTAATATCCAAAATCCTGATCGTGTTTTAAACAATTAACAACGATATATTAAGCCTGTTCGGTAAAGTTATGTTAAAGTTTTTAATAGGTAGTTATATAAGAATGTGACGGACGATATTTCACTATCTGTGGCTCATTTTATTACGCTACATATTTTACCTGCGCAAACCCCATAAAACGTTTTTAATTAAGATATATATGTCATGTTACTACCGCGGTTTTGTTACCCATGCGGTCCCGGGTTCAAGTCTCTGTCATGGAGGTCTACAGGTCGTAAGTGACAGCCGTCTTTTTGCCTCAGATTTCGCCTCTGGCCAACGCGTTAGCGGAGATCTGCCTTAGATTAGTTTTAACTTCGCAAAATGTAACTTGCTGGAGGACAGCCAGCTGCTAGTGTTGGTACAATATGGTTGGGAAAGTGAGAGTCGATTTATTTTCGATTTTCTGGTTTGCGGGAATTAACTTATCGGTTGATTGGATTATTTATGCGAGCGGTTTAGTACGCCTACTATCAGGCATTCGCAGAAAATGGGGTAAACTGAGACGATCCATCAAACCCTTTCCTATATATAGGGTGTAAACAAATATAAAGGCTGCTGGTGGGTTTTGTCAAGTGCGCTCTTCATTTTAAAGCGATGAGACCGCAGCAGAAGTGGTTTAGCCAAGTAATGATGACATATGATAATATGAGTGGATACATTATTATGTGTGAGCAGGTTAGAACGTATAATTTAGTCAAGTGCTCATATATTGAGTATAGTGATGTTTATGTACCGCAAGTTTGGTATTTTGAGCTAACTTAACTTCAACCTAACGTTGATGCCAGCAGTCACAGTGAAGGATAGGTAAAAAGAATGGCATTCTTCAAGAACTATTTCGAGACATGAGCAGAAGGATAGTGGTGAACAATACACAGAAAATCGGCTCAGCTTATTCGCTGTTTCGTAAATTGAGAATAGTCGTCGTCTTATCTCTTCCCCATAAACCAGAGTTTAAAACGGATGTTATTTGGCGGAGAATGAAGTCTGGATGCTGCTTGTTCCGTGTCGCAGCCAAATAAGGGCTAGAGGATTGATCAGGCACACATGAATGTTTACAACAGCCCATGTCGCATAAGCGCTCTGGGCGAGATTGCCTTCTTGGCACTGTTTACGCTCGCATTTTGTAATTGAGACGGTTGCGAAGCAGATTTGAGGTTCTGTCGATATTTAATCGATATCTGTTTCGCTGGAGAAAAGTATTTCAGCAAGGCAGGTGTTTGTTTTGACAGGAGGATTTGACGCAGTATGGTTAGGGGCCGGGGTAGAGAATGTATAGAAATAAACAAAATCCTGCTTCGTTAATTCGGCACCTCGTTTCCACTTTTATGAACAATCGTTACAGTGATTGCATCTCTAGCGTTTGTTTACATGTTGCTGAAATTACGCTTATCATTTGGATAGTTGCCAGTGTAGGCTCCGTTGTGTAATATCGGTTTTTACCGCAAGACGAAAACTCGAGTTCAAGCCCTTTTAATGGGAAATTAACCCAGAACCGAATCACCGCAGAAAATAAATCCATTTTTCTGCTACACTGCCTAAGAATGCGAGAGTTTGATAGCGTATTTTTAGCTCTTTTAAATTGCGGAGTATATTATCTGTCACCTCTGTGCGGTGGGCCATAATACTGTTCTCTATATACCTGAGTATTATAGCGGTAATTTACATTCCTTTTAAATTTGGGTGCACGACGTTTTAAAAATAAGATTTTTTAATGATGAAGAAATAAAGGCGGGAAATCAACTGTTAATAAAATCAGGCGAACCTCGTTCAGGGAAGCGGTCTCTTGCTGGCGTATGTCTTAATTTATACTCCACCTACGTTAGCGGTTATTGCATACCAGGAATTTCGTTGAATGTATAGCGCAGTGAAAACCCTTGCCCCGACCGTATTTAAACTTCCACGATGCGCATTAATAATAAAGCTTCGCCTCGAAGACGACAGATTTGCTTGAAAGTAAACTAACATTGCAATTTTCTATAAATCTCATCTGTCAGTCTGTCCCAGAAGTGCCCAAAGCGACGCCAAATTTAGTTCAACTTCTTGTAGTTTTAGAAAGGGTATGGTGTATTTTAAGCAGTTGATGTAGCGGACGGCACTATATTTACCTCTGCAGGAGCTCAGATGATTTTAATTAGAAATTGCGGGCAACGGATTTTGGGCAAGAACGCCGCAGGTTACGAGCATCATAACCAAAGCTGAGCTCACCATTAAATCGGGAGTTTTCAACAGCGGCTGTCTTTGTTTGCGCCTTTTGTATCATAAGTTCAAAATCATATTGCCATTAGCCAGCGATACTAACAAAAGCCACTTAAATATACAATATACGTGACTTTGTCACAACGCGAAACGATTATGTGAAAAGGAATTTTTCAAGGAATCTTGCGAAATTTTCTGTGTAAAAATGTACTGCATTTTTTAAAATGTTATATCGTCTGTAAGTTTCGTAGTTTGGTAATAAAACATATAGTAGGGTGGGGAAGATGGGACACCTTTGGCACAGAATATTTAAACATCGTAATCGTGTTTTAAACAACTGTCTATGAGAGTCGTAAGGATACTGTATTATAATTCTTTGAATGTTTTTTGTTTACTACTAAATGCGACAAGAAAGAGAATAAAAAGGTGTCCCATCTTTCCCCACCTTACTATATGACTAACAGTCTGCATGTATATGTTTTAAATTTAAAATCTCTTGTTTTTAGGTGCTATTCTTTTTCATGTAATTATACGCCTTCATGATATTTAAAATGCTGAAAACTATTTGCTTGCGCCAGAACGGAAACAGAATTTTACGAACCCTAGTTATTATGACGTCAACAATCATCTGCACCTGTCACCGAGTTAGGGGTAAGTTGGGTTTAAAGATGTCACAACCCCCGCCGTGACGTCACGAGATGGTTGTTTGTAGGCAGACGAACCCAGCAATGGTCTATATTTAGTTTTAGGGCCAGGGTAGTGGTAAATAACGTGCGTCAAAGTGATTGATTTGATTGAGTTGCATTGAATTGGAGCTTAAATGGTTTTCGTGTACGTACAGCATGCTATGAAATACACATTAATCAGCGTCGCCGTGAAAACAGGTCGGTCCCGTTTACGAATCATGGGGATATCTGGTTACGTACCCCAGCCGCATAATTTCATTATTGACTCCGCGCGACCGCGAGCATGACGGATTTCACGCTTGGTTGGCAGATATTTGGAATTACGTCGCAAAATGTAACACGTAATGTGAATCTTAGAATTCGGAGTTCGACAACCGCTATAAATAAAGCGTTGTAATTGATTTAAAATGTAAATTCGCGATTTTTGACCAAAACGCAAGCAAAATGTGTAACATCTAAATTGGTATCGCCGCTATAAAATTTTATTTAACCAATGTTTTTTACCGCACGGAAAGTCTTTACCAAGGTGATATACATATTGTATTCGTATGGTCGGTGTAATATCGTTCATGTTTCATTTTCCGTCCCATTTGATAATAAATTAAGAAAACCAAAATATTTAACCGTATATGCTCACTACCATTAAATAGCTTTGTTAATATTTAAATTCATGATTAGGAAACATGAAGTAACGGCACTAATCTTACCCTACAGTACGATAAATCAATTCATTTATTCACTCCTATATGTTTCTTATTAATAAGGTTAAGATTCCTTAAGTGTTAGCATTAGTGATAAGACATACATGGACCACACGCTAAGGCCATAACCTTGTCTGTATACTAGGCCTCCCACCATTAACAACACGACAAGTTTACCATATCTTGTCCCAACACTCCGTGATTAAATTCGTTACACTAACGAATTTGTATTAGCGGTGTGTAATCTGAGCGCGATCACATACTAAAGGCGTGGTATTGGGGCTTGTATATTTGCGGATTTTTTTTAGACTTAATGACGGCGCAGAAATATTCGAAAACAGTGAATCATGAAACATGCCGTGAATCACGTTCACCGCTCTGCTTTATTAATATATAATGAAGATAGACATTTTGCGCAAAGTAGGGGGGTGGACGCAATTTATATTAGGATAGGGGAAGATAGGAAACATTTGGCACATAATACGATTTTATGAATATTTAAATTTTCTTTGTTTACTACCATTTACATTTTATTAAAAGAAAAAAAATCGGTATACACCTAGCGGACAAACAATTCCTTTATCTTAAATTATTTTCAAGTTAAACTTCGAATAGAAACAAAAGTTTTGTAAAGACATGTTCCGTACAGTGGGGGAAGTTTGTTATATTTGTACTAATGCAATGCATTTGTTTTAAAGTAACCATGACCGGAAAGATTGAATGAATATTAATTCAAAACTCGCAGGAACCCCATATACGTCGATAGTCAGCGATGCTGCAAGAACAGAAACATGTTGGTGGAACTCGCTGGAACCAGCTGCATCATTCGATAAGCACGAGATGTGTGATCCGTCCACGAATTGTAGATATGGGGGTATCTGTTGGTCGAGCAGGTCTGACGTATCCGTACCCAAGGTCATCGGAGGTCACACAGAGGAACTTCACCCCATGGTAAGGGTTTGTTACTTACAGTTATTTGTGAAAAATGTGTTTATCGTACTGTATATGATTCAAAGATGTGTATCGTTAGCGCATAATATGTCGTATATATCCTAATCGTGTTTTCACAAGTAATAACGCTCTCTTTTAGAGTTGTGAGGATATACGGTTACATAGTTTAAAACAAAAAAAAATGTTATTTGTTTACTACCAAATGGGGCAATAAAAGAAAATGAAATTATATTCCATCTTACCCCAACCTACCAAATGTATAGTTTTATAAATTACGAAGTTCGGTAATGATCGTTAATTTTCTATTTTCAGTTGTTTGTAGATGTACGATGCATTGTCAATCACTCTCCGGTGGGGTAGAAACACACCCCGATAGCTTGGTTTGTGGTTCGGATGGGCGAACGTATAATAATGAATGTCAGCTGAGATTAGCAGCGTGCAGATGCCAATTCCCAATCACTGTATTTAAAGTTGGAGCATGCGAAAGAGGTGCGTGTTTAAGGGTTGGCAATTAAGGCAGTAAAATTGCAAACGGCTACATATAGTAGAGTGGGGAAGATGGGACACTTTAAGATTCTATTTCTCGTCCCATTTGGTACTAAATTTTTTAAAAATAATTATAAAACTATATTCTAACGACTTCCACGGACCGTTGTTAATTGTTTAAAATACGATGGGATATTTGGATATTCTGTGCTAAAGGTGTCCCATATCCCCTCACCCCTATACTATATAATTTATCGGAAACTTACGCTGATGAATAGATGCGTTTATAATTACCACCACTTAATTTAAACTGCCTATAAAGGAAATCTAAATCTTGCCACTTTTATTTTTAACTTTTCTAATCAAGTAATTGCTGCTTTACGGCGAACGCACTTCAGCACAACCAATTAAAGAACAATTCGCAAGCTTGCGTGAACTTCCTTACCCACAGCAGCTCACGGCACTTTAGATTTAAAAACACCAGGCTCAGTTATTGTGGTTGAATTAACCATAACGTCTGCCAGGTTCTTCACCGCATATGACCCCGAGCGCTCGACCCCATGACCTTTCCACTGATGCGGGTTCGGGGTCAGGCTCTGACGTCATTGATATTTGTAGTGGCGGAGTCACGTGTCGTTTTGGAGCCGTGTGTGACGTAGACGCAGAGGAAGGACCTTGTCTTTGTACAACAGGTATATGAAGTTCCATACTTTGAATTTGATTCGACTGTGTAAAATATCTTCGTCACAGGATCTAGGATTTAGGGATGACGTGGACCACTACACTAACACTTTATAGTATACTTATATATATATAGGGAAGAATGAATAAAACTGAGATATTCTATAGCGTAGCCGGGCATCGACAGTATCTCTGTTAAACATTTTTATGTCAATCTCACAATTTATTAGAAAACCCAAAACGTAACACTGTGTTAAAGTAATTGCTGTTAAATGTCTTTTAAACGCCGAACTACAGAGTGCCCGAAAAAAAATTACTGAAATGTGGTATTTATTTTAGTATGCGACATGCCTGCATACACAGTGTGTGGAACAGATGGAAGAAGTTACTACAACGAATGTTATCTTAGAGATGCGGCATGTCAAGAACAAAGAGAGATTGAAGTAGAGCATGTCGGTCGATGCCAAACCACTGAAGGTATATCATCAAGTCGAGCTTAACGTAGACCACTATACACCTGTATGCTATCGCAACAAAACAGAGATAGTTCGTAGTACGCACATCAAGAGTTCTTTTATACTATAGTATACACTGCTCCGCGTGTATTTCAGGTTCACATCCAGTCGGCGAACCCGAAACGGGTTCTGGATACGATTCGGAAATCTCAATTTGCAACGCTTTGAACTGCGCAGGTAAGCTTGAAACACTGTATGGGATTAGACTGTAAGGTGATAGGAGCACTCAAGAGTGTATTGCGCTCAGAGTAGCTTTTATTGTACAGCGTGTATAATGTCCGTAAATCTGTGTATCAAGTTAATTTTCCCATGTCTGATGATAAACCCATAAAAGGCAGTTTTATTTTATTATAAGTATGCGAGTCCATGTCAAATCAAAACTACAACCTTATTATAGTCGACTAAATTTTATTAAAATGTTGTTTAATATAAATATGTATAGTACTGTGGGGAAAGATGGGACACCTTCAGCATGCTATATCCAAATATTCTGATCGTGTTTTGAACAACTAAACACGATTAAGGAAGTCGTGAAAATACAGTTTTATAATTCTTTGAATGTTATTTGTTTTCTACGAAATGGGATAAGAAAATAGAAAGAAAAGGTGTCCCATTTTCCCTCACCCTAATATATATATATACATACCCTGACAGTACACGTTGAAAAACGTTTGCATGAATCTACCCTGTTAAGTAATAAAGCATATTCGTAAGTCAACCATTACATTACCTTACAAGGCGAAGTCTTAAACCCGTTGTGTGGAAGCGATGGAATAAACTACCCGACGTTATGTTCTATGCGAGTTGCTTCGTGCAAGCAGCAAAAAGTAATCACGATGCGAAATACTGGATATTGCATTGAACCTGGTACTGAAGAAATTGTGACAAAACCAGGTTACTACCTACTTTGCATATAAACTTATGACATGCGTTCTTTATGTTGATATTGGTAAATATTGGTACTCTGAGTAAGATGAATACCGTTTTTTCAACATGAACCACCTTACTCTAATCTATATTCAGAAACTGCCGATGCGTAATTTATAAGTGTTTTACTATATATAGCTCTATAAGATCGTACACATATTGAAGTATAGTGGGGTGGGGGGGGGATGGGACACCCTTTCTATTTTCCCATACCATTTGATAAACAAAGAAAATTCAAAGAATTATAAAACTGTATCCTCACAACTTCCATAGAACGTTGTTAATTGTTTAAAACACGATCAGGATGTTTAGATATCATGTGCTAAAGGTGTCCTATCTTCCCCCACCATACTATATATTTTAACATTCTTTGTTTTGGATATAGAAAATGATAGAAATGCTGAAGTTGTGAAGAAGAAACCACACGACCCTTGTGAAAACATCTATTGTCTTCAAGGTGTTTGTGTTCCAATAGGAACTGATGATTTCGAATGTTCATGCGAACATCTTTGTTCTAAAGGTAAAGGTTTTCCCTTTACGATATATCTAAATATGACAATATGTGTAGTTAAACTGTAGTAAGGTAGTGAATGGGTTTAACCAACGTCGGTCTCTATAATAAGTTTAGATCCAACTACTGCCAAATGACCCTATTATAATCTAAATTCCAAATTCACTGTGTCATCTATGCCTTGCCTTGTAGGTCTAAAGCATATGAATAGGAAACTACTGTGAGTGCTGGGACATCATGATATATAAAATTGCACTAAATAATTAAAGTATAGTAGGATGGGAGAGATGGGACACCTTTAGCACATAATATTTAAATATTCTGATCGTGTTTTAAACAATTACTAACGGTCAATGGGAGTCGTGGACATATAGTTTTATAATTTGTTGAATGTTCTTTGTTTACTACTAAACGGGGCGAGAAAATAGAGATAAAAGGTGTCCCATTTTTCCACACCTTACTATATATGGACGTGGGCGCCACATCTTTAGCAACTAAAATCAAAATATCCTGATTGCGTTTAGTAATTAACAACGGCATACTGGAGTCGTAAGAATGTTCTTTGTTTACTACCAAATTGGTTGAAAAAAGAAAATAAAAAAGTGTCCCATCTTCCCCCAACCTACTATATCGAATGTAATTACAGAAGAAGTACTTTTGAATACGATATATTAGCGATTTTACGGCCGCAAAAACGCAGGTGCTTACGGCCGATACAGGATTGTAGTTTTACGACGTTATCAATACAAACGTTATCAATATATGCAGAAGCGGTCTCTAGTCAAACATCCATAGCGCACATTAGTGGAATATCGTTACGTCAGCTCTACAATATGATGCCGGATATCAAGGATCAACTCTTTGTCGAAGACACGCGGCAAATCCAGACCGAAACGACTACCACGACCACACCGACAACAACGACTTCAATTCCCGCCGATGAACCAGAAATTCTCGATGAGCCAATCATAATGTCATTAGATGGCGTAAAAGAGCTCAAGGAGTTGCGCGTCAAGCCAGGGAGATCACAAGGCCTCTACAGAACAGCCAGCTTTGACATTATTGGAACACCACGCGTATGTCCTTATTTTGTAACATAGTTTAGCTTTGTTTTTCTTGTATTTTGTAGGGTGGGGGAAGAAAGCACTCCCTTTCACTGCCATATCCTCACGACTCCTATAGACTGTTCTTAATTGTTTAAAATACCATCAGGTTATTTGGATATTGTTTGCCAAAGTTGTCCCATCTTCCCCACATTACTTTATGTACAGAACTTTCTGATCAATTTCACTGCAAACATTACAGCCCATTTGACAGCACACATAAAAGTTATACATAAGGTTGGCATGTTTGTATTAAGACTCGTATGCCTAATTAGTAGAAGTATATATTAAAACAACCTTTTCAGTTTCTCCAGTATATAAAGCTAATTTTTATTCCAACGTTTCGTCTGTTATTTAGCAATACTTTATCAGGGTTTATTAAACGTTGCAATAAAATTAGCTTCTTATAAACCAGACAGTAAAAAATACTATTTATAATATGCATGTTAGTAGAGGTAACAAAATGTTTTTATCAAAATTATCCCTAAATGGTCATACGTTACTAAAATTTGTTAGGGAAACAAAAGACGCAGACGTCACAGAACTGATCGTCAACGTAATCGCGAGAGACGTCGTTTCAGGAGATCTGTTATTTTTGACGAGACCTCATCTTATGTAAACGAAACAGTGTGTGGTACAGATGGTAAAACGTACAGTGATGAATGTCAGATGCGAGTAACTGCTTGCTACGCAAAGAAAATAGTAAAGGTATTCATTAACTTATAATCGTTTGAGTAATATGTTTACCGAATGTATGAAACTCTGTGATTGTATAATTGACTTAAATGAATGAATGTCCTCGCGTGGCCGATGAACGGGTGTTCTGTTTTATACACCTCGTTCCAACTTACGAGTTATGTATAGTGGAGTGGGGAAAGATGGGACACCTTTAGCACACAATATCCAAATAGTCTTATCAGGTTTTAAAAACTAACAACGATGTATGCGAGTCGAAAGGATACGGTTTTATAATTCTTTGAATGTTCTTTGTTAACTACCAAATGGGACGAGAAAATAAAATGAAAAGGTGTCCCATCTTCCCCCACCTTACTATACTATGCTACTTCGTGAGTGATTATTTTTCCATTTTTTATGTATGGCTAATAATTTGGACAACCCCTTAGTGACCGCTGGGTTGAAGCCATTGCGCCCCAATGGTAGCAGCGTCGAGCCTTGAAGCCGTCCCCTCTGGATTGCAGACACGCGCCCTAACCACTTTGCCACGGCGCTGGACATTCACACATTTTATTGTAGTTATTATTATTTACATATCATCCTTTAATTTAGATAAGAAAAATTGGTGCATGTCCTTACATTGTTAAAAAGATGAAACACAAACAAAAAAGTGAAACGAAATTGAACGAACCGGTAAGTGAAAGTTAAGATCTGATGTGCGAATGAAAAACCTTTAAATGTTATGTTCAATACTTAGAGTAGTAAAAATTATCAATTAATTAAAGTGTTAAAATGGCTTTGTAACTTCTTTAACATGTCTGTATTGTATGATTTCATTTTAGACAACCTCTCGTCCGACCGTTACCACCACCACTGTACACACAACAACCACCACCCCTACCAGTACAAGTACTTTAGCGGATACAACGTCCAATTCCACACTTTCTGCTATAATATCAACTAGCAAGCTAGACAGAGAGGCGACTGACGCCACGCCACAGCAGCAGAGGCCACGCCACGCAGTTCCGTCAAATATTTCGACCAACGGAAGTTTTGAACAAGTAAGCGCAACAGCGCCCTCTGATAGTAACGAATCTGTGGAAGAACTACCGGAAGGTGGCGTAGAAGAGAATCTTGAAAGCCGAGATAAATGGCAGAAAGAGTTTAAAGAAGAACCTCAAGTTTCAGAGGCTCACATATTAGAATACTCATGGTTAATAGCAATAGCAGCGATACTTTACATTGCAACGGTAGCACTGGTGGTTGGATTATGCTGCAAACATTACAGAATAAAACGACAAAACAAAAAGAATCAGGAAGACAACCCGGAAGCTGACTCATTGAATAACACCGAAACCAGTGGTGGTCTTGAGTAACTTTTCCAGACAACATTTTTTATCATTTTTAATTTGTTTTCAATTGTAGTAGGTTGGAGTAAGATGTTTTTAATATCTTTCATCGTCCACTTTGTGGTAAACAAAGATTTTTATGGAACTATAAAGCAGTTTTCTCGTGACTCTAAAAAGCCCTTTTTAATTGTTAAATTTGCGATTACAAAACATTAGACATTATGTTCTAATGGTATATTCATTTTACCCCACAGTACTATAAATACAGGTCGAGTTAGCACTTACAAATAATTAGTCCACGCTGTTTTACGACGCCGATATATTGCTTATTCCTACGTTTCACGTCGTTGTTTTTTTGCTTTTGTATTCTAGAATTATCCTAATAGCTATTTGTTGCATATTCTTCTATATTTCCCTAGGTATAAAGAAAAAATATTTGCCCAATATTTAGCTCAAGGTTTAGTTTTTAATATCCCTGCTTTTAAAGTTGTGTTACATGTTCCAATTTTTCTGTCCACGCATTCAACAGTATTAGATACTTTTTATCCGTGCATATATCAAATACGTTTATTTTGCCATGTATTCGGCTTTAAACTTAACACCTATAGTCGTTACAGTTAAGTTGCAAGGTGAAATTTGACGCCGATATACATGTGTTGTGTTTTATTGATGTTATTTTTGTTATTCTTGCCTTACCGTGAATCACTAACAAGGTTCAACGAAAAGTATTTTCTTTCATCTGATCTCACTGGATTTTTGAAGCTTTAGAGTTGTTCTTATCACCATATTCTCGCGCAATGAGCGCAGTTCTTTATCTAAATTACTGTTTCCCGCGCACAGCAATTGCTTTAGGGACGCACGGTAAAGCATTTTCTAATTCAGGTCAGGACTGGCAATCATTTCATTGATGGTTGCTGTTGTAGTGAACTGAGCATTAATAGAACATTTTAGAAGCTTGTTGATTTAGATAAATGTGTATTCTACGGTACGATTCAAATTGTGAATGTGATTGAGTAAATTGAAAGTGTATGTATACGAAAGGAAAGTTTCAAGTCTCTAAAGATCTACAACGGTGAAAACAAGGTAAATATTAGGGTGGGGAAAATGGGATACCTTTTCTTTCTATTGTCTCGTCCCATTTGGCAGTTAACAAAAAATGTTTAAACAATTTTAAAACCGTATTCCAACGACTCCAATACGATCATGATATTTGGGTACTATATGCTAAAGGTGTCCCACCTTACCCCACATTACCACATTATAACTAAACTAAAATTTATTCCGTCTGTACATATATGTATATTAGATGGCGTGTAGACCGCTTATCTTTACGGGCAGTTGGGATCGTTCAGAAATCCAAAAGGGTATTGAAGTTTGCACATCAGTTTTGGTCTTTTGTTAACTGGTATTTGAAGCGTAAATATCTTGAAGGCTCCGAATGGGTAGGACATAAAGAACCGCAGCCAAGGATTGTTTTTCACGTTGTCGTCTGTAAAGATTTTTAAACTTTAAGTTTTATATGTTTTAAGCCAAACTTTAAATTTTATATGTACCATGCCACGCCCTAATACGGATATCTCCTGGCAGTGTATAAGCCTATCATTATACTATAGTAGGGTGGGAGAAGATGGGACACCGTATTATTTTGTTTTCTTTTTTCATTTGGTAGTAAACAAAGAAAATTCAAAAAAATATGAAACCGTATCCTTACGACTTCAACAGACCGTTGTTAATTCTTTAAAACACATTCAGGCTATTTGGAAATTGTGTGTTTAAGGTGTCCCATCTTCTCCCACCCTACTATATCAATCACCAATGAGCTACGTGTGCCGGACTACACGCATGCATTTTCACTATGTATATGCCAAATCGTTAAACGCGAGCATCAGTTTTCGTGATATTTAGCCCAGCCTTATAAAGAAACATTGCAGTCATTTTCTAAATAAAACTATATGGCAGTTAACATGCAAATCAATCGTTCGGTTAGACTCGTTAGAGATTAAACATGCAATGCAACTATGATGTATATATGATGATTCGTGGTTTTGTTAATTGGCGGTTAGTGATTACCATTTGTGGTGAACGGACGAAGTCCTTTTATAATAAAGTTATTGCAGAAAAAATCGCCACCAGCAACGTTAAAATTACAGACGCTTGCATCGGTGAGTTAGATGAATTTCCTATTCCTATTAGATCATTATATGTGTGTGTTTCAACTACTGTACATACAAACGTAAACGACATTTAAGCTTGTTATTAAAACTTACTGATGCACACAACACCGTTGCCTGAGAAGCCAGTAGAACATGAGCAAGTAAAACTTCCAATTGTGTTAGAACAAACAGCATTCGCGCTACAAAAGGAGTTAGTTGCGCATTCGTCTATATCTGTGAACAATGAAAATAAAAAGATAAAATTAAACATAATTTATACAAACGATGAATGATTAAATAAATGTAACTTGCTTTATCCTCGCGTTGCTGCAAAACGACAAACGTTATAACACGGGTGTACATACACCTCGCACACACGGGTGTACATACAGTTAACAAGTGTGCTACTTTGTAGGTGATTATTTTATTTTTTTGGTTGATTTTTTCGTTTTTATGTATGGCTGTTAATTTGGTCAATCCATTAGTGACCACTATAGCTTTTAGCAATTGCCGTTAACTATTGCAGCACGTACCTAATGTAAACATATTAAAAACTGTGTAGAACAGCGCTTATAAAACAAACGTCGATGTTAATTACCGAAAATCTACATAACATGTACCTGAGCAAGTTTGACCGTTTCCCGAATACCCCGGATTACAAGTGCATGTAAAAGCTCCTGCTGTGTTCGTACATTTCGCAGAAGAATGACATTTGTGTATACCAGTTGTACATTCGTCAATATCTGTACGGTTATGCCTCACAAATATTAGGGTGGGGGAAGATGGGACACCTTTAGTACATAATAACCAAATATCCTAATCGTGTTTTTAACAATTAAGAACGGTCCATGGGAGTTGTATAAGAATATGGTTTTATAATTCCTTGAATGTTCTTTGTTTATCACCAAATGGGACAAAAATAGAATGAAAAAGGTGTCCCATCTTCCCCCACCCTACTATACATTAAAGACGGGTTTAATTTGTAGCTTCTTTTAGCGGCTACGATATAGCCTACACTTACCCAAACATGTTGTACCATTTCCAGTGTACCCTGTATTGCAATCACAAGTAAAACTTCCCAATGTGTTTGTGCATGTTGCTGAGGCATGACAGGTATTTGTTCCAACCATACATTCGTTGATATCTGTAAATCGTATACAAAGATAGTTATACACTGTGGCGCAGCCAGGGGGGTTAGGGAGTCGCGACACCCCCTCTTTTAAACCAAAAAAAAATCTAAAAAAAATATACTTTTATTTTTTTATTAAAACCCCACCTTATTTTCCTCTGGCTGCGCCACTGGTCATACATGTTGGCTACAATCCAAATTATATTGTTAAAGTTCCATTATAAGCGCTTACCTACACAGGCAGTCGTTCCATCGCCATTATAACCAGTATTACAAGTGCATGTGTAACTACCCGCTGTGTTTGCACATGAAGCTAAGTTATGGCAGTTGTCTGTTGCAAGCGCACATTCATTCTTATCTAAAGAAACACACAATTTTAGAAAACCCATGTTATAATACAAGTTTTCATTCTCTGTGTATTAGCAGCATGAGATTTGATGTTTCCCTAAACTAAACGTTTGTGCATAGTAGGGTGGAGAAAAATTAGACATATTTTCATTCTATTAACTCCACCCAATTTGCTAGTAAACAGAGACACTGAAAGAATTATAAAACCATATTCTCACGACTGCTATAGATTGTTAACTGTTTAAAACACGTCCAGAGAATTTGGATATAATGTGCTAAAAGTATCCCATTTGACCCCACCATACTAAAATGGGACAAAAATAGAATGAAAAAGGTGTCGCATCTTCCCCCACCCTACTATACATTAAAGATGGGTTTAATTTGTAGCTTATTTTAGCGGCTACAATATAGCCTATACTTACCCAAACATGTTGTACCGTTTCCAGTGTACCCTGTATTGCAATCACAAGTAAAACTTCCCAATGTGTTTGTGCATGTTGCTGAGGCATGACAGGTATTTGTTCCAACCATACATTCGTTGATATCTGTAAATCGTATACAAAGATAGTTATACACTGTGGCGCAGCCATGGGGGTTAGGGAGTCGCGACACCCCCTCTTTTAAACCAAAAAAAATCTAAAAAAATATATATTTTTATTTTTTTATTAAAACCCCACCTTATTTTCTTCTGGCTGCGCCACTGGTCATACACGTTGGCTACAATCCAAATTATATTGTTAAAGTTCCATTATAAGCGCTTACCTACACAGGCAGTCGTTCCATCGCCATTATAACCAGTATTACAAGTGCATGTGTAACTACCCGCTGTGTTTACACATGAAGCTAAGTTATGGCAATTGTCTGTTGCAAGCGCACATTCATTCTTATCTAAAGAAACACAAACACACAATTTTAGAAAAAATATGTTATAATATAAGTTTTCATTCTCTGTGTATTAGCAGCATGAGATTTGATGTTTCCCTAAACTAAACGTTTGTGCATAGTAGGGTGGAGAAAAATTAGACATATTTTCATTCTATTAACTCCACCCAATTTGCTAGTAAACAGAGACACTGAAAGAATTATAAAACCATATTCTCACGACTGCCCTAGACTGTTAACTGTTTAAAACACGTCCAGAGAATTTAGATATAATGTGCTAAAGGTGTCCCATTTGACCCCACCATACTATATATAATTTTGTTCACAAACCGTAGTTTAAGCTACGTTGCACTTAGCTTACCAGTACATGTGAATCCGTTCCCGCTGTATCCGCTATTACATACACACGAGTAAGTACCAGGAGTGTTTGTACACGTCGCGCTGCTGTCACAAGGCTTACTTAGACACTCGTTAATATCTGTGCAAGTTGTGCCGTTGCCGGTAAACCCGGGTTTACAGGCGCACGCAAAACTCCCCGCGGTGTTTATGCAAGTGGAGTCCACATGGCAGGTTCCTAATGCACATTCATCGATGTCCGTGCAGATCATTCCATTGCCGCTATAGCCACTGTTGCATTTACATTTAAAGCTCCCCGGCGTGTTTGTGCACATCGCGTTTGCGTTGCAAACGTTGATACTGCATTCATCAATATCTGTGCACATAGTGCCGTTGCCGGAGTAACCAATGTTACATGCGCATACAAAGCTTGCAAGCGTATTTAAGCAAGTTGCATTTGCGTGACAGGTGTGCGTGTTCTCCATGCATTCGTCAACGCCAGTGCAGGTTACACCATCACCAGTAAATCCAGTTTTACATGCACATGTAAAACTGCCATCTATATTGGTACAATCGGCGTTCATATGACAATTACTAGAATTGTCAGCGCACTCGTTCTTATCTGCAAGATAAAAAAACTATTATGTTTTATTAATCCAATTCTTGCGTTTAATAGTGTATAATTAAGGTGGGGAAATACGGGCATCTATATCACATAACATCCAGATATCCTGATTTTGTTTTAAACAATTAACAACGGTCTATATGAGTCACGAGGATTCGGCTTTATATCTCTTTGGATGTCCTTTGTTTACTACCCATTGGAACAAGAAAATAGAATAAAAAAGTGTCCCAACTTTTCCCTACCTGACTACATATGCTTAATCATGGACCACTAAAGCGACGATGTTCTTGTTAACACCAGCCGAAATTTTTACGCATTACTGAGATTTTTTTTTATTCTTTGAGCGATGGCTCGGCAGTGACAAATTTACAGAACGTTTTCGTACAAATTTGCATATAATTAAAATAAGTTAGTACTACTTACCGACACATACAGTATGTCCGGTCTTGACGAATCCGCTTAAACAAATGCAAATAAAACTTCCCATCGTATCATTACAAACCGCATTTGTACACACAGGTGGCGTTTGTGAACATTCGTCGATGTCTAAAATTAAACAACATTTAAAACTACAAAATTGCCGCTTATTTCTCGTATGTTGGTCTATATAGGGTGGGGGAGATGGAACACCTTTTCAATATACTTTCACGTTTCATTTGGCAGTAAACAAAGAAAATTTAAATAATTATAAAACTGTATCCTCACGACTCCCATAGACCGCTGTTAATTGTTTAAAACACGATCAGTATATTTGGATATTATGTGCTAATGGTGTCCCGTCTTCCTTCATCCTAATATATGTAAACAGTTTTACGACTTGCCCAACTTCCCCGTGAATAGTATAGATACTTACTAGAGCATGTTACACCGTTGCCGCTATATCCCACATTACAAGCGCATGTGAATGAGCCGAAAGTGTCGATACAGTTCGCGTTCATATCGCAGTTGTCTGTTCCTAATGCGCATTCGTCAACGTTGGGTGCTGGAATAACATGTATGAAAACAGTTTAAATGTACTTTCATAAAATGAAAAGTTGTTTTTTTTATAATTCAAGTTCCACAACTGTACCCGTGGAACAAAAGTATTGTGCCAATAAAATGTATGTTGGCACCTTACGTGCCCAAATTTGCATAACTGTTTGTCAAACCCCTGCGCTTACACAAATGCTTAACAAATTTTTTCAACTCTAGTCAACTAAAACAAGGCTCTTGTTGTGCTACGATATGTAATAAACAAAATCAAGTCAAACGGATAGTGTAATATATAAGGATGTTTACGTTACGAAAAAGTCCAACTTCATGAGGACTATACTAGAATATAGGGTCAGGTTTACGGAATTATAGTCACATAAATATGTACAATAATTTAAATTGTTTTAGGCGAAAGTGATATGAATATACTTACACACGCAAGCCCCGGCATGGCTTACTAAACCTGTTGGGCAGTTACATGTAAAACTCCCTGGCGTATTTACACACGTAGCACCAGCATGACACGGATTTGTTGAGCACTCGTTGATGTCTACAAAACATGTCGTAATTAGAACCAAACGGTTATTTAATTTTTCCTCCGGTTATTCACGGGGGTAATGAGATATGTCTGGATATAAATAGTTATTGTAAAGAAAGACGTTCAGCACCCATGACAGAGTGACGACATGGTTTATCCCTTCCCTCCATTGAAGCGCAAACGTCTGCGGGTGTGGCTGTCATTTCCATAAAGATTGATTCAACGTTTTAGAACTAGACGTTATACAATATTGCGTTTAAATGAGTTTATTCTATTGTCATGAGTCTTGGAGGGTTGAACCACACGTCATTTGTTCAAAATTTTCATTAGCAATTGTATAATAAAGCGATTCTCTTTAATTTTGTCATGACAGATTAAGTTTCACAATTTAGTTCTTACCAACGCAAGATGTCGTCCCAGTGTAACCAGTTAAGCAAGGACACATGAAACTCCCCAAAGTGTTTACGCACATTCTGTTTGCTCCAGTGCAAGGCGAAGTCGCGGATGTACATTCATTAATATCTGTTTAAACAGGTTAATTTAAGGTAAAATGACCAAGCCTTCTATACTTCCTGTTTTCAAAACGAAACCTTTTGTAAATACGCTTCGGTGGAGTACAGAAACCTTATGTAACTTATTTTTTGAATCAATTTCTTGTGGCCCTTATTACGATTTTTACAAAATGTACTTTACTAAAGTCAGTATGACAGTGTATGGTGTTATACACGCGTTGTCGTATATTTTACCTGTGCAGTTTGGCCCTGTGTAACCCGTCTTACAGTTGCATTGAAACGAACCGAATGTATTCACGCATGATGCTGCTGTACTCGGGCACGGATTTGCTGCGCATTCATTGATGTCTATAAGAAAGAAAACCTTGCCATGTTAATCGTATATATTTTTATAAAAGGCATTTCTTAAATTTGAAAAAGGTTTAACTTTCTGTGAAGGTGTTAATATTACAAGTAAAACTCGTTCCCGTATATTAACATATAGTGTAAAATAAATGACCATATCTGGCGTAAATCTCAATTTGGCTGATGCGTTTTATTGATTTCCATATATATATATATAAGGAGAATTTCCAAGCGTTTAGCTTAACTGCCCACTCGCAGTATTTTAAATACAATATCGTCAAAATATTTCTCGCGGTTTAAGGTTCGTTCAACTGTCTCATTGAGACATGTGTCATACATCTCAATAACCACCTTTAAATATCTCAAGATTCCTAAAAGCCCCGCCCGCGTGGGTGGTAATCGTATACGCACGTCATTTTTGAGACAACTTATATATACGTCAACCAGCGGAATGTTGGAGTATAAACCACATATACGACTCATCTTATGTCTTACCTTGACAATTCATTCCTTCGGGAAAAAGTGTTACGTTTAGGGGCGCTTGAACCTCGACGTCGTTTATGCTGACAAATCCTGTTTTGCATTTACACCTCAGTAATAACTGGTCGATCTGCGTACAGTCAGCTTGTTCCGCACAAGGGTACCCATCACCTCCGAACCCGACAGTACACAGGTTCCTTTCTGCACACACAGATAACTCAAATTTATTAAATATAGAGTAGGGTGGGAAAAGATGGAACACTTTTCGTTCTGTTTTCTCGACCCATTTGGTAGAAAACAAAGAACATCAGAGTTACAAAACTTTATGTTCACGACTTCCATAGACCGTTGTAATTTCTTTAAAACGTGATCAGGATATTTGCATATCATGAGCTTACGATGTCCTATTTTCACCCACACTTATGTCAATATTTTATAAAAATGGGCCACCTCAGACCCTAACCCTATATAGGCCATGGTATATGACCCTACATGACTTTAACCATATATAGATTAGTTCAATATCATACAGTAGTTGTTTTTGTAACTTATTTACCTTCGCGGGGTAACGGCTGGGTTAAAATGTTCGAAATTGCGTTCTTTTTTATCGATTCATTTAGTAGTACACAAAATTTATTGACAGAATTATATCACCTCTTATACTCACGACTTTAAAAAAGCGTCGATAATTGGTAAAAAATACGATTAGATTATGTGGAAAATTATGCATCTTGTCCCACTGTTGCTAATTATACGATAACACTATATACCCAGGGTTTAAACTTTGAAACGAAATTCTATTTATTATATAAATAGTTTTACGATACTGTCCGCTGTGTTCATTGAGCTTTGTTTTTGTTTAAGTTAAGCGAACTATGAATTTTTAAAACGTTGTTCTAATCTCTTCACAAAACGTATAATAGAATGGGAGAAGATGGGACATCTTTAGAACATATTATTTAAATATCCTGATCCATTTTTAAACAATTAACAACGATTTATGGAAGTCGTGAGGATACAGTTTTACAATTCTTTGATAGTTCTTTGTTTACTACCAAATGGGACGAGAAACAGAATAAAAATGTTCCATCTTCCCCCACTCTACTATATATATAGGTACTTACGGAACGTGATTTCAGGAACAGTCTGGATAATTACTATGAAGCGGCTCGCGTCAGATTCGTTCGCAAATGCAAAGAATATATTCCCTAAATCGGGCGGTGAGAATTTGAATACGGTGTTCACTAGAAAAAAACAAAACATTTGTTACTGTGTAGAATCATCTCTTTAACTGCTTCTAAATAGTTACCTATAGAGCTTTGTGAATTCACTATGTCGACCGCGCAGAACACAGCAAGTAACAGAGCAAGTCGCCACATTTCAATAGTCTTTTCCCAACTCTGTCAAATATATTGTCTAGTTTTTTTTTATTCAAACGACTAATTAATGTAATTCTGTAACAGAAAACACCCACTGTAAGATGCTTGTGCTATAGTCCGTTATAAACTAAACGCTATTAGAGTTATTAGCTCTCGAATGTAGATAAGAAAGCTTTAGCACTGTATAGGGAACTAAAGATATCCATACGGATACGCTCGATGCCAATGACTCGATGTTAGGGGTTAGGCTCTTACGTCGTTGCTATTACGCTCGGCGTATTTACCTGTTTTCTCGGATAACTACACGCATTTCAGTCCTTTAAGACTCGTTCATACGGGACGGTGAACTATATAAAGAAAGTTTCGTGTGCGTGTCCACTACATGGCGTAACCACGATTTTGTATCAATTCTTTCAAAAAATTGTTTTTTTTCATTTATAATTATTCTTCTTTCGGCGGTTTAATTATTTGGATCTTTTTATAGTGTTAAAATTGAAATTAAACATCCGCTTTAAAAAATACTGTGGGGTAAGATGGGATACGTTATTACAAAATTTCCCTGATTGTGTTTTTAACAACCTACCACGCTCTTTTTAAGTCCTAAGGCTGTAGGGTATATAATTCTATCAAATAAAAGGAAACGAAAACATGTTCCTTCTTACCCCAACCTACTATATGTACCTTTCTGTCCAGCAATTTATTGTTAAACTGTATGATAGAAATTATGCCATACTACATTCAAGTATATACGCCTTCTACACGCATTATCGGACAATGTATCGATTACTACTCGAATTATTATCGTCCACACGCAAGCTTCGTGCCTTTCAAAGAACGTGATTGATTTTCTTAAAACAACGTAAATATTTTGGCGTTCAATTTTAATGCCAAGAGATTTGGTTAAGACCTAATCCAATGGTATTTTTAAAGCCAACACCAACGGACCAGAAAGTTAGTTAAAACTAAACGCAACTCGTTTTACGTTTGCTAATATATTATTACAAGTCCTAACATTTTAATGGGATTTTCAATGCCCTTTGTATTGCGACCGGCCTTAATTTTTCGTATTATATTTCGTGACATTTTACTGAACCAGCATGAGATGACAAAACGCCACTTAGGCCACACCCAGACTAGATATCTAAACACGCGTAAGATACTGTTAATACATACTAAGTCGCCCGGAAAATATTTTGCTTTTCAAATGTGCAATCTAATATATAGTAGGGTGGGGGAAGATGGGACACCTTTTCATTCTAT
Source organism: Ciona robusta (assembly GCF_009617815.1). NCBI lineage: Eukaryota > Metazoa > Chordata > Ascidiacea > Phlebobranchia > Cionidae > Ciona > Ciona robusta. Next base: position 2,864,603 of record NC_143241.1, on the reverse strand, counting down.
TTTCTCGTCCCACTTGGTAGTAAACAAAAAACAATCAAATAATTATAAAACTGTATCCTCACGACTCCCATTGGCCGTTGTTAATTGTTTAAAACACGATCAGGATATCTGGGTATTACGAGCTAAAGGTGACCCGTCTTCCCCCACCCTACTATAATAGCATAAAAAATATTTCTTTTTGTCAAGCCTACAATCTGACGACTCCAAAAGACAGTTTTGAATTGTTCAAAACACGAATAAGAAATACAGGATATGTTATCCATCTTACCCCCCAGTTTTGTACATGCAGTGGCCACATACACACTCTGTTCGCACGATATGACTTGATTAGTAATTGGCCCGTAACGTTGCGGTGCATTGTGGTCACTGGTCGTAGGCTGTTCGTTTATATTTTTGTGATAGAAAGTCCGTTTCGATTCTTAAGCTCATGCGTTATTTGTTTCAGACAGGTTTACCAACTATTCTCTTAAAAATAAGTTTTATATTGTAAAATGAAGTAAGACCAGTCAAATAAATTATGTTTAAAAAGCAGTAGTATTTATTTTACCGCCTGTAATTTCGATTTTAGGATTATTGTCAAATTTGTTTCTGTTTTCACCAACAGCTATTGCTCCTTAGCGCCCTCCTTTGCATTTCAAAGTGTTTTCAATCGTAGCTAAGGTCTAATACTTCTCCAATGCCAATAAATTCTGCTTGTCGCTGCCCCTTCGATTTCTTAATCCATACTTAACTATAAACAACAAGAAGACTTACTATTGTTTTCTGACAAATTTCATTTTCAAGTCTTCTTAATGAAGAATATTCTTTTGATTTTTTGATTTTTTTATTGTTTATGATAAGACTACATTGGTACACCAAATATTTAAGGGGCGGAATATCCTTCTACTCGGTCTCAAACAATCAACTTGCAGGCACATCGTAAAATATCAAGAAAGGCAGTTTGCGTTATAAGTGTAGTGAAGTATCAAGGCATGCGAATGGTAAAAAAATATTGCTTATTGTAGATGTAAAATTAAATCAAATGTGCTTCATGTAAAAATGCGGTTTGCCTTTCTATCGTCAAAGTTACAATTGTTTCAATTATTAAACAGTTAACAAAAGCGTTCTGTAGACGCTTTTGGCTCACACATTGATTTATATAAGAACCTTCAAGTTACAGGCGCATTCTATTTTTTAGATTACAGGAAAAGAATAGATTAAATAAAAGTGGCTATGCATGAGCTAATATATACGGATATAAAAGCATGTTATAAAATAATTAGTGTCAGTTCGAAACACAACACGCGTTATCGTCGTTTAGATTCATGGCCGCGTGATTGGCTGAGAGCAGACACGTGACTATGAGATCAGTTAGGAATCAATGGCATGGGTGTTCACGTGATCAAGTTCGTAGTTCTTCTGATGGGAAGCGCGTTTGCGGCAAAAGAAAGCGACCAACAGAACGATGATAAGAATTAAAACAAGACTTCCCAAACCTATCAGAACGTAGAGAGTTGTTCTGTCTTCTTGCTGACTGACAGTGCCAGTGCCAGTGTTCGGGATAACGATTTCTTCTGAAATTTATTTTTTGTAAGGAAGTATATCACTATATGGTGTAGGATGTTGCTCTGTCTTTAGTGCGTTATACTGCATTACATGGTTCACCAAAAACGGTTGCTTTTTGTATTTGTTAACTATGTGCAATATCGCATGTGGTAGTTGTTCTATATACACTATAAGCAAATTCAGTGTAAATACTTGGGCACTGTCCTTACCTTTAACACACTTTCCCTCCGATGTTTTCCTCGTGCCTTTGGAGCACCAGCAAACCTCACGTTCTACGGCATTCCTATTCACCACACATACGCCTTCACCGCAATCTTTGCGGCAGGTTTCGTCGCCTGTGTATTAAAACATTAATGTAAAGAAAGGTTTACGAAAAAAATGAGGTTCTTTGGACCTACCCAATGCTCGAACGATTGCAAATTGAGCTTCCCCGTGTTGGGAATCTTCATTCCTCCGAAGCCTCATAATTACAGTCGCTCTCTTTCTTCTACCAGTTGCGCCACACTATAAACACAACGTATGTAACTAATATAGAAGCAAACATAGCGCAATACACTTACCGACGGTGCGCAGACAATACCACCAGTTTCCACGCATGTCGACACCTCGAATGAGTATATAGTGGACGATGATCCCGACGGGAAAAACAAAGCAGGTACTTGAACGAGTGCTTGGCTCGAAGTTCCTTGTTTCAACAAACTAACCAGATTCGATAAGCCAGATAAAGATGGATCCTGAGAGACGCAACCTCCCCTGTGTAAATTAAACTTATTTTTTTCTAATAAGAACAAAAATACAAGCAATGCTTATTGTCAATAATCACAAACCAGGCGCAGTAGTAGTTGGTATATACGCGCACCTGCCTCTTATTGCAGGCAGAGGTTACTACTATCGTTGCCCCACAACGCGCGGGTAAACTTACGACTTATTCACTTACGAAACGAGTTCAACCGAGTCAGAGTTGTCGCTTGCTGCTGCTTGTATTCTGTCCACTATCAGCTTCACATTTGATGCAAGAGACGTGCTTGATCCAATCTGCGAAAACAAAACGATAATTACTAAATTCCTCTGTACAATATATAGTGGGGTGGGGGAAGATGGGACACCCTTAGCACATTATATCCAAGTATCCTGATCGTGTTTTAAACAATTCTATGGGGAGTCGTAGGGATATAGTTTACAACAGTCTATGGGGAGTCGTAGGTATATAGTTTTATAATTATTTAAATGTTCTTTGTTTACTGATAAATGGGACGAGAAAATACAGTTAAAAGGTGTCCCATCTTCTCCCCACCCTACTGTATTTCCCCACATAGTAGTTTACGCTGTATAAATGAGATGCTGACAAAAGTAGGGTGGGGATGAATGGGACACCTTTTTATTCTATTTTCGTTTCTCGCATTTGTTAGTTGACAAAGAACATTCAACGAATTATAATTCCGCCTCCTCACGACTCCCATAGTTTTTGTTTAAAACACGATCAACATATTTCAACATATTTAGTTATTATGTGCTAAACTTTCCGGTCTTTCCGCATCATATTATAACTAAATAAATATTTTACACAGGAAAATATATTACAGTTAAATTTTTCCATTTAAACCCGAATCGATTTATTTGTTAAACTATTAGCAGTATTTGACGCGAAAAACACTTCTAATTCACCCCTATAAAAAGGATATCAAATGAACAAAACAGCTGACGAGATTCGTGTACAACTTACCCTTGCAAAAATACTCGTGTCGGTCGAGATAGGTCCTGCAATTGCATTGTTCAATCCAGCGTCGAAGAAAGGTTTCACCTCGAAATCCACATTAACTCCGATCCCAATACTTACACTAGGCTGCGCTACTTCACTGTAAAGATAGATCGTTAAGCGTTAGCAGCAGTTTAACTGTTTCGTTTGTGGTTAATTTTTTAATAAGACTTTACATGAAAATGGCAGACATGTAATGCGAATTGATTTTAAAGACCGTATTATCAGCATGGTAGACGATAAACAAGCTTGGGGTTAGATGGCCCACGTTTCATTCCCTTTTATCATCCCTTAAGCAGTATAAAGACTTTTATATGAACGTTTGTTCTCATGGCCCCATAAATCAAGAGTTGTTAAGTGTTAAATATAAATTTTGGGTATTATATACTATCGGTATCCATCCTACCGCACAGCATTATAGAACTTCTATATGCCAGCACGTACAATTACTTACCTTCTCGTAGCATTGATAGATAAGGTAACATTGATGGATGCTGGGAAATTACATTGTATCGGTATGCTCGCAAATTTTCCAAAAACAAACGACGCGGAGTTGTTGATGTTTGTAAGATTCCAGGAATATGTGAGAATCGAGGCAGTTGACTAAAGAAAATAAAGTTATGGGACTTTCTCCTTTAAATGTTTTAGTTTTTATATTAAAGCGCATTTGCTACAAGGTTTATACTTTATGTCTATAGTATATTGTGTATAGGAAAAATGGAACACCTTTTTATTCTATTTTCCCGTCCCATTTAGTAATAAACAAAGAAAATTTAAAGAATTATAAAATCGTATCCTCTAGACTCCCACAGAACCGTTTTTAATTCTTTAAAGTGCAGAATATTGTATTATTTGCCAAAGGCGGCACGTCTTCTCCCACCCAACAGTATATGTATAGTAGAATGGGGAAAGATGGGACGCCTTATCACTCTATTTACTGGTCACATTTGGTAGTAAACAAAGAAAATTCAAATAAATGTAAATCCGCACACTGATAACTCCTATTGACCGTTGTTAATTGTTTAAAACACGATCAGGGTATTTGGATATTCTGCGCTAAATGTGTCCTATCTTCTTCCACCCTACTATATATACTTGGGTTTTTAGCTTACCGTAACTACGGGGTCGCATGTTCCGCTGAATACGTGGTAGTCCCCCATAGTAGTACCGAGGCAGCTACCAAGGGTAAGCTTCGAAACATCAATATTGTGATTAACGAAGTATGGGATGTATGTTCTCAACTCAATGGCATTTTGTGTACAGTTGAAAGCAGTTGGCAACTCTAAATAAAAGAGTATATAAGTGGTGTTTGAACTGTATAAAAACGCATGGGTTTATTCCACCTTTGTACAACTTACAACATGTAACAGTTTCAAGCAAAAAACAAAGTCATGAAAAAAACAACAGAATTTAAAAAATGTGTTTTTGCTAGTGGTGTTATTTACCGTGTTTTAATTATCATAGTTTTGATATTTATCCTCGGGTAGCTGGCCACAACAGTTGTTACAGCGGGTATACTGTTTCATACACCTCATGCTTGCTTATTGGTTCGACATATATAACTTTGTGGCTGGTAGAATTATTTTGTATTGTAGCGCTGACAACTTAGACAACACAGAAGGAATAGCTAGGATGAAATAAATACCGCTATGTGTCTTACATATACTTACCGCAAACAGTTCCGTTGGCCTGTCCTGCTGGACTTCTGTCTGCGTGTGTATCGTTGCAAACACATTCAAATCCTCCGTCATTATTTGTGCAGATAGCATTCGTTGAGCAATTCCCGTAGTTTACCTCGCATTCGTCGAAGTCTGTAATGTTTTAGTTAAAACCTGTACCAACCAGTGAAAACCGGTTCGCAATTACCTTCGATAGATGTAACCGGTTTTCCATTGATCATAGAGCTGAAACTTGTGCCTGAGAATCTCCCTTGCAAACCGACGTTATTATCAGTTGAACCAATGACATCTATTACGACTATGTATGTTGTGCTGGTTGTATTGCCGCTCAATTGCTCGAGAGTGACAGTAAGCCCTGTAGCATTGTATCCAAAGGTTGTTGTGCTTACTAGTTCGTCCAAAATGTTCTTGATCTAGAAAGTGAACGATAAACTTATATTTATAAGAAGGATTGTTTTATATGTATAGTAGGATGAGGAAAGATAAGACACTATTTCATTCTATTTCCAAACAAAGAAAATTCAAAGAATTATAAAACCGTATCCTCACGGCTACCGTTGTTAATTCTTTAAACCACGTTCAGGAAATTTAAATGTTATATGCACTTGACATTGAGCAAAGTATCGTAATCACGATGTATCTAAATTGTAAACTAAAGAACCACTTAACGTTAAAAATCTTACCACAGTTGCGACGGCTGATTGCTGCGAGGCAACCGTCAGAGATGATGCGTCTTCCCCTGTTACAAGCTCTGCTCTAAAGTCTATGTTTAACACCAGCCCTGTGACAATAAAGGTATAGATTTAATCAATTGCCCTTATTTTATATATAGTAGGGTGGGGGAAGATTGGACACCTCTAGCACATAATATTGAAATAACCTGATCGTGTTTTAAACAATTAACAACGGTCTATAAGAGTCGTGAGGATACAGTTTTATATTTCTTTGAATGTTCTTTGTTTACTACCAAATGGGACAAGAAAATAGAGTTTGAAAGTGTCCCATTCCCCCCCCCCACCCTACTGTATAAGCCATATAAATGGGAATGAACATTACCGGAGCATGTGATACCGTCACCCACAAAGCTGGGCGCGTTACAAGTGCACGTGAAGCTTCCCACGTTATTCGCGCAAGCAGCGTTTGTATCGCACGGCGATGTGAGGCACTCGTCAATGTCTGTAAGAAAGGTGTATGAAGTTCATTTTACGTAGCCGATTACAAGCATTAAAATGTCAGTATCAACACACTTACCAGCGCAATTTCCTGTAGTTCCAGTACCGGTGTAACCAGCGATGCAAGCGCATGTATGGCCACCGATAGTGTTGTTACAGGTAGCGAGCGTTGGGTCGCATGTATGGGTGCCGGTCGCACACTCGTCCACATCTGTAACGTTTACGTATTTGTTTTTAATTTTTATTACGTGATCTGGATGGGCAGCAAAATCTGCTTGCTGGTTTATGTATATGTTTTACGGAAATATTGAGAGTCTTAATATGTAATCAAGGGCATTCTATTTTATACTATGGTGAAGGTCATTCTCGGGGATCTGGAAATTAAACCATGAATGGATTAGGATTATATGTATGCTACCCAGAGTTAATGGATTCAAGACTCGACGCTGCTACCATTGTCAGCGTGTGTGTTTTTTTGGCAAGACACCTAACGGCAATTGCTCCAACCCAGTGGTCACTAATGGGTTGTCCAAATTATCAGCCATACATAAAAAATAAAAATAATCCCCCCAAAAATAATCACCCACAAAGTAACATACATGGTAACATAACTCGTAAGCTGGCACAAGGTGTAAACCAGTGTGATAACGACTATCGTTTTCCGGCCACGCAAGGATAAAGTTAGTAAAGTTATATTCATTCATGTTGCCTGCCCCCCCCCCCCCAAAAAAAAAAATTAAGTATGGATCGACATAACTTACCGTTGCAAGTTGGATTGCTTACAGTGTCGAGTACGTAACCACCATTGCACGTACAATTATAACTCCCGGTCTGATCCACACAAGTTCCAGCTGTTGTTCCGCCACAAATACTGGGTCCGACGTGAGCACATACGTCAAAATCTGAAAGTATTGACAATTTTAAAACCCATAGTTCACCAGCCTAAAACGACAAGACTTACCGGCACATGTCAAACCGTCTCCTGTAAACCCTAAATTGCAGGTACATGTAAAACTTCCTGGTGTGTTCGCACATACTGCGTCTGTATGGCATGTGTGTGTACCAAGCGTACATTCGTCATCATCTAGTAAATAAATAAAGGTTGTTTATGTATTTTCTTGAACGTTATTGTCACAGCCAGAGTAATTTCAAGCATTTAGTGAACACGTATTTCTTTAACACGTCCAAATACCATGGAACTGTTGCAGTTACTAAAATAGTCGTCCACACAAAACTAAGGACGTAAGCGGCCATTGGCACTCGTTAACCGTTACACAACTAAGGCGTGGTCACTTAATTTTACTCATTGTTGTTCAACGATATATAGTTCCGGACACGGTTATAGATTTGTAAACGATAAAGCTTTATATACTTTTACACGTTAAACGTCAAAGCGGAATGTTTCCTCAGTTTATAACTTTGGTATAGTAGGATGGGGGAAGATGGGACACCTTTGGCACATAATATCCAAATATCCGGATCGTGTTTTAAACAATTAGCAACGGTCTATGGGAGTCGTGAGCATATAATTTTATAACTCTTTGAAAGTTCCTTGTTTACTACCACATTGGACGAGAAAATAGAGTTAAAATGTGTTCTAACTTCCCCCATCCTACTATATTACAAACGCCCAGACGAACGCCAAAAAAATTAAAAAAATCTATTCGCACTTATTGCCAAACTTACCATCGCAAATCAGGGTTGTCATGTTCAAGGTGTATCCGCCAGGGCAATTGCATGTGTACGAACCAATTGTATTCACACACGCTCCAACTCCACAAAGTGGAGCACCGCTCGCGCATTCGTCAATATCTGTGTTAAAAAGGATTTTAATTTTAAGTGTTACATAAAAATAAATTAAAATTTGTGCCTTGCAATGTTAAAGTGTACCAAAAATATTTCATGAAATAAAAGTATCTGGAACGGTATCTGGTTGACGATATAGGCGCATCAAAAACCTGACAAGATTCTCATTTAAAGCGTTATTTTACACACATTCTCTATATTTTCTATTTTAAACATAATGTAACAGTGTGCCACTACACTTGGCTTATAGGATTGCTAAAATTGTTATACTTTGTTTAAGTTATTTCAACCGAAGTTTTTCCCAAACGAATGCTGCTGTTTATAAAGAGTCTATAAAAAATCAGTTTACCTGGGCAATTTGTCCCATCTGGAGTTACAGTTACACCAGTGGATGCCGGTGTAAAAGTGGTCGTGCTGGCTGTTTGATTGAAACCACTGTTACACTTGCACTGAAAGACAGAAGTAGCTATTTTTGTGCACGTTGAGTTGCTTGCGCAAGGATAAGTGTTGGTGAACTTGCTTCCCGCATATAGGCTGGTGTCGCATGGACTCGCATCTGAATTGTAAAATAACAAGTATTTTAGTTGATTATACCGGTCACCAAAACGGAAGAGTTATTACGTGTTGTTGCGCCGGCAGGGATGTTACTGGTGGCATCTGCGGCACTTGGAGCGGCGCTAACGGCAAACTCGTTGAAAACGCTCACTCCGGTGTTCACTTGCACAGTCACTGCGTAGAATGCTGAAAAAAGTAAAATTCGTTTAGAAGATGAAAAATGTCGTATAAGTTAAACATAGTATTATCAGACTTTTTTGTATAAAAAATTTCTATATTACTGCTATCTTACGTTTTTGGTGTTACTTCCGAATCCACAATATAGTGCTAATTTCTACAGAGAGTGAAGCATAATATTTTGAGCGTTTGTTTACCCATTTTTAGTTCGGGTTTCGAAAGTTATTGTGTTCAGATTAAGCTTAAACTTTTCCCAGGCAGCACAAGTTTTATACAAAAATATCGCCGGGCCAGAAATAGGTTTAGGTTAAAGCTTTTCCGAGATCAGCGTTTCTTAAACTGCGGTAAATTTACCCCTTGTGTTAAATTCCTTGTAATTAGAGGGTAATGGAGCTACCAATCAAAATCCACATCATTTGAAAATTGTGCCAATTGTAGTACTTTACCAGACATTAAACAACTCGTTGCCAGAAAATTCTATAGCGCATTCGTCGCATTAAGTATAACTGATGTATTTTTTTGTTTTCGCTTTTTTATAATTGAACACCATTTTACATATTGGGGGTAAATCTAATAGGCCTCTTTTTTAAAGGGTAAAGCATACAAAAAAGTTTAAGAAGCACTGTGACCTAGCGTTTATTTTCCGTCGCAAAGTGCTTTCATAGTTTAAAATACCTGCATTTACGTCCAAAGCGTCCAGTAGAAGAGCTTGAGATGAAAGTAAGATAAAGGCGAATAATGCTGGAGAAATATTCATTTCTGTTGCGTATTTTTTGATATTCTATGTATCCGTAAATCTAAAATACTTCCTACGAAAAAAACGGTCGGTAAATATTCTTATACGAAAACTGTAATATTTTAGAAGGTAATCCCGCTTTTGTAAGTAAGTTTTCGGCAGGTGCGGCCTCTTTTATAGCCTAGCGCTATATGCTAATTCGATTATACCCTGTTATGAAAAAGGCGTCGTTTGGCTATTTTAAAACGAAGCCTTCAGCAACTCGTAAATAGCATTCCACCTCAGCCTTTTCGCTCGTATAAAAAAGGGAAGGTTACACCCTTGAATAAACATCAAGCCTTATTTCCCGATACTTTTTACTGCGTGTGAAACTGTATCACAATATATTAACTTTTTGCATTCCAACCTGATTTACACGATAAAGTGTGTATGCTGATATTTTCTTGATAGATATTTTTGGCTTTGTCCTTGTATGCCTATATAGATTGCATCGTACCGTTTGTACTTTCATTATACATGTAATATCATACATGAGCATACACGTAATTGGCATTTACTCAAGAGGACGAAAGAGGCACACGAAAAAACAAATGTATTTTTTGTTTGCATTGAAAGACTGAAGGTATAGTAGGATAAATGCGCAAATATATGCTACAATTATAAACGGGAAGTGCCTCAGATGTAATCGTCTCTCGTCGTCGTTTTCTCCGCCTTTGCTTGTGTAGCGACAGTTTCTTTGGTCGTTGTCAGGTACCAGGGGTACCAGGCGTTTGTGCTTTTTGAAAGAGTTTCGCTAGAGTCTTATTTATAGGCATGATTGCTTAAGGACACTATGGGTCGGGTACATATAGACTACTGAGAGCATGCATAGTACGAATCATTATGGAACTACAGTAAGCATGGGTATGGTTTTGTATGCTACATATATACGCTAAGAATTTTGAACCCTGTCGTCTGTGCACGCGTATTCATCGTTTGGAATCATGGACACGTGACTATGAATTCCGGAACTATGAACTGATTGCATTGACGTTCACGTGACTAAGTTCGTATTCTTTCTGGCCCGTGGCGCGTTTGCGGCAAAAGAAAGCGACCAACAGAACGATGATAAGAATTAAAACAAGACTTCCCAGCCCTATCAGAACGTAGAGAGTTGTTCTGTCCACTTGTTGAGTGGTCGTTGTTCCTGTGTTTCCATTCCCATTTCCTGTAGGTATTTCTGCGAGGTAAAGAAGTTTGTTTAAAAGGGTTTTAAAGAAAAAGTAACAAAAATAGCAGAAATGCATTGACTCAATTTTAGACACTGAAAACTCAATTGTTGATATAACGCACCTTTAAAGCTAGTAAAACTTATTAAAGGGCTATAAAAGGGCTTATAAATATAAAGTGAGCTTACTTGAACAAGTTCCGTCTGTGTTTTTGAGTGCATCATTAGAGCACAAGCATTCTTGTCTGTTCAGGATCGTGTTAATGATGCACGCACCATCTCCGCACTCTTTAGTACACGGATCATCTGTTGGGCAAAATCGTTATTTTAATTGAAAAATGGTCGCAGTAGTTATCAAAAAATAAAAATTTCAGATATATTATGTTATTACCTATTGCGCGTACAAATATTAGTGAGGTTTCCCCGGTTTGTTCTTCTTCTGCTCTTTTAAAGCGCAAGGTGATGGTTCTCTTTCTTCTTTTGGAACACTGGTATACAGAAAAACAACTTATTTACCGTGCACATTTGAAATTAATCATTACAGCAACGAAAAATATGTTCGTTATATGGTGTAACAGGCAAATATAGGCACTTACTGTTATCTGGCATGTCGAATTTCCTGTTGTGGCTGTGTTAGTGCAGGTAGACACTTGAATTTTAACTTGCAAAGTTCTGCTACTGGAAGGGTAGAAAGCTTTGAAGCTAAACGCTGCGAAATCGTTAACACCGTTGTGAGTTGACCTTACATCTTTCAGCACGCCATTAAATTGCGAGTTCTTTGATGGGCAGCCGTTCGAGCTGTTTCGAAAATAAAGTGATTAAGTTCCGTTTTCGACACCATGTGGTTTACGCAATTGTCTGTTTTTTTTTGTTGTTTTTTGGAACATTCTACTTACGTTGTTAAATCGATGGATTGTGTTTCGCTAGGGTCTGAGGCGGTTACTTTACCAAGTCGGATATGAACGTTACTAGGGATAGGGTCTTGGGTTTTAACCTAAGAAAAAGTTATTTTGGTTAGGTAATTTTACTTGTATTTATATTTTTCTACTTTAAGAATACTTACTTTAACGAAAACCTGTGTGCCTGTTTTAATAGTGCCAGAAACCAGGGTTTGAAAAGTGCTGTCGATGTAAGCATTGGCATCCCAACGGAAGTTGTCACCTGTTCCCACAGGTATGATCGGTGGCGTCAAAACACTGCAAATTTAAAGGGGTTGATATGACAGTACGAATCCTTAAATTTGTCTGCACCATATATATGCTTTAGGTGTAGGCCTAGCTAATCTTTAATAGAGTGGGGGAAGACGCGACACCTTTAGCACATAATATCCAAATATCCGAAATGCATTTTGAACATCGGTCTATGGAGGGATACGGTTTTAAAATTGTCGAATGTTTTTTGTTTACTACCAAATGTGACGAGAAATTAGAGTGAAAAGGTATCCCACCTCCCCCACCCTGTTAAACAATTGTCTGCTAAAAAGATGTATACCATCTCGTTATAACATATAGCTCCCTTACTTTCTTGTGACGTTGATTGAAAAAGTGGCGCTGATATTGGTGGGGAAGTTACAAGACACCGGAATATTGACAAAAAATCCGGAAATAAAAGTCGCGGACTGGTTTATGTTCGTCAGATTCCAAGAATAGGTCAAATGCCCCGTTGATGTCTGCAAAATAAATTATATAGTTAACTCTAACTAATCGGTATACGCTGTGTTTAATTCCAGTTTACTGCAAATTTTGCGTGTTTTCAAGTTCAAATGTCTGCATAATTAGTTGTATTAGGTCACTTACTGTAATAACTGGTGTGCAGTTGCCACTGAATTCGTGGAAATCTCCGTTTTGTGTTCCAAGGCAACTTCCGAGCATTAAAGTGCTTGAATTAATACCGAGGTTGGTGAAGTAAGGAATGTACGCGGCTAGAGAAATCGCTGCACTCGTGCAATTGAAAGAAGCGGGTAGCTCTGAAATTAAAATTATGTTTAGTTTCGGGCAAAAACGCTAACCCAAAAAATAGATTTTTGGGGGGAATGACTAATGCGGTGGTTAGTCCTGTTCGACTTACCGCATACAGATCCCTTGCCAAGGCCACTGATGGATGACTTATCAGCGTGAGTCGAATTACAATCACATGAGAAAGTTCCGTTTAGATTGGTACAAGTGGATCCAATTGTCGAGCAGTTCGCGTAGTTATTGATACACTCGTTTAAATCTGCAATAATTGAATTCGTAAAATCGTATTAGTTTTACTGCATACGGAATTTTAGACCACATGTATACGCACCTCCTTTGCTGACTATGGCATTGCCACTAACATTGGATGTGAAATTAAAGTTTGCAATTATTGCCTGAAACTCGTCGGCGGTCTTGCTGGCTTGACTAAAGCAAGTTACGATGATGTAATCGCTCTGCGTTGATGTTCCGCTAACGGATTCGAAAGTGAAGCTCAATGCGGAAGCATTGTGTGCAAATAAACCGGCATTCACTAACTCGGTCAAGGCAGAAGTCACCTGGTTAACAAACGAAAATCATACCATTATAGTTGGACTCACAGTTTACGCTTACATTTAGATATATTATGTGCAACTTAAGTTTACGTAATCTCTGTGCAAGTAACTTTTGCTATTCTCTATACAAGCACAAGAAACGTTGTTAAAACTTACACCAGTTTGAAGAGCTGCAATGCGCGCGCCAGAAGAAGCTCCCGCTACGTCTTCTGCGACCGAAACTTGAGAACGGAAACAGTAGTTGTTGGATCCCGTTGCTGAAACGAAAACTTTACTCTTAACAGTTTGAACTTTTTTATCTTATAGAGTGGTCAATATTGTTACACCACTCACTTGTGCACGTCACCCCATTTCCCGCAAAGCCGGTGTTGCATGTGCATGTAAAACTCCCAGGAGTATCTGCACAAGTGGCATTGCCGTCGCAGTTGTGCGTTCCGGTGGTGCATTCGTCGATATCTAAGGTTTAATTACACAACTGCATTATATACAACTTTACATTATAGAGAATTTTTTACACTCTGTGTTTGCTTATACGCCTTGACATTTTGTACAGGATAAATACTTACTGGTACAAGATATTCCATTTCCAGTGTATCCTGCATTGCATGCACAAGTAAAGCTACCTGTGGTATCGGTACACGTTGCCAAGCTGCTATGACACGGATTGCTCAAACATTCGTTGATATCTGCACACAACATGTACGAGGTATTTAACAACAGTATAGCTATAACTTTGATCAAAATCCACTAAATTTCCTGCGCGCTAAAACTATATATAGCAGGGTGGGGGAAGATGGGACGCATTTCCATTTAATTTTCTCATCCCATTTATTGGTAAACAAATCACATTTACAAATTATAATACCGTATCCTCACGACTCCCAAAAAGACCGTTATTAATTGTTTAAAACACGATCAGGATATTTGAATCTTATTAGCTAAAAGTGTCCCCCCTCCATCGAACCAGCTATACAGGTTAAGTTTAAATCGAGAAAAACGAATTTATTTATTCAACTTCTTACTTTTACAAGATACTGGGGATGTAGAATTGTCTTCGTTGAACCCAACGTTACAAGAACATGAATGTCCGCCGCTTGCAGTGTTGGTGCAGGCACCATTACCACTGCATACGGTTCCCGCAAATACTGTGCAGTCGTCGAAGTCTATTTAAATAATAGGTTAGACGTTAGATGATGCAATTTCTAATTGAGATACTTTATACTAAGTGCTATAAACGTACCGGTACAAGAGGTCCCGTTTCCCGTGAATCCGGAATTGCAATTACATGTGAAACTCCCAGGTGTATTAGTACATGTTGCGTTACCATCGCAATTATTGGCACCACCAGGCAGGCACTCATCGATGTCTGTGGATTAAGAAAGTAAATTTATTGTTAGGATCTGGTTTATTGTTAGGATCCACGAAAATAAAGGGTTCTACTGGCGATACCATTCACTAAACAAGATTCGTTTAACTATATGCGCACCAGATAATTTGCGAATTTATTACAAGCTTATACGACTGTTTTCAATATTGCTTAACTTGTTTTAATATTAAAAACAAAAATATGGTAAATTCAAAGGGAACGTATATGACATCACTAATAACACTTTTTACCAACGGTAATAATAGATTAAAATAATTAAAATATAGTAGGGTGGGGGAAGATGGGACACCTTTTTAATCTATTTTCTTTTCCAATTTGGTAGTAAACATACATTCAACGATTTTTTATAAAACTTTATCCTCACGGCTCCCATAGACCGTTGTTAATTATTTAAAACACGATCAGGATATTTGGTTATTATGTGTCAAAGGTGTCCCATCTTCCCCCACCTTACTATAAGTTATTAAACTGTAGAAAGTACGTTTGATAATAACTTACCAATACAAGTGGGCGGTGATCCAGCAGGGGACGTGAAACCGGAATTGCAACTGCATGTATAGGACCCTATGTTGTTCGCACACGTACCAGCACCAGACACCCCACAAGCCGAAGTATTTAGACATTCGTTGATATCTGTATAGTTTGTTAGATAATATTTTAAATCCTAACACTTAATGTAGAACTGTTATAGACAATTACAACTTAATGCTTAACAGAATTAAGTTTTTTTTTAAAGTTTGAGCTGAATTAAATGGACCGTTAAACCTCGCCATTTAGTAATGCTGTGATTTTGATCAATTTTGTAACATTTATACCTGGACAGTTCGTTCCATCGGGAGTGACCGCTGTACCGGTGGTATTAAACGTAGCTGTGCTTGCCGTTTGGTTAAAACCGGTCGGACAATTGCACTGGAAGATGGATGGGCTTAACACGTTGCAGATGGCTTCGGATGCGCACGGGTATGTTTGTGCAGCTGATGCGTTGGTGTACAAGCTTGCGTCACAAGGATTCGTTACTATAAGAAACAATTATCTACCATTAATTACGAGCTTTATAAAATATCGCTAAAACGCATTACCGTTAGACACTGTCCCGGTGGTGATAGTGTTCATATAAGTGTAAGCGGCTGAAGCGGATGAAGCCCCGGAGACGGTATGACCTGTTAATGTGAGCCCGGGGGATGGAGTAACATCAATTTTGTAGAGGAAAAACACTGTGGAAACACAAAAACGCAGCGTTAATAATCGTTATAACATTCAAGAGATTTTCCGATTTTTAAAATTAGAATGCAAAAGTTTAATAAAAGTAATACTACTTTCAAAAGACCGACCGAGACACTGTTCTCGTCGGGTTCTATTAAAGTAGTCTTTGAATTAAGTACCTCCCATGGCGTTCAGGAGGACAACCTGAGACGATAGTAAGATAAGGACAAGAAGAGCTGAATGTCCCATGCTTGCTTGTGTAGTTGTGATATTTATTGTTTATTACGATATTACCTGTCTAAGAATATTTTAATCTGCAAAAAAATAAATATTAGTTTATAAAAGCTAAACGTATTGACTGATTGACTGAAGAATAATTTTATTCTAAAAAATATTTTCTGCCGTCGCCCCGAATAAAACAACTGACAACGGTGAGCCGTAATTAGTTTACCTCCCCAGGACAACTTTCATTTTCCAATTATCGCCCACCCCCCAGCTCTTTTATAGTCGTATAAGAAGGAAAAAGGGGGGAGGGGGTAAAAAGGCCTTTCTAGCCCCTCCCGAACAAAGAATGGAGAAAGTGAACGCGCTTTTAGATTTAGCCCCCAGACGTGAACAACGTCATGACGTACGTACTATGTATTCGTCATACTGATAATTCATGCATGACTGCGCTAATAAACTAAAGAATGTCATTTATTTACACCTGGAGTTTGGTGCCTAAAATAAACCAAAATGACGCATCGATTTGTCCTGGGAATTCAGACATTCGATTTGGACTGTTCTTTATTATAACCAGTTTGATATAAAAGATTCACCGTTTTAAAAAGTGAGGGCGCGCTGAATGCAAAACTGGCAATATATTTTGAAAATGTAATCAGGTATACTCTAATTACGCAATACAGATTACAATTATACTGTAATTTCTGGCCGGTTTTCATTTTAACGCTACAAATGCTAAAAAAATTGTTAAATATAAACGAAAGTGTGTCAATATTTTAAAAGGCCTGCACTTGTTGGTGTGTATTACCGAAACTTATGTTCTGCTTTCACAATTTCGTCAGTCTGGTTTAGGTCATTCAAGCCACCACTTTTTTTCAACAAAACAGCAAAACTTTCTTCTCGTGTTAACGGCTGGGTTGACTTGTAAGTGATTAATTTCCGCGCCCATCTTTCACTCCAAAGTTTCTCTGTGTTGAGACAATTCGCAGGAAACCGCGCCTACAACGCTTTTACTTTATATCGGTCGCAATACTTGGGTGCAACTTTAATATTCTATTTTTTTCCCGAACATCAAAAGGCACATCAGCTTCCTGTATTTCTGGAAGCGCCAAGTCTCGCAAAGTTGCTCGTTTTCTATTTCGGTACTGCGAACAGAAAACGATAGATACAATTTTAAGACGACAGTTTATTCTCAACGCTCCATTATAGGAGTTGTAATGATACGGTTGTCTAATTCCTTAAATGTTCTTTGTTTACCACCAAATGAGACGACAGAAAATAGAATTTAAAATGTCCTATGTTACCCCAACATACAATATGTTGTAAAAATGTATAAAGCAGCAGACAGAGATCGGAAGACACGTGTCATTTTTTATAACCATCAACGGTCAAATTATTGCCAATATTTCCTTTTATTTTCGTGACCAACTGCGTTCAATCATTCGCCGCTTTTTAAATGAAATCCTTGACTTGAAAATCCTTGTTTCTAATATGACTAAAAGCTGTGTACATATTCGTGACATATGCTGCTGCTGGCCCGGTGCCATAAACGTGTGCATATGAGTCTATTGTTCGTTAAAACAACATCAAGCCTTGTGTTTTCTATCGATCTTATTTAAAGCGAATCGATTTATATTATATATTATTACCATATTTTTGAGGTTTTGCCTTGTTTTTCAATATGGAATGTTTTGATGACGTCAATATCGATACGTCACACGCATTATATAGTATTCTTTTATCTTCGCCGCCTCGATAAGCTAGCTACCATGATTTTCTCTATGGGCCTTTGTCACTGTAGTGGGTTCTATGCTTGAAAACCTAATTAAAATTGACATAATTGGTGATTAATTGCATTTACCTTAAAGAAAGGAAACAGGGCGTACAGTGCCTTTAACGACGTACAAACCAAACACGGGAGCCTATACTGTACGATTCTGGCTGTGGTTATATATATATAGATTAGGGCGTATCGAAGCCATCTACGTCATGATGTGGGCGAATTCCAAAACGCAAAACATTTTACCCAAAAAAGATTTTAATAGACGGTATATAATAGGGTGGGGGAAGATGGGACATCTTTTCAATCTATTTTCTCGTCAAATTTGGTAGTAAACAAAGAACATTCAAAGAATTATAAAACCATATCTTCACGACTTCCATAGACCGTTGTTAATTGTTTAAAACACGATTGGGATATTTGGAAATTATGTGTTAAAGGTGTCCCATCTTCCCCCACACTAATGTATAAATAACTCAAAAAAACATGCGGATTTGAGTATCGTACAGGTTATTGTATATAATGGTTCATGTTTTCGTTTTATTTTATCGTTCCGTTCGGTATTAAACAAATGATATTTACAGAACCATATACCCGTATACTCATGACTTTAAAAGTGCGTTGTTAATTTTAAAAACATGATCAGAAAATATGGGGTGTTATGTGCCTTGTCACATTAACTTTAGATACATCGCACTGAATAACACTTGCAAAAGTAGGTGCGTACTACAGGATTCCTCATTTTTTTTAATTATTGTATGACACTCAATCGAATTAATACCACAGAAGTACAGAACCACGCTTTGTGTCGTCCTGTTTTTTCAAATATTGTTTAATATTCGAAATTCCGTTGCGAGAGTCCAGTATCACGTTTTATAGTGTCACTTTTTTTCGGCGTCCGTTAAAAACATGAATGAGAACGCAGTATTATTGGGTAATCTGATGACTGATATACGAAGCACTCGTTCGTCCATTTGCGACCCACACAAAACCGTTGCGCAACATGCGCGACTATGGGGGCGGCAACGCCCCAAAGTCTTTTGTTCCAAAAGCAATTCCGTGTCGGTCAGGCATATCATAGGTCATTTGTCATAACAACGTAGGATCCCAAAATAAGACTAATCCTGCTCATAACGGGCGCGGCCCTTTCCGCTAATACGTAGAAGCTTTTTTAGGGACTCACATGCGGCCGAAATGAAGATTTATGTTCGATTTCTTTTTTGAGACCCGCCGGCCCGAAAAAGGAGTTTAAACGGCCGATTATATTCCTATTTGTGCATAAATGCGTTCGTCGCTATGTGTGGTATACTGTATATACAGTAGGGTGGGGGAAGATTGGACACCTTTTACCTCTATTTTCTGGCCCGTTTAGTAGTAAACAAAGAAGATTCAAGAAATTATAAAACTATATGCCTATGACTCCTATGGCCGTTAGTAATTGTTTAAAACACGATCAGGATATTTAGATATTATGTGCTAAAGGTGTCCCATCTTCCCCCACCCTACTATAGGTTTCGACTCATTTTGTTCGGTGTGGTCCTATTATCGTACGAATAAAGCTTTATAGGATAGTTATACCTTACGCCAAACAAATTGAATAAAGTCGTATAACGAATATTACACAAAATGAGGTACACAAAAAGCAAGCAGTGTTCGAAATACAGCATAAATGGCAATAACGTATATACCGGCATTTCATACACTTAAACATTCTGCTACGTAACAGAAAAAGGCATGAACCCATTTCCACATTAAATGAAGACACGAACGTATAATAACTATTATGGCGATTTCGTTATGTAGGGGTTTTCCATCGCCGAAGAAAATTACACGTTTAGTTTTGGTTTGTTTTTATGTACAGAAATTCCTAACATCCCGATCCCATTGTAGAGCTAGATGCGATGATTATATCAGTTAAAGACTTCTAACCCTGGCGTTTATTACGGTTCAAGTGTTTCGGTGCTTGACTAATGGGTCTTAGCGTGAAAAAAGTCGCCACGCTATAAGGCAAAGTTAAAGTCCACCAGTTACGACTTCACGTTAATTTCGGACCAAATAGAGTCGGGAACACATACAGCGTCTGGCTGATCTTATAACTTAGAAATGCTTGAGAAAGGCACAATTCGCCGTTTCTTTTAGGTCAAAATATTTTTAACCGTTTTATCGCGCAATGTCTTAATAAGTTCAATGAAACGTGCAGCTTTTCAAATAGCACACCGTACGTCATAATAGAATCCAACGTTTGGATGTGACGTCACGCTCACTCCTATCTAGATTTAGCGTCGATGAGCTATTCGAACGTCGTCACGCGATGGAGCTTTTACGTGGGCGAAAAAAAGGAATTGTGGTGGTTCCTTTATATTGTTCTTGAAAGAGAATGAGAGACGAGTTTGAAAGACAAAAGCTGTGTGCGTCTTGCTTATACTAGCCCGTCATCACCACCGTATAATATTAGTTAGTGTGGCACGACTTTGTGTCGTACAAATGAATTGTAAGCACCACGCCTGACCGTTAATAGCGTGTTTCTCCTGAACAAATGTGACGCGTTACGTTTCAAACTAATTCAGGCGTAACGTTAATTTAAAATGAGAAATCTATTCAAGCGAAGTCGTATTTAAAAACTTTAGCAAATCTGTAATTGACAGTTTTGTCTACATTTGGGGCGCCAAAAAGTACAGCTGTTGCGCCCACCCTACGTGTATATCGTTTGTTGTGACTACGAACTTTAATGCCTTTTTCTTGACAGAATAAATATCTCAATCGTCACATGCCAATTTTTTGCGTTCGCATAAGTTTAAAACGATGAGAAACGAACTTCGCGCGGTGAAACGGACATGATGTAAGTGACCTGAAAACCGGCTATACAGACCGTCTTCCGCCCGTGTCCATCTTACGTAAACTACAGGGTGTCACTCCCAATCTATAAAAACGTCGTTTCTATAAAACCCAGTCTGTCACGCATCCTAAGGGAAATGATGGCTTAAGGAATGCACCCCAACCAAAATACCAACGCCCACGACTACGCATTAAATAGTTAATAATACCCATCCGTGAAAAGACCAAGTTTACGTCCATGTTGCTCAATATCCTGCCCATCCTTCAACCGCAAAGTTAAATCATGGATTTGAAAGCGAAAATATTTAACTCGTAAAATCGAATTAAGTCGGCGTTGCCATTTCTTGTGGGCAACCTTTTCACAAAAGCGTACGTGATCAATGTAACACCTACATTAATAAAAAAGACATGACTCGATGATATTTTCCCTCCTAATCTATAGGGTGTTGGCTGTATATAAATACTTTTCCTTAATTGCGAGAACCCACATCGGTGATACGGTTCATGTTTCAGTATAACCCCTTTGGAATTTAAGTTTAAATGTCGATATGTGTACACTGGCATTTAATGTTGCAACTTCCATTACCGAATAAGGCTACGTTATGGTGCACATTCTTCGTATGCTGAGACGGTGAAGTGTGACCTTTTTGATCTAACAGGTGCAAAGAATTTCACACACATCTTTATAATATATCGCATAAAAGAAAACCCCGTATTTAGGGTCGGTCCCCAGGACAGCTAGTTCAACTTGTGTGTTTTCTATGATAAACCATTTGGCCAAGACATACAAAAATGACTATGTATCGTTTTTCAGTCTTGACGGGGCGAAACTTGCGCTATAGTGCCCTCTTTCAGTTAAATCCCATACATAATATATCTTGCCGTTAAAACTTAATAAATCGTCTAACTTTTTGAAATATTTTTTTTGTGTCTGAAATGACGCACATCATACGCACGAAATGGGTTATATAGTAGGGTGGAGGACCGTAAAAAAACTGTCCGATGTTAAATAAACAAAAAATAGGGAAAAAAACTTAGAAAAACGGAACACAGTTAGTAAAAGAGAAAATTACAAGAGGTAACATTTTGTGATCATCATAAAAGCAGTCGTAAGTCAACAAACATGTGTGTACCGGTTACATGTCCTTGAAAGTATATACAAAATAACGACACCCCTCGTTTTCTG
The DNA here is from genome assembly GCF_009617815.1 of Ciona robusta. NCBI lineage: Eukaryota > Metazoa > Chordata > Ascidiacea > Phlebobranchia > Cionidae > Ciona > Ciona robusta. The sequence continues at coordinate 2,842,848 of NC_143241.1, read as the reverse complement.
CCTATCAATGACGAGCACTAAAGCTGCGAGCAAATATTTATCCTAATTGTAACAACATTGTTTTCCGTGAACAAATCGCAATGTTGCAACAGCAGGTGGTCAGACTACGGAGAAGCATATTTTTACTGTGGGTAACAATTAAGAAAAAACGTGTACCTAAACATATATAGACGTTAGGGAAACCAAAAAAGCAATTTTAAAGATCATATTTCTTGTATCTTGTAGCCATTAAATTGCCGTTTTCTTAAGGGACGTTTTAAGCACAATGGCAAGCGTTAAATCTAACAAAGTGTTAAGTATGATCGCAATGGGTTTGATGTGGTATGTAGTCGACGCCAGAAATCTTTTCGTGGACCGAAAAGAAGCAAAACCGCACAAACTTTTGCTTGTGTCCTTCGACGGCTTCAAGTAATTGAATGTTATCTTGCTTTTAATGAATGGTATCTTATTTCGAGTGGTTGCGGGATTAAGGCCTCTGGTTTGATGGCGTCGATATGGGTGTCCTGTTGTGGCCAGGCAGCGATCTGTCTGGAATTGAAGACCATTGTTCATGCTTACATACGTGGCTCCATAAGGCTCAAGTAAAAGGGCACCCCCCTATACACCTACATACCGTGAAATGCTACGTAAACTTTGAGAATTACGCCTCTTTACAAAAGCTTTATTGCACATGTCACAAAAATTTGTAAGGGGTTGCCAGCAATCTTCCGGAAACGGTCTAATTTTGTGATCAAATTACATTCTCAATACTTTTAGATGGGATTATGCGGACCGTACTCCTGAACTGGAAGCATTTCAATATTTGCGCGCGAATGGCGTCACGGCAGATTACATACAAGGGCCCTACCCAACACAGACGTCACCAAGCCATTTCACCATAGCTACAGGTAAACAAATGCAATATAGATAACAGGTCAACCGATATGTATATTTAGTTTTGAGTGTATATTGACTGTGGCATATCTTAATAAAGTATGTTTGAAACTAAATAAACCATGTAGTCGTGTGCAATTTATTATAAAATGGCATTGAACCTATAGGAAAACATCCAACTATCCTGATCGTGTTTTAAATAATTAACAACAGTCTACTAGAGTCCTAAGGTCCCCCCCACCCTGCGGAATATACACAGCCAGCACGTTAAGTAATCAGCACAATAGGGAACGTATATTTATTGTTTGCATAATCACTTGAATATTGAAAATATGCAACGATGTCAAACGTACGTGTGTATTTAATGACGTATTGCAATGACAAGTTTTAATGTTGAATTTATTTAAACTTTTGACCTATACACAGTCTTACAGTCCTATACTATATGGATCAGATCCTATACGGTGTGTCACGCCAAGCGACCTAGCATTTCGCCCTAAGTTGGCCCACCACACCCAAACCTAGAAAAACATATGCCTTTTTTCAACGATCATATAGTTATGTAGTTTTGTGTGTTGGTAACGGACACGTGGGCCCGGTGTGGCGGAAATCTGGTTCCCAAGAAATGTGGTTCCCATTGGCTACTGCGCATGCGTAGACACAGTACATTTTTATCAGAAATTTTTAAACCTGGTTTCGAACGAAACATATATTCATGTTTTTTTTATATAGTTTATTCTATTTAATGTGAAAATGTAGGTTTTGTCGCCCTTTTTCGTTGTTGATCACGTGTTGACGGTAGGCTAGTGGTCACTGGTTATACGTAATAATGTATATTTTTTTAATTAAAATACAGCATAAATTTCTATTAAAGAGATAATTCTTTAAACATAAACTTACGAAGTTTGTCGCATCTAACAACTGTTATTTTTAGTCGGAAACAAACTTCTGTGACACCAGCATGTTTAAAGTTATTTTCTTTATCACCACATGCATGGTTAAAGATATGCAGTAATATCTAATGGGGTGGGGAGAGATGGGACATCTTTTCATTCTATTATTTTTCCGATTCGGTAGTAAACTAAGAACGTTTTAAGAATTATAAAACCGTATCCCATCGACTCCCAAATAGACCACTGTTCATTGTATAAAACACGATCAGGATATTTGGATATTATGTGCTAAAGGTGTCCCTTCTTCTCCCACTCTACTATACTATTCTCCTAATTCTTAACTTTTTTTACCATATTAGAAAGATGATGTCATACAGTATAGTTATGAATGTAAAAAATTAGGGAAGATGGGACACCTTTAGCACGTAATGTTCAAATATCCTGATTTTGTTTTAAACAATTAACAACGGTTTATGGGAGTCGTGAGAATACAGTGTTATAATTCTTTGAACGTTGTTTGTTTACCAGCGAATGGGGCGAGTAATAGAATGAAAAGGTGTCCCATCTTACCCCACCCTACTATATATAATAGAGCCATATACAAAACGGGTGGGCATTGTACGAAGTTCCCCAGTTACATACTTCGCCCACGCAATCTTTACAAAGGCTGCGTTTATGTGACATAGAAAACCCCTTATGGCTTAATATACGATGTTGCGCCATTTGTTCTATATACATTTACCAACAAATAGAATCCATACATCCTGCCCTGGTCGTATTGACTGTGCATTAATATATCGCGTGAGAAAACTCGCCATATTTCCAATAAAGCTGATATACCTTTATAACTGTAATCCCTTGGCAAAAACACGAAAAAAGCATCGTATTATATTCGTTCAGACGACGTAAATTTGATTGTGTCTTATAAAGCTAGTTTTAAACAATTAAACAAATATTTTTGTTGAAAAAAAATAAAACCTAAAAATGGCATGATTTCTTTTCACATATAAATATTGTATATATAACAAATAACACCCAACGTATATGTGTTTGGAATAAATCTTAAACATATAATTCGAAAACGAGCGTGTCGTGGTTCCTTTATACTGATAACGCATTGTGATAAGTTATGTTGTAATACCTAAACTTAGTAGTTTTACAAGCTGACATAGGTGGTATAAAAGCATTATACAAATGGTGTTATAAAACCAAACTTAATTTCGTTTATGCACTGCCTGAAAGTTGTGGTTAATTGTTATGTGTTCGAAAATTCGATATGTATATGACTAATATATGACATCTGCTCTCAGTAAATCATATACAGTAGGGTGGGGGAAGATGGGACACTTTTTAACTCTATTTTCGCGTCCCATTTGGTTGTAAACAAATAACATTCAAAGAATTACAAAAACCGTATTCTCACAACTCCTATATAGACCGTTGTTAATTGTTTAAAACACGATGAGGATATTTAGATATTATGTGCTAAAGGTGTCTCGTTTTCCCCACCCTAGCCTACTATATGTTTACTGTTAGTGTTTGATTAATGATTATTATGGCCAATTGAAGCGCTGTAACTAGGATACAAAAACTGGGCCTAATATATAGTGGAGTGGAGGAAGATGGGGCACCTTTAGCACATAGTATCGAAATATCCTGGCCCTGTTTTGAACAATAACAGCGTTCAATGACAGTCGTGATAATAGGGTTTTATAATTCTTTGATTTTTTTGTTTTCTACCAAATGGGACGAGAAAATAGAATAAGTAAGTGTCCCATCTTCCCCCAGCACACTATTATATTTGTTATATTGGCCTGATAGACTAACTAATACCACTGCCCCATATATAACCGATATTATACGTTTTATAAAAAAAACATATTTTAACCGAAGGACAATGCAATCATACATAAATTAATGTGTATATGTAACATAATTCTGTGACAGTGGGACAACGACATTTGTCGCAGTACGTGTGTTGCGTGTTCATACACCTCGTGTCAGCGTACGGGTTGGATTGCATTACACATGCATTACTAATTAATTTCTGAATGGTTTGATTATTTCTAATGTATAGCAGGGGGAAGAGTCGTTAGATCACGGTTTTGTGGTTCTGTAAATGTTTACTATAAAATAGAACGGAAAAAAACAGAGTGAAAAGCCCTCCACCCGCCCCAGTATATATAAATTATCATCAATCGTGGTGCAAAACGCGTTAAAAGTGTATTGCTTTTGGTCTAATATGCTATTATGTTATACGTTGTAGGTCTATACACCGAGTCCCACGGTGTTGTACACAACTGCTACTTTAATATCAGTGAACAACAAGTGCGAGACACATTCTACACTACACTTGCAGTAAATGAATGGTGGGATAATGGGGCGGAGCCTATATGGATAACAGCTGTCAATCAAGTATGTTGGAATACCTACCAAGTAATCATTAGGTCACGGTAAACATGCCCAGTCATGTTATATTGACGTCATGTGTGTTATACGTTAGAAAAATGGACTTCGACCGCTAGTTAAGTTATCGTAAGTGTTTTATGGTTTGATTTATTATGTCAATTAAATTCCTTATTCCAACAAAAAGTCCTTGTTACAGCAGTGGTTTTACGTCACTCAAACTATTATACACCTTTCAGTTTTGGGGTTCGACTTCGCAAGTCGTTTTAACGTAAAAGCTTCATACGTTCATAACTTTAGAATTATTGATAATTAGGTGTTTTATTATTATTGGAAAACAAGGCGCAAAAGAACGACTGGCAATAAGCTAAACCATAGATATTCTAATACGTATTATGGAGTATCGATGGTTAAACAGCTAGGAAAGATGAATAGCGGCTGCTCAAAGGTTTACCATTCATGTACAAAAAATATGAAACACTCTTTCGATGCCTGGTTTTTTGATCAAACCAATTCACTCGCGTTCTGCGCTCTGGCGCCAGCTTGCGACGCAAAGTGTTTGCACTAGAAATACAAAGACAATTGCACAATTTCAGCATTAAGTATTGGTTTCATTACCACACTTGCTAAAAAAACAGAACAGTTTATTTATTGATAGTTTCATGTTCCTTAAAGAGGGTTGTTTATAGTTAAACACACAACTATATATTCGATATTTTCTGCTAATGAAGTCCAACTTACCCCACTGCTAAAGATATTAGATATAGATCACTGTATTAATTGGTCCGTTTTTAACGTTTTTCAAAAGGACTTGACATTTCGACGTGTCATTTAATTTATTTCGGTAAAAGGTTCGACACCATTTTCCAGGTGTGTTTTAAATCGTTACATTTAGTGTGTGTTGTTTTGTTTGAGCCTATCTAATACACAGTTAATGCATTGATTAAGACGTGATTTAGCAAACTAATCGAAGTTTTTTTTAACAGGGCCTACGTAGCGGAGGTTACATGTTTCCTGGAAGTTATGCAAGCATTGGCGGTGTAACTGCCACAAAACGTATTTTGGAAACTTCTGATTCACCGTTTGAAGAATCGGACTGGAGAGTGAGAATAGACGAGACAATGAAGTGGTTCAATGATGATGGTCTTGATATGATTGCCTTGTACTTTGAACAAGTAAATATAAATACCCAAAATTCGAAACATTGAACTTACCTAGATAGACTTATTTAGCTTAGCACATAACATCCAAACATCCTAATCGTGTTTTAAAAAATTAACAACGGTCTATGGGTGTCGGGAGAACACGGTTTTATAAATCTTTGAATGTTCTTTGTTTACTACCAAACGGAACGAGGTAATAGAGTGAAAAGATGTCCCATCTTCCCCCACCCTACTATATATACAATAATCCCATAATGTTTGAATTTTTAGCCTGACGTTTACAGCCATAGATACGGACCAGACAGCCCCGGAATTGCTAACAAAATAATGCCGTTGCTAAATCGAACAATTATGTACTTGATTGAAAAAGTTGAAGAAGCTGGCCTAACTGATGATCTGAACATCATTATTACAAGGTGATTTCTAAACTATGTTTCATAGCCCAATAGTGAGTTGTAGAGATATAGTGGGGTGGGAAAAGATGGGACACTTTTAGCAAATAATTTTTAAATATCCTGATCGTGTTTTAAACAATTAAGAACGGTCTACGTGAGCCGTGACCATACGGTTTAATAATTCGTTGAATGTTCTTTGTTTACTACCAAATGAGACGAGAAAAATGGAATGAAAAGGCGCCCCATCTTCCCCCACCCTACTATATCAGTATTGCTTTACGTCTACACTCAGCCTACAGAGCTATATTTTACTGCACAGCATACTTATTTGGTCATGAAAACATAAATATTTCGTTAGGAAATAAAAAAAGTTTTTATTTGGTAGTAAAAAAAGTATATTTACAGAATTTTATAACCTACATATTTAAAATTCTAAAGGAGGATTGTTAAATGTTTAAAACTCGACCAAGAAATATCGAAATGAGATGTATAAGCCAACGGTATCCCACCTTACTCTCTATAGTACAGTATATAACAACCGATACGAAAATATATAAAAAAAAACAATATTACATAGCTGGTCAAAACGACTCTGGAATATCAGGACACTCTTGAGGAATTTTGTATTAACTTTTATTGGTCTAACTCTGTAATGGACACTAAAAAAAACAAAAAAAATTCCACCTTTATATCAAAACTATTTACACGTTTCAATATTTTTGCAGTGACCATGGTTTTACCGAAATTGACAAGACAGTAGGTCGTGAAGATGCGATATCACTTGCCCAGTATGTAAACCAATCTTTTATTGACTTCCAATTCGCCTACTCGGCTATTGCACTAGTGGAACCAAAGCCAGGTTACGAGGAATACGTACGCGACGAACTGCAAAGTAAGATGGTCTTGTTTGTGCCTGATAAATATAAATCCATTTACAGACTGTAGCATACATTAATTCTGGTATTCCTACTTTTGAGTTCTGTAATTAAATTTAAAATCCAACACCGTTTTAGAAGTATAGTAGTGTGGGGTAAAATGGGACAGATTTAAAAAAAACTTCTTGCGGGCTCAATTCCTGCCCTACAGATTACTGTAATTAATTATTAAAAATCGGTTTTAAAATATGAGAGAATATGTACTGAAGTTTTCCAATTTCATCCACCCCACTACATGGGTTGATATTTTTGGGATGCTTAGCCTAGTCTTGGTAGTAAAAAAAGATGTTTACAGAACTATATTATCGCAGCTTTGCAACAGTTAAACATCGTTGCTACCTGTTTAAAACACGACTAGAAAATATGTGATTTATGTGTTAACGCTTTCCAATTTTACCTTACATTACTATAATACTTGCCGTCTTTTAAAACAGAGGGTAACCCACACATGCAAGTCTTTCTAAAACAAGATCTTCCTGAGAGGTTGCATTACACACACAATGATCGTATTCCGTCTATTGTTATTAAAGTTGATCCTGGTTATGCTGCGTATCAGGTTATTTTAATACTATATGGTGTTATAGAGTGGGGCCGGGGAAAGTGGGACACCTTTTCATCATTTTTTTCTCGTTCCACTTGGTGGTAAACAAAGAACCCTCAAAGAATTAAAAAACTACGACTCTCAGACCATTGTCAATTGTTTAAAACACGGTTAGAATTTCTGGATATTATGTGCTAAAGGTGTCCTATCTTTACCCACCCTACCATAACTTATTTTTATTTAAATGCTTGTTTCTGTTACCTAAAATAGATATTCCCTGGTATTCATGTAAACGCTGGCGAGCATGGCTACGACAACAACTTGGAGAGCATGCGGGCATCTTATTACAGCATTGGGCCATCCTTTAAGGTAATCACTACACACCAAATATTCTTTCTGGCCATATTAGTCATGCAACTTTTGGGGCTTTCAGAAAAACTACTCATTTTCCGGGTTCGAAACAGTAAACATGTATCCGCTAATGTGTCACCTGCTGGGTCTTGAGCCAGCTCCAAACAACGGCTCATTATCCGTCCTTATGGAAACCTTGGTATCCGAGAGTGAAACGACAACTTTGAAAGACCGTGAAACAACTGGCAGCAGTACAACTATTCCTTTGTTAGAACAAACGACCACTGGAAGTGCGTCAAAACTGAACGGAGCAAACCTTATGCTTGTATTCATGTGGCTGCTAATCGCAAGTGTTTTGTAAACATATTGTGCATAGCCGTCCGCTGTATTATTTGATCGCACATATAAACATTTAACGGGTGAAACATTTAACGGCCTATAGGGTGCGGGAAGACGGGACACCTTTAGCACACAATATCTAAGTATCCTGATCGTATTTTTTAAAAATTAACCATGGTCTATAAAGGTTGTGAGGATACGGTTTTATAATTCTTTGAATTTTTAGAATAAAAAGGTGTTTCATCTTCCCCACGCAACTATTTACGGTTTTAAGTTTCAATTAACCGCTTTACTTGTTCTGAAAAGACATATTATTGGCGGAAGATATAAGATGTTGTCTATTCTCTATAAAAATATGGTTATAATGTAACTTTACGCTCATATTTGTACTGCAGTCGGACTTTAGCATGCTTTGTATATAATTCTTATCCTGTTATATGCAGATTGTCTGTAGTAAGGTGGGGAAAGATGGGACACCTTTTCATTCTATTTTCTCGTCCCATTTGGTAGTAAACAAAGAATGTTTAGGGAATTATTAAAACGTATCCTTATGATTGATGTAGGTCGTTGTTAATTGTTTAAAATACCATCAAGATACTTAGAAATTAGGTGTTAAAAGTGTCTCGTCTTCCCCACCTTACTGTATATTAATCCAACATCTACTTTCACAACAACAACTAACTTGTACCAGATCGGTTGTTAGTACGAAATTTTGTGATCAAATATATTATACAAATGCGATTTGTCAAACTTATTTTATAATATAAGTATTAAGGAATAAAATGCGAGAAAATTTAAACAGCAATCTGTTACTCGCTGAACTTTTTCTTTTTAATCCAACATACTTTTCGTTGTCCGGAACCCGTCAAGGGATGCGTGATTTACGGGAAACCGTTAATCCCCCTTGTTAGCCCTGCACAAAACAAACTGTTTAGAAAGGTAACAACATTTATATGGGTTCTGTTTTCTGACTGCTCGTAGACAGTTCGTGGAAATTGAATCACTTAATTTTCAGTATGAAGAATTTAAGTCAAGAACTTGTAGTTACAGATGACCGTTAAAACCATTGACGGAGGACTTATTTCTTTAACTAGTTAACAATACCATAGTTTAATAATGTATTATTATTAAACTATGGTAATACCATAGAATACTAATTTACAAATTTTAATCTGAAATTAGTATATTTGTCCACTAAAAAAAAGGCTGTTACATTTACTAATCCAACGTACCAAAGACACGATTCTTTATATTAGTAAACTGTCACTAAATCGTGACAATAACAATGGGGCCAATTCATTGCCCTTTTATCTGTAAGTTAGTATTCTATGATAATACTGAGGCAGGTTTCATTCATTTCATTCATTCAGGTTAGGCTTATTTTTACAAAGGTTCGGGGAGAATGACTATAGCTTACATGTAGTCGCACGGTGTCAGCAAAGAGAACAAAGAATTTCATGACATCTTTTGTGAAAGAATCAGAGGTTCGTTTTTTTATCAACGACTAAAGTGATAATTTTGTTCGTTATTTTTGTATGGTTATGTTATTATAGTTTACATTGTATTATACCAAGTAGTGTAGTCATGGCTTTGATATCTACAGTCTTATAGGACCCTCCGTTATTCATATATTAGGACGTGTCCTTTGTTGCAAATTTAATGAACAGCAGTTAATAAGAAGTTTTAAGTCTTTGAAAGATTCTGCAAAAAGTGATACAATTTGTATATAGCTGCATGAACCTGCTTTACGTTGTAAAATTTCAGATTATTGTTTTGTGTGCTGGTCAATATTTTTACTTTATTTATAGTCTTTATTTTTATTGTTATAGCAGTTTTAATTTAATATTTGAAAAAAAATCGCGGTGCTAGTAAAGAATCTTCCCCCACCTTATTTTCTAACCCCTATAACCACTAACCCCCTAACCATCAACACCTAACCACTAACACTTTGTGACTTTACCAGCCTATTCTGCTATGTACCGGAAAATTCTTCACTAGTGCCAAAATCATTTGCATTGTTGCATATGTATATAAATGATTTATTGTAACTTTGCGTATATTGTAATTTAAACCTTTTTTGCATTATTCAACCAATATGTAACATTCTTTTGGTGTTATTTTAACAGAAGTGTTTAAAAGTTCTCTTTAGTAAAATACTTTTATTGACTAATGTTAAAAACACTTGGTCAAGTGTATTACAAAACGTCAAGATTGCCAAGCGGAAAAGGAAGCCGGACAGCAGTGCCTCGTCCCAATCTAGCAGCTCAAAATTAGCGTCCGCTAGCGCTTCCACCACTGGGGGTCGCAATACAACCACCACATCGGTTAGTTCAGCTGAAAGCAGTTCCAAAATGTCCCGGTGAGACACATGGTTGTATTGTTAGCAAATTTTATAGTATCAGTTCAAAATTCCCCCTGTATCACGGTAAAAATCAAGAAATATATCAATACAGGGAAATCTGGTGTTTATTCGTTGATCTATGGGGTGCTGGGTAGTTTTCACTTTTCACTATCACCCATTTCACAGTGATTCCAGCTTCTATGTAGGGTTTGTGGCAGTACCATGCTTTACCGAAGTTACCCATAGAAACACATCTGATAAAAACTATTGTTGCACAAACAAAGTCACATATTATTAAAACTCAAACTACTATATAAATTGTTTGATGTATCTGTTTCTGATTTTCGGAATGTTCATTACTTCTGTATTTGTATAAATGTACCTTTTTGGCTCGACAGTGACCAACAAGGTGCATTGGTAGCAACTGACCCTTTACTAGTAATACCATGTTAATATGTTCACTTGTACTAATAATTTAACTTATATCATTTTACCTATATCATTACATTCATGTCCAGTCGTTCCTCAATGCAACACAACGGGGGAGGAAACCCACACGCACGTAGATATATTGGACTTGATCAAATATGGGAGGATTTACAAAAAGGCATCAGTCAGGTATGTGAATATCTTATTCTGTCAAACTGAATTTCCAGAAGCACCTGTATATTAATGTTGTGTTTTCCCATACTTTAGTATGGACTTTTTAAAACACAACAAAATTATATATATATATATATATATACATAAAATATATATAGCCTATGTTTTTTTAACATGATGATTTTTGTTCAGCTTGTGCTTGAAGTTCAGCTTGTGCTTGCTTTTCAGGTATATGCAAGACAAAGTATGGAGAAGAAGAGATATATGGAACTCTATACGTATCCTTTTATATTAGTTTCTTTTTTTATGGACACCAGGACTTCTATCAATATAACAACCTGGATTAGCATTTACTATAGTTAGTTTGATAATGAAATAATTAAAGGTCCTAACCATAGGCCTGCTTGTGGTATCTTTTTGTTGGTCACCGGGCACCAATTAAGACACCCTACTTTGTGTGGTGATAAATCAATTAATTCTTAGGAATAATAAAATTGAACAAATTTTATCTAATTCTTAGAAACTTACTTTTTGCCATTTTTACTGATTATAAAATTGGCAGTCAATCAATATCCATGCGTCGTCCATTTCTTTAACATAATAAACCCAGCCATGTTTACAACTACTGTACATCTGTGGATCAGAGTGTGTCAGCAAGACAAGCTCCCAACTCATCCACCCCACCAGGGAGGGTCTCCACAACAAAGAAAGACAGCAAAGCAATGACAGGAGCACAGTTTGTTGGCTTCGAGCTTTATAAAAAGCTCAAGCAGAATCTTCAAATGTACCTCGCCGATAAATTGAAGGTGATAAAATGCAGTATTTTTTAGAAAAAAATGCAGTATACTAATTCAGAAGCCCTGTTTGTATCCTATTTTTAAAATGTAGGTTCATTAAAATCCATTTCAAAATTCAAAACTTGAATTATAACGTTCCAAACCAAATACAAGTGATCCACCAAAATGCATTTTGCGACCGCCGAAAGCAAAAAGAGTTAAACTACAGTCGCTACTCGCTACACTAAGCTATGAATTTGTTGAAAAAAATTACCACATTTTTTTAGGTTTTTGTATTTTTTAATTTTCAGAATTTCTGTAACTATATATTTCATAAAAAGGAACTATATCTATATTTCCTAAAAAGTTAAAAAAGGACCATGTAAAAATATAACAAATTCTGGGTCCTTAGGCTGGAGAAAACCTTTTAAATGAAGATGTTCTACTTTTCTACACAAATCAATGGGAAGATTATCGTTTTAGTAGCCGTGTTTTAAACGGGGTGTTCGGTTATCTAAATCGCCACTGGGTGAAACGTGAATGTGATGAAGGGAGAAAGGAAATTTATGAAATATATTCGGTAAGGATTTCTAATGTGTAAATTAACAGATTCCTAATTTTATTCCTCTGAAAACGATAAAAAACAGATTTATTTAAAATAACAAAATACATGTTATTTGTTGAAGGGCAAGTATTCTCTAATGCTATGCTTTTGTTAAAAACTTAAATGTTGTGACTATGAATGTGCTTTTTATATTTTTAAATCTTGGTTTACATAGCTCTGTGAAGATTTTTTTACATCGTTTGAGGAGTATTCAAATTTTGTAATCTGTTAAATAAGAATTAACATGTTTTTTTATCTCCAATCAATGTCTTTACACTTCACAGTGATTTATTTTGATCTACAGTGGCGCAGCCAGGGGTGAGTTAGGGCATTGCGACCCCCCCTTGTAACTCCCCCCCCCCCAAAAAAAAAAATTAAAAAATAATTTTTTTGGACAATTTTTTGATTAAACCACCCCCCCCCCCTTTTTTTTTATGGCTGCGCCACTGTATATAGATATATATTTATTCAATTGGTGTCACAGATTTGAACTTAAGAAATTACCCACTGACCATTTAAATGTGTTTGTCCATAAAGCTTGCTCTGGTTATTTGGAGAGAGAATTTGTTCAAACCTCTTAACAAGCAAGTCACCTCTGCTGTGCTTAACTTAATTGAGAAGGAAAGAAATGGAGAGACCATAAACACATCCCTTATAAGTGGAGTGCTAAGGTCTTATGGTAAGGAAAACTTTATCATGCTTTGTTTTGTAATATAACTTAACAAGTGCTTTTTTTGTAATGATTATCTTTATGTATATATTATATATGTAAAGTGTATTTGTCATGTGTTTTCTGCATAGCATGACAATCTTAAATTAGAAAGTTTTTCAATGGAAACTTATATGGTAAACTAAACTTGTTTGGTGTCATTCCTGTTTGGAATTTAGGATCAAACCACAACTATTCAGTTAGTCGGTAAATCAGACTCCCGGAATCCTATGCAAACCTTTACTTTAGACTGAGTTCAGAGCGATGATCAAGCAAAGACTCTTTTTTGCCAGGTTATCATAAAGAGTGAGAATCACCAAAGATATCAGAATTATTCACATTTCATTTCGTTAAATAATACAGGACTATATATATTATACAGATGAATTTATGTTTTGCTTTTTGCAATACTACGTTATGTAAACCACATTATTTTTCTACCTACTCAAAGTCTTTATATATAAAGCTTTCATTGAGTAGTCAGATACAGTTAATTAGGACAGTTTCACATAAAAAAGTTTTAGATTTTGTCAAATTTCAGTTGAAATTGGTATCGGGCTGCCCCTTGATATCAGGATCATGAGACCGCGGTCATCAATTGCTAGATCTTCGTCCGATACAGAAGCAAGCAACGCACGTGATGATAATATACTATTAACATCCAGGCAGTCTCAAGGTGATCAATTAAAATCAGTTAGGCAGAGATCATTTATGGTAAACAGTTGTATCTATTGACAGGTTGTTAACACTGGTATATTCAAATATTCTTGCAGATTGTGTGATCATGCTTTAATAATACAGAAGTCAGGTCGCAATTTTATGTCGTTGAATCTGTAAAATAGCATTAAATTTTTTGATTTTAAATGTTATCTAGTTCAGTGGTTCTCAACTGCTGGACCGCTGTCGGTCCCAAAATAGTATTTATAGAATTTTATATCTCAATTGCAAAATGCAAGATGTTAAAGTCTGTACACTGAAGAAATGAAAACATCAAATTTTAAAATTAAAAAACTTTTTTAAACTGATTGAACTGCTAAGCCGCGAAAAACATTAAACTGCTAAGCCGCGAAATTTCTTTTTTTTAAAAATAAAAACTTTTTTAAACTGATTTAGAACTTGGTCAGTTTCTAAATTTCCAGCACTGTGACATAACATGGAGTTCATTGTCTACTTTGGACGTTATCATACGGGATTAGTTACATTTTGGGTTGATTTTTGGAAGTCCACCGCTTCGCAAAATTTGTTTCAAAATTTTCCATACACAAGCTAAAAGGTTGAAAACACAATTCTAGCCTGTTTTTATCTCATTAAAGTACCGATCTGTTTTAACCTTTACAATGCATTTGTTGGTTATAAGTTTGTAGTGAAACTGCAGAATGTAAACTGATTTAAAAGTTGATTTTTAAATGCATCTAACATAACTCTTTACTACAGGAACTTCTAAAATTCATATTTTCCTATCTAGTTGCATTGGGCTTAAGCGAAAATGAACCAAATCGAACGCAGTCACTTTCTGTTTACAAAGAAGCGTTTGAGAGTAATTTCCTCGCTGACACGGAGAGATATTTCACCTCGGAAAGCCAAGAATTTCTTGCTGCAAATCCTGTCACCGAATACATGAAAAAGGTAGCGTGTTTTAAACTGAGATCACAACTTTTAACGCAACATGATTTTAATAAGGCTGTAGGCATGTAGATGTAGGTTATGTAGTTTTAGTGCCCGCTCCCTAAGTAGTCCGGATGTAGTTGTTATTTGTTTTTTTACAATGGCATCTGGCTTTCAGTCTGTTGCAGATATAACTGTAAATACCTTCTAGCTTGATTGTTGACTTTTTCTGTATTTTTTTTATAAAACTAGAATTTATTTTATTACTCTTATTAAAAATATATATATTCTATATATATATACATATATATATAATTATATATATAATATTTATATAACTTTTATGGCAAAAAGATTCCTTCAAAACATAAAACACTGTTCGTGCAGGCTGAGGCGAGGCTCCAAGAAGAGGAGAGAAGGGTCCAACTCTACCTCCACGAATCAACTCATGATCAGCTCGCGAGGAAATGCGAGCAAGTCCTCATCGAGCAACATCTTGAGCAGTTTCACGCCGAGTTTCAAAGTTTGTTAAACGACGATAAAAATGAAGGTAAATGGGATTTTTTGGGGGTAAATATAAGGGAAAGCTCTGAATAGATGGATAAATAAAATTATTAAATAACATCACAAATTTTCACCAGTTTAAGATATAGAAGAGAAATTGTTTTAATATTGCCGATATTTGTAGCAGCATCCTGTGTATTATTTGGAGTGAGGGCAAAAAATGGTAGGGGGGCTGAGATATAGGCGTGTATTACCCATTACCCATTTTGGAATACTCTCGGTTTCCCTACATGCGGTAGTGCAGCACAATTTTTATGCCTTTTGGCTCCAATAGACCCATATTTTTCTTTTTTATGCCTATGTTACTGCATACAAGTATTTAAAAACCATTCTAATCGTTAAACTGTGCATCTAGCACTGTTCAATTTTGAAGAGGGGCAAATATGATCAGCGGACCTGAGATTTAGGGGCGAATCGGCCGTTACTCATCCTGGAATACTATAATCAGCATAAAGTTACCCCTATACACTTTAATCCTGAACCTACAGATCTTGGCCGAATGTTCAAACTGGTTTCTAAGATTAAAGACGGTCTTGGGGAATTAAAAACCTTACTTGAAGCTCATATTCATAATCAGGGTGATGTTGCAATTAAACAATGCGCAGATACAGCGGTTAATGTAAGTAAATTACATGAAGATGAAGTGAACATTTTTTGTATTTAATGTTTTTTTTACTTTCATGTTAAGTTAACAGAATTTGCTTTTGTAGCTTTTTTTTTCAAATTTAAAATGAAATTTCTGTACAAAGCAGTAAAATTTGCCATGTTTAATTTAAACCCTTTAGCCACATAGGAGAGTCAGAAGTTACCAAACTAGATTTAGATTGCAAACATAGCCAATCCTATATTGCTGTATAAAATTTTATTCAGAAACACAAAGGGTTTTGTTCTTTAAAACAGGTATTACATAGTTGAATTTTCATTTAAACTACTGTCCTTTAAAAATATTCCATGTTATTCATTTTTAAAACATTTCCTTTCGTTTAGGCTTAAAATTAGGTATGAATTTGAGCATTTAATTTGAATTTAAAACCATAAACATTGCATTAACCATTGTTCAATCACTTCCCAGGACCCGAAGCTTTATGTGCAAACAATACTTGACGTGCACAAAAAATACAACGCGCTTGTGCAGACGTCGTTCGACAACGACTCTGGCTTTGTGGCCGCTCTTGACATAGCATGCGGTCGATTTATTAACAAGAATGCTGTCACCACATCAGCCAAGTCTTCATCTAAATCTCCAGAGCTATTAGCACGGTGAATTTAAATTCTACTGTTTATTTTCCTATAATTTTTATTATAATTTTGTTGTAGTTCATACTTATTGGCAGAATTTTCAGTTTAAGTGGTAGCACGGTAATTTTTAAATTCTACCGTTTTCTGTCTTATATTTGTAATTTTGATGTAGTCAGTCCTTTTTTTTGGAAAACTTTCAGTTTAAGTGGTAGCTTTGATTTGTGTTGCAAAATTTAGACTGTTTAAAGACAATGATAGAAAAATCCTTTACAATTCCATTAGTATTGAGTATTGACTGCAATATTCCATTTCTTGTTTTAGATCCTTTTATTTTAGTTCAAAAACCATACAATATTAATGCTTATAACCTATATCAGAAAATAATTTAAAACATCTGTAATTAAGTTAATTTTGTCAGGAGAATTGGAATACATTTACATTGTATTTTTTTAGGTAGAGATTTATATGCAGAATCTTTATTATCTCATTTTCATTTTTTTTTAGATATTGCGACACACTTCTAAAAAGTGCAAAGGTTTCAGAAGATGCTGAATTGGAGGCAACGTTAAAGGAAGTGGTGAGCTCCCCGCCTTACTTTATTTATATTTAACTGTTATATATGTCTTAACCCTTTGAACGCGCAATTCGCCCGTTGGCTTGGTCCTACCACAAGTTACTTAATAGTCCGTAGTGCGGTTATTTCTTATCGTACGGCCCCAAATATGCAATAATCTAAGATTTGTTATGACGTCATCAATTTTATGATGACGTCATCAAAAAAATAAAAGTATGAATTTGAAGATAATTTCATACTGCACAAACTTCCTAAAGAAAGTTTTGGTCTGGCTGCTATGCTTTGCTTGCAAAATCCAATTCAGTGAGGCGTTAATCTATACTTTTGTCGCCTGTCATATTTTAATCGAAAGAATGCAAAAATAGTTTTCAACTTGTTTATCATTTTTAGATGACTTTAACATTTTTTTGTTTTATTTTTCATTTTTTTATTCTATATGGTGACATCCTATGATGAGTACGTCAGGGATTCTAAGGATTTATTCCCTATTCGCCCGATTTTACCAACAGCTAGGCATTTTTAGACTAACAACCTCGTAAAATTGGGTATTTTGTCATTCCCACTCTATCTGACCACATTGACTTTTATCTTTCAGTTGACAGTGTTCCGATATATCGAAGACAAAGATGTGTTTCAGACTTTTTATTCAAAGATGTTAGCCCGACGTCTCGTGCAACATACTTCTGCAAGTGACGACGCAGAAGCTCAGATGATATCGAGATTAAAAGTAAAACATAGTTTTGATTTTATTCAACAAACTAAAATAAAGATTTTTTTTCAGTTTACAGTACTAAAATATTTGTGCATTTAAATGCATTGAATCTGCTCAGTGGCCTTACTGTATTGTGTATTTTAATTTTTATGTCAAAGTGAATATAATAGGTTGTGGACTTTTGGGTATGATGGATACTGTTAGCGCACAATATTCTTATTTCCGAATCGTGTTTTAACAACTGTATTGCTTCTTTAGAATCGTGAGAAATCGTTTATGTTCGGTAAATGTTCTGTGTTTTCTACCAAATGGAACGATAAAACAGAATAAAAGCATAAATTGTCTCATCCCTATGTACTAATGTTGTCTCAGCTGTTTTAAATTTATTGACACTAAATCTATAACTTCTGCTATATTTTCAGCAAACGTGTGGTTTTGAATACACGTCCAAGTTGCAACGAATGTTTCAAGACGTGGACGTAAGCAAGAATTTAAACGAGCGTTTCCGAACTCACATAGCTGCCTCTACACCACTGGATTGTAAGTTCAGAAAAGAAAATTGTTAACTTCAAATTACACAAAGCGTTTGTTTTATTGCATACATTCTTTTGGTACCTACTGTACCATTTTGGTCCCAGATTTAAAATGGCATACCAAAAAATCAAAATTTGTGTATTGATGGATATGCACAAATGTGATCTAAAGGTACAAAACAGCCAAATTTGTTTTATTTCAGTGTTTTTAACAAGAAGAAGAATCTATTTCTATCAATACACAAATTTTCATGTTTTACTGTTATCCCCCTTTAAACATTTTTTTGTGAAATGGAAAAACTTTGTATAATGTAAAAATTAAAATTTAAACATTGAAGTTTTAACTATGGAATACAAAGTTTGATTTAGATTTTTATTCTCTACAAAAAGGTTAATATTCTTTTTCACCAAGTAAGAAGTAATTAACCATTTTATGTCCAACTACTTTGCTGCATCGCCTACATGCATAACTTTTATACCCTGTGATGCATTACCCAATAGCAGACAAAAAGTTTTATAAAATATAAGTTTTTACCAAAAGAGCCATTACAAGTATAATATTACATCTGTTAGTAGCAACGGAAGCAGAATACCTTTTATATTTTCCGTTGTATAATTTTTGCAGTGGATTTCTCAATACAAGTTTTGAGTTCGGGTTCTTGGCCATTTCAGCAATCTGTTACTTTCAGGCTCCCTGTTGAGGTACTTAAGTGTTTAAGTGTTTTCTTTTAAACTATATTTCCTACTCTTAGTGTAAAGTTAGTAGAAACACTTAAGAGTTACAACATGTTTGTTTTATCAACATTAATGGTATTTGGATCAGAAATGTACTAACTGTGTTATATATCACAAT
This sequence comes from Ciona robusta, assembly GCF_009617815.1. Lineage (NCBI taxonomy): Eukaryota > Metazoa > Chordata > Ascidiacea > Phlebobranchia > Cionidae > Ciona > Ciona robusta. The sequence continues at coordinate 2,823,839 of NC_143241.1, read as the reverse complement.
TTATAATGACCAATATGGTATGGAATATAGTGAAGTAATTGTTATTACATTCATCGGTGTTTGTGTTTCAGCAATGCTCTAACACTGTTATTGCTTTATAAATGACTAAATATCCCAGATAACTTTCATTTCTAAAATCACCCTGTTGAAAACTTGGCAATACACAAGCTGCATAATGTGTACAAATACAAACTTGGTGTTACTTGGAAGAATGGCCAAACTTTGATCTAAATCATAGCCATAGGTCCCATGGCATGCATTGCTGTAAGACCTCAACCATATAGAATAAAACAATCTACAATTGCAAACTTGCCTTACTTGTTTATTAAAACTAGAAAATATACCCGCATGCCACAAAAAAGATGCCATATCTGCAATACCAGCATGTTGTTTTCTTTGATGAATTTTGTTTTTAGTTGGAAAGGAGTTACCAGCGTTTCACCACATTTTACTCGCAAGCTCATAACGGACGTAAACTTTCATGGCTCTACCAGATGTCTAAGGGAGAAATCGTAACCAACTGTTTTAAAAACAGATACACATTCCAGGTAAAATACCAATAAGCAGATATATTAGTTCTGTCATGTTTTGAGCTACCATACAAGCAATGAAATATATAAACTATTAAAGCTCGTCGCTGCTATCATTTTTGGATGTATGTGTTTTTGAGCAAGACACTTAGCGGCAATTACTTTAACCCAGTGGTCACTAATGGGTTGTCCAAACTGTAATCCATTCATAAAATATCACAAGATCTCTCCCAAAAGTAATCGCCCGCATAGTTACTTGGTAACTCAAAGGCGGGCACGAAGTTGAATCAAAGGCTATTGAGTTAGACATGCAATGTGTTAGATGTGCAATGCTGGCACCTTTGTAGCCTTATGTGCTTGGGCAAGAAACTTAGCCGTCATTGTTCCAACATAATGGTCACAAATGGTTTGTCTGAACTATCAGCCATACAGAAAAAATGCAAAAAAAAACTAATCACTCAACTAAATCATAGCCAGAACTAGATCTATAAAATATTAAAATAGAACACCAATGATATAACAACTGTCATTTCCCTGCCACATAAGGATACTGGCCTGGGATAGATGAGTTACATTGGTTTTTGGTTGGCATTCTCCTTGTGTCTGAGCTCATATAAAGCTTAACATTCAACCATATTCTGAATACAGGCATCCACGTTTCAAATGGCGATTCTGTTACAATACAACTCAGCCACATCATACACTGTGCAGCAACTCGCGGAAAATACTCAACTGAAAATGGAAATCTTGTTGCAAGTAAAAAATCATAGTTTAGGCATTTATAAAAACAGTGTTTCTCAATATTTCATGGTTTGTGGCTCATTTTTAAGGGCGTTTGAAGTAACCTGCTTCATTTATAAAATGAGTGTATTTGTTGTCAGCCTAGTAATTGTTTTCAAAATTAACATGGGCAGAGGTCTGCTTATGAGATGACACCCTTGGGGTCTATGGTTAAGAAACGTACCTTAGTTAGTGTCTTCTTGTTTAGCTAACAGATAGGAATTAAGGCATTGAAGCATTTACAAATAACCCATATATTTGTTTCTATTTCTATGTTTATAGCTTATTCTAGGTAAACAAATGCAGCAAATGTGAATTTGAGCTTGTTTTTTTTGTGATTTTATAAAATTATTGTCATTTTTTTCCAGGTTTTAATCCACCTGCTTAAGTGTAAGATCCTGCAGTGCAAAGATGAGCCCGATGCTAACAACCTCAAACCACATAATGAAATAGAGCTTTTCCTTGGTTACAGAAGGTAATACCTATATGACTGAGGTTTTGCATGTGTTCTGTTCTGTTATAAATTGTTTCATTTTATATCATCTCATAAAGCCTGGAGCGTTAGCACAATTGGTTAGCGTGCCTGCCTCGAACCCAATGGTAATGGGTTCAAGGTCCGTCGCTGCTACCATTGTGGACAGATGTGTGCTTGGGCAAGACAGTTAACGGCAGTTGCTGTAACCCAGTGGTCGATAATTGGGTTGTCGGAATTATCAGCCACACGTAAAAAAAATCCAAAAAAATAATCACCCACAAAGTAACATGCTTTATAACTCGTAAGCTGGCACGAGGTGTATGAACCCGTGTGATAACGACTGTCGTTTTCGGCCACGCGAGGATAAAGTAAGTTACATTCATTCATAAGTCAAAAGTTATGTGCCGCACTTATATAATCATTTTACTCCGTACAGTAAGAAACTACGTGTAAACATAAACAAACCTGTGAAAACTGAACAAAAACAAGAGCAAGAAGTAACCCATAAGCATATTGAAGAAGACAGAAAAATGTTAATTCAGGTGAGACTTATTATTCCATTCTATGTTTAATAATATGGTTGTGTTGATCTGATACTGTTGCTAATTTAATTTTGAGAGTTATAAATAGACCTTGAAATTCATTGTGAATTTTTGTAAATGTTAAATTTTGACGTCGCTAGTTGTACTCTGGAATAGTAATGCTACCTGTCATATGTAAATGGTTTGTGGTGATATTTTTATTTGTCATTTATATTCAAAGTATTGAGAAGATGTGTAATACATTATTCATACATCTACGGGTAACGGGTCAATTGTGGCCTAAATCCTAGGGCCCATGGCGTGCCACGCTGCGGGACCTCACCCACATAGAATAGAATACATTATTAGGGTGTTAAAAATCAACTTGTAATAATGAGTTTTCTGGCATAATACAGTGGTTGAAAGGGTACGTTTAGTGCCACCATTGTTGGCCTATGTGTTCATGGGCAAGACACTTGTATAACAGCAATTGATCTAATCTGGTGGCCCCTAATGAGTTGTCCAGATTTTATAAAAATAAAGTAACCTTGCACAATGACAATAAAACAGAACACCTATGTTATAACCACTGTTGTTGTCCCACACTGCAAGGATAAATAAGTTCCATTCATTCCTTTATGCAGGCGGCGATTGTCCGAATCATGAAGATGAGGAAACAACAGAAACATCAACAGTTGCTCTCGGAAGTTCTCTCACAACTATCCTCCCGTTTCAAGCCAAGAGTGCCGATAATTAAGAAGTGTATTGACACTCTAATAGAGAAGGAATACTTAGAACGTGTGGAAGGGGAAAAAGACATGTACCAGTACCTAGCCTGAGTCTCCGGGCCACATTTTTTGCAGAGCTATTTATTTGTTAAGGTTCCTGGGATCTGTAAGCTAGTTAGTTCTATTTGTCTAAAAAGTGACGCACCAAAGGTCTTGGAAAAGTTTTTTTTTTTTGCTGCATGTTTTTAATTCAAAATTTATTACAGCTTCATGACAAGCCTAACGCAAAATGTTTAGAACTTGAATTACTTAATTTAAATGACGCCAGGGTAATTTTGATAAGAAAATGGCTACAGTTGTGTCCTGCGAATGCAGTTTTTGTTTTGGGAACTTGTAGTAGGTGGGTGCTGGGTAACCACAAACACATAATTCTGCACTAAATAAAAATTGCATTAACTTATTTCAGTTTTGTGAAAAACTTTTGGGGGTATCAAAATTTGAAAAGCTGCATTGCCTGCCAGTTTTGGTACAAATATATTATCTGTTTTCATGCTAAGACCGCGATCTAGAGAGTGTAGCGCTTTCTGGAGACACACGCGTACAAGTTATATCATTGCATTTTTGTCTTTGAACGTGTTATTATGTAGCCTGCAAAATATAAACAAAGACATATCCGTACCTATTCAATGTAGGTAAGTTCCTGAACGTTGATTCGTTCGCTCTTACATTGCGTTCTATTCACTTCTGCTACATTCTTCTTTTTGATTTCACTTACTCCCTGTTGTTTTTACGTAAAGGTAATTACCCACACGCCGCCCTTTATACGTTGCTTAAATACAGTTTCGTTTACTGCGTATGCGTTTTTTATGATTCGAATCTCTCGTTTTATAATTGTTAGTAAGTGATGTCCGGCGCCGTGGTAAAGTGGTTAGCGCGCCTGCCTGTAACTCAGAGGTAATGGGTTCAAGGCTCGTCGCTGCTACCATTGTGGGCGTATGTGTTCTTGAGCAAGACACTTAACTACAATTGCTTCAACCCAGTGGTCACTAATGGGTTGTCCAAATTATCAACCATACATAAAAAAATCACCCACAAAGTAACGTACATGGTAACTCGTAAGCTGGCACGTGATGTAAACCCGTGTGGTAACGACTGTCGTTTTCCGGCCACGCGAGGATAAAGTAAGTTACATTCATTTATAAACTTAAAAGTGCTAAACAAAATTTAATTCGAATATTTCAGTAAAGGCGAAATAAAACAAATTCCATTAGTTTGCGAGGTTGGGAAATTGTATACTATGTTTTACGCGCGTGGTGGCAGCAATGGGCATTCAATCTCTGATACAAAGTCAGTGTGCGGATAGGGAAATGCGTTTATTTTGCGACTAGATAAAATAGGTCGTCGAAGTTTTATGAAAAACCCTAAATTCGAAAGGATTTATATTTTATTGCGTGGCTAATTAGCGGCACAAACTTTATAATGTTTAGAATAAAAATTCCAAAGACGCAATGTTTTTAAATCATGGTTTAGCAGCTAAAAGTCACATTCTGCTGCCTGTAGAACTAGCAGAAGTCGGTACTCTTGCGTGGGTCAAGCTGCAGAATTAGACCTACTGGCGTGCGAAAGGCATGCGGGCCGATTGCTCTTTCACAGAGCACTTAATTACCGATAGAGAGGTTGACACCGAAGAAATATTAATCGACGCGAGCAGTCATGCTGCCAGAAATCCAAACCGTTTCACCTCTTGATGTGTATAATCAGATACAACTCCGTGACACACGAGTACTTGGAAAGAGTTTAAAACCCAACAGTAAACGCCACATATTTCCTGACTCAAGAGGTCTATTAATCTTTACTGACAGTTTGTAACAACAATAGCAAAGGTGGCTCCTGAAATTCAATTTCTTTGGCGTTTCAGGATTCCTAACAGATGGTTCAGCATGTGAGCTTGCGTTGGTTACGTCACTAAGTTTAGCACTTTCGGTGCGTCCACAGCAAACAGACTCAAAGCCACTTTCGGTCGAAAGGGCATTTATGGAGCTTAGGTGACGCTTACTTGCGTGCTTAATTACAGCAGGCGGTAGTTAACGAAGTGGCACACTTTGCTTAATGGCTTCTATACTAACACATAGATACGGCCGTGTTTGCTACAAAATAACCTGGCAATTTCTTTGGGGATCGGTGCGGTTTTAAGCCTTATGCGGGTACGTTCAATTCTTTTTAAAGGAAGAATATGAACCTGTCGACGTGGGTGGTCGAACCTGTAAAGGTTACTTAAGGTCATTGCCCTGCCACGCGCGTGAGCGTATGCTAAACCACTGTCGAGAAATTTCTCATACGTACTGTCCCGTGGACACGCAGTGTACGTGTGGTCTCATGCGTCCAGCCAAGCGGAGCGATATATCGATGTAGCAATCTCTATGTTATTGTTAGCAAAGCGCCGAGAACGGTGGTGGTTGCTCGTAAATGGAGTAAGTTCGAGCCGATTCCGTCAGCGATGATTGGAAATAAATAAGCAATAAAAGTGCGCCTCATACCCCTGTCTTTTCCAAATTACGAAAAATAATTATCAAATTACGAAATAACAAACAAAAAAACGAAAACAGTTCCCAATTAGTGGAATGTTAAAACGGTAGCGGTTAACAAGTTAACCCTAGCCCGGGTCGCTTAATTTGCGTGTGCTTGTTGTTATTATCTGTCAGCACTTTGCAAAGCGTGATCGAAACGCTAAACATAAGTTTTCAGAAACAGTTTCTGTCTTTTATACACTTCAATGCGGTACAGGTCAAATACATGTAATGACGTGAAGCGAAATTCTGTACTGTGATGTCCAGAAATTTATTTTTTTATTCCTAAGCAAGTGTGATGTATTTTTAAATGCTATTTGATGTTTAAAATAAACACACTGGCGATTTAAATGCTTGATAAATTGCTATAAACCTCGGGAAAACAAAAAAAACAAAAAAAAGATTTCTGTCGAACAATATGACAGATAAATTGAATTGTTTTTGAACGGTAATTCAACTTGAGAACAAAACGCAAAACATTGGGCGTGTTCAAATGGAAGTACAGGTGTTGAATCTAATTATGCGCATATGTCGATGTTTTGTAAACAGTAAGCCAGCTGCGACGGCACGATTTGGTTTATGTGCAATGCAGTGAGCCGCACCAGAATATCCAACCTTCAACGGAAATCACATTCCAACATTACCACAATGCCATTCGTGCCTGAATTTAGCGAATAATGGGAAATTTACTATTCTAAAGTCGCCAATGTTTAGTTAGACTAGAAATAAATTGAACAGATCGGAAAAGCAGCGTCTGGATCACGTAACTTAAGACTGGAAGGGGTTACATTAGATATTTTATAAAGGGAAATTAAGACGTGATTTATTAAGACCATGTACCAGTGACGCTGGTTGGACACCTTCCTATCACGCGCAGTACTTAATGTAAATGAACCTTGTTACCGAAGGTCGATTGCAAATGAACTTCAATTTCCACTTCTGATATATTAGCTGTTTAGCTCAAGTGGCTGCGGCCTTGAATTAAATATTGCGTCGCAGGTCACTTCAACTGCAGTGTGCTGGGGTCAGCACGGATTTAAGAAGAGACAGAATTCACAGCTAACGGTGCGAACAGCCTTGTGGCTTGTGTTTAAAATTCCACGGATCGTTATGACTTTAACGTCCGTCAATGGAAACGGCTTGTTTGCATTGAAATCCGACCGGCGTTAAGCGTTTGCCGTGAACTTGGCTTGCAGCTGGCTTCAACACGGTGCCAGCTACGCCCAGCAAATCACTTGACCTCATCCAGATCACAATGACCCCTAGATTCTCATCCTCGGCTGGTTAGAGCTACATTCTGCATGCCAAACAAATCAAAGATGTCAGATTAGTTAAGTAGGAGTTGACCTGGGACGTTTTGTACAATCAGTCACGTGATGAAAATTACCCGGCTTACTGGTTTGCGTGACAGAGAGCGGCAAATTTTAGAATTAAAATTAAACCATGGATAAACCTATTTTAGCTGTTTTGTCTCAATTGTAGATTTAATACATCACGTCGGATATACAGATAATATTAAGTTTCCTGGCTCGGAGTTTCTCATAGGTATATAATATCTACAAACAATTCTGTAGAATTAAGCTATAAACAAGGCAATTTACGTGTTTTAGATGCGAGACAAGATCAGAAAGTATAACCATGGTGACATGAGATACTTAATCCGAATTCTTTTTGCAATAAAAGGGAAGGCATATGGGAAGATAAGAGCTCTGTATACATCCAGCCCTGGTTTGTATAGTTAAAGCAACAGAATCGTCAATTACTCAGCAATTCCTGTGCGATAAACATACCGAGGGTCGGGCCCATGTGATTAGAGTAAGTAAAACCGTAGCGGCGCCACCTCACTGTATAGACAGTTGCCCTGGTTTGGAGCGTTGTCGTACAAACTAAGCAAGCTGTCCTGTTTATGTAACCACCAGACTGGTACCACGTTAGCCCAATCTGGCAGTTGTTTTGTGCAGCTTGAAAGATTACAAATGCCTCCACGCTCCGCTTGTCAATCACGGCCCGGGTGGTCCGTACGATTTCGTGACGTCATCTTTCGCGCTACTTCCAGGCAAGGTGACTAATATCGAGTGACGTCAGCAATGCATCTTTACCGAGGGCCGAGCGTTAATGACCGCCGACAGATGTAACGGCAAAAAAAGACGGTTATTCGTTTCAACCGGTGCACAACTACATAACAAACATCATGCTTGAGCATACACGCCGGTGTTCTGCTTGGGGAGGTTTACGTACTTATCTAATGAGATCGGTTCGCGAGAACAAGAATAGAACGCAAGGACAATGAAAACATACCAGGCATATTCACGATTGTTCTTACTGTGCCACCAACCAGGCACCCACCCCTTATGTACGCGTTACAAGAAGGCCGCCGATTCATATCTCATAATTTCAAAAGCCGTATCTTGTCTTTGGGCGTAGCTACAACGACGGGGACGCCCAGAGCATTTCTATTTTAGGTAGTGAAAATGGCGCTCTTAAAATTGCCCGGAATCGTTGCGAAACTGCTCTCCAGTTTAGGGTTACCGGTTGTGGGAGTACTTCGCACAATTTCATAATTTGAGGTTCTTATACGACGTAAAGGCAACGTTTCACCGGCAGCATTCTTCCCGCAAAATACCGGTTGTAAATTTCGATAAAGTTCCCCTGACTTAAACCTATATATCGGCCTGTATATATCTTAGCACAGTCGATTTAAATATATCATATTTTATTACCAAATGTGAAACTTTAAGTAAAGAATGAACGTACGAAAGCACAACTCCTGGTGTCATTTACCATTTTGACGAAATGCACGGTAAAATAAAAAAGTAACCGTTTGACAACAAGCAACAAAAAAAGTTTAAACTGGTGTTTAGAAAATCCTATTTACTGACTTATTTAAATTTTGTAAAGAGGTATTGCTAAATACTGAAGTCGTTCAATAGAACGTTTTAGATTGAAGAAAAGCAACAAATAAGAAATATATTAAAACATAATGAATCTCAATGGCAAAGAAATGGAGCAAAAAGTTAATAAAACACGAAACTTAAAATCATGATTATAATAAAGACGCAATGTTTGTTTAAAGTTAATTTAGTGGCGAATGACGTTGGGTGCACGACCGCTGCTAATTGAGTGGCAGTATGTATGGTCTGTTTGTGCGCTGGGGGGACGCATAGTTCATTTATATTTGAACGAATTTTAAGGCATATAGGTGCTTCTTCCCCGTCGCAAATGCACCCACTGAAGTGTTTCGAGCGTTGCCCTAGCTCTTTAATGGCCGCTAAACACGCCGGCGAGCACGACACACCGTTAATTAAGTGCGAACATCGCAGCAAAAACGTCCTCTGGGCAGCGGAGCAATTTCGATCGGCTTCGCAACGTGCGCGGGATTCCGAGCACCCGATCGCCGTCGAATTTCCCTTGAACAGTTGGGGTCGACACGCCTGTGCATTTTGTTGATATTGGACGCACATCTTTTCCCTTGCGGACACGTGTCTTTCCGTAACCATGTTTATACTTTCATTTGCCGCTGAGGACCCAGATCTATGGGGAACATTATACGAATCCCTCTCCTGGCAATCACAGCCGCCGAGAAGAGGACTATACACGCTGTTATTCAACATTAGCAGAGCTTTCAGGCATTTAATGGAACAGCCCACGGTTTCTTGATAGGGAACTGCAGAATAAATGTTTTTCCACTCTTTGCCCATCCAGTTGTGTAGGAATTTGAACTGCTTCATATACTTCGGTCTTCGACTGCGCCGATTCGGTCTTTTTCGTCCTTGATGTCTCCGTTTTGTTTTTCCGCCGGTATAGTCGTACGAATAATCACGCGCGAATCTTGCCTTGTTTCGTTTACGTGTTCGTGATGATCTTCTGTTTGCATTCGACCGCTTTTCGCGTGTCGATGACGCAGCAGGTGTGTGACGCACGTCACTTACGTCACGAGTACGTTTTGTGCGGTCAGAAATAAACCAACTCGGAGGTACAAGCAGAACATTACCTGCTGCACACGAAGAAACGTAATTCCAATACTTCCACCTACAGTTAGTATCCCTCTCGCACAACTTAAACGCATCGGTACACGGTATTTTCCAATCACCGTTACCCACCAGCATTGGCATAAGTCGCTTGACTACAGTGTCTTTAGTGACAGATGGAAGCTGTTCCCACGCCGCCCACCATTCGGGGCTCTTCAGAGCTTTCCTGATGCTACCGCGGATATCCCCAGTTGTTTTCATTTCCTCGATCCATGCGCGCCAATGATCCGGCCATGCCTCGAATGCTTGTCCCTGTTTACGACCGGCAGAAAATTCTTCGTACACCGGGTATCCATCATACGATTGCCGTCGATCTTTATTCCTGAGCGCCTGCGCAATGTGCAAGCCCAACAATTCAAGTATACAGCACACAGAAAACGTTGATAGTAAATCCTGTGGTCGCATTGCAAATACAGCTAAAGCCGAAAAGAAAAGATTTTTATTGCCTTTAAATCACTGTCTGTATTTTGTTAAATGACTCCGAAAGCCAAGGGCTTCTGCTATTTAAAGCAAGCTGGTGTTGACGCCACTTAGCAAATACCACAAGCGCGTGTCGCAGAACAACACATACACGGAATTTCGTCAGTTCAGCTGAATGGGTATTTAATCACCAACGGAGCGTTAACTGCATCTAACTATCAACATACACCTTTTTCATTGGAGAATTACAATAGTTAATTAAGATATACCTTTCTATACCTACATATTTTAACTCTGTCGCAATATTTACATTTCTACAGACAAACTCAATTCCCCCAAAATGCATCTCAATTAGAAATATTCATATTTGTTATTATGCAATTACCAACTGCCTAAATATCTGGTTCTCACTTATGCCATCTCTATAGCAGTGAAGCGGACACGATATGGCGATCTGTTTTTCTAGGGTCGCCTGAGCGAAACTATCTCGGGTGCCGCCGATTCTTCCAGTAAGTGCCCGGCCGCAGTTTTATCGTTATATCGGACTAATTTGTTGCCGGCCGATTTTATTCGCTCTCCTGCTCACCTGGAAAGCCGAACATACTGATAAGAGCCGCTAGTAGCCGGCTCATGTATGGACCCTAGTCAAGGCGGTGAAATCAAGCTGATTTATTGACGGGCGTAGCCCCTGCGAGGTTCGAAAATGGCCACCCGATGATCACGGTCAACATGCAGCCTTCTGCATGAGCGGGCAGGCCACCCACAGTGGGGTTGTTTTTACGCCGAGATGGTCGATAAGATGTAATCGGAAAAGGAAAATTTGTTTTCAAGCTTGTTTTGAGGTTAAGGATCGAAATCCAATTATACGTCACCTCTACCGTTTTATTTTCCGCAGAGAAAAGATCGCGAGGTGGTGATGGGAAAGGAGCATCGGTCTTTGCGCTTGAAAGTGCGCCGAATGATGCCTGGGTGTTAAAGCCACAATCAAATAAAGGAGCGACTGCGTTCAAACAATCTGAATCAAAACGGCACGCAGAAAAGTCGTAGATAACTCTGATTCGATACCTGGGACTACTTTTCACGGGTTGTATTGCAGGCTAATCGTTTAATCCGGCCTACCGTGAAACCCCATCACTCAATGCACCGTGGGGTCGCTTTGATTGATGCGCGTGCTCTTTACCGTGTACAAAGCACGGAATAACGCAAGCCCAAGTAAACGAGATACGACTGCGGCCGCGCGAATGGTCCTATTGTCTTAGCAGCTACCTTAGCTAAGGTGGTCTGTTCATTGATGCAAAAACCATATGAAAGCTCGCCAGGAAAACTCCGCTACCGCAACCACAGTTATTTCGATCAATGCGTTCAAACAACATACCTAATTGCCCCTATCACGAACAACGCAAACAAACATTTATTTGAGAAACCAATACCCGCACATTTAGTTTCAGCGTTGTGTTTCCGATGGAACAGGTAATCCGTCATTGCGACGTGATAAGTTTACCAGTAAACATGGCGCCGTTTCTAGTTTTTCCGCGGTGACTAGTGGTCTTTTAAAATGTGCGATAACTAAGTACTGAATGAGCCATAAAGAACCGAACCCCGGTTCTCCTTTTACGCTTCACCATGCAACGTAATGAGCATCGGCAAGGCGATTGATACAGCGCCCCTCAACTGCATGCTGATTAGATTAACGTGCATCGCTTCAAACGTAATTTAATGCGCACAGAAGCAAAACTTTGCTAAATTAACAGCGGTCTTCAGAACTCCATCGTTTAACATTTTACACGCTTATTACATGCAAAGTATTTTGTCTGAGAAGACGCTATCGTATTGCGGCTTGGTTAAATGGCCACTAAATCGCAAAATATATGTTCTTTTGAATTGGCGTGTTATTTGCGAAGTCTGTTTAATAAACCACCAAAAACATACTGTTTAAAAAGTCACGACTTCTATGAAAATAAACCACCGGGTGATTCCCCTAAAAACAAGTTTCACGTTTTAGAATATTTCTGCTCAGTTTTTCAACAATATTATGTTTATATGAGGATAAAACTGACATGTTTGGGTTATCTACGACATACTTTACAGTGCGAGGAGCCTCTGTTAAATTAATGCGCGATGTTGTCACTCACAGTAAGAAGTAAGCAAGTCCTTATAATTTTGCTCAATTCTATAAAAATATTTCTTGGTTTCTAGAAATGCTTTGCGTCACCAACATTTCAGCAAAAGGTATCACTACAAAAGAAAAAAGACAGAGCCGCACTTTTATTTAAGTAAGCATCTAAACTAAGTGGAAGTAGATGTTTATTACACAGCATATTTAAACTAAGCAACATATTTGTTTTAGCAGCGCTTTCTCCCGTCTTGCTTTCATTCAGTTTGTTTTCTACCTCAAATGACTCACAGAAGAACAAAGAAAAAGATAAAAACAAAGATATACAGAACCTGGTTAGACAAGGAAAGGTAAAACCTATGTATTTTTCATTCTAACACTGCACTAATGGTAAAATGTTCAGACCAGTATGCAGAGTATGGCAAGTGAACACGTGATTTAGTTTTCAAACGTTTGGTTATGCACGTCATAATTTGTTCCACGCACGCCGATTGTTTAAACATTAAACGAAATCTGTATATTAATGAAGATTTCCTCATGTGGATTGAATGATAGCAATCAAGTAATAACAACTTACCTGCACAAGATGTCAGGAGCTGCAACTACTCATGTAGCAAAATATTTCTTAGTTCCAAGTACACAGAATAACTTTTATGTACATGATGATACGTTAGATACTCATATGTACAGTTATCTTGTACTTTAACTTGTTTCAACATTCTTTTTTGGTAGAAAATGCTGGCACAAAACTACCATCCAAAGAAAGCGGAAATGCTTTATATACAAGCACTTCATCTTGCTTTGGAAAGAAAGGACAGAAAAGTGATTGCTTACATCCAAGATTTACTGGCAAACTTGGCACTTCATACAAATGAATATGATAAAGTAATGTAAACATATAATGTGAGATATTGAAATAAAACCACCATAGTAATGTATAGCAGCGCTCTTCAACCGGTGTTCACGGTGCACCCTAGGGTGCACCAAAATATGCCTGGGGTGCACCGGTGCAAAAGGGTATACAAGGGTGCATCACAAACTTTAGAAATTTTCAGCAATAATATTCAGTTTTGAACATTTTTAACAAATTTAGCCATTTTCCTCCAGTTTTTTTTATAAATTCTATATCTTGCATCACTGGAAATTGCGAAACTAGTCTTCTCTTTAACCATAAACCATCTGTTCCTAATGATTTTGATTGGCTGTGCTTTTCGACTAAACAGGAACTTATTCTCGTACGCATTTCTCCTTGATGACTTCATTAGTTTTACTTTACAGCAATCGGGGGTGCATGAGTTCGCCGCAACAATTTAGGGGTTCACCAACCCAAAAAAGGTTGAAGAGCACTGATGTATAGCACTGCCTAATTGTGGCAGGTATATATTTCAGATCTAGAATTTACTACCCCTTAACACATATGTGATATGTATACATATATAGATAAATACCTTTGCATTTTAGGCTGAGCCTCTGTTTCGAAATGTGCTTCAAAATTTGATAGCTACAGGCAAGGAACCGAACGATCCAGCAATCCTTGAAATTTCCCTCAAACTTGCGAGTATATATGCCAGTCAAGGAAAGAGAGAACTAGCAATCACAGGTTACACATGGTGTGCGGATACATGCAGAACCAACCTCAAGAAAATGGAGGAAGATGGGGCTGGAATGGGAGATGAAGGTATCAAAATTAACAGTTTAATAGTTTCAAATTACAATTATATGTTCAGTTGTCTACAGTAGTTTTTAAAGGTTTCCTAGTTTTCTTGCATGGTATTGCCCTATGTATGAAAGAATACATAACATAACTTTACTGTTATATCCCATGTCCACAGTGTTTTTTTCTACTTTTCTTTGTTTCTGTTACTATATATTCGAATACACAGTATTATAACTTGCTGTGATGCAGTGGTTATAGGAACTTATAGCGCTCACCTTTAGACCAGAGGATACACGTTTTACCCTTCCTGATTCAGCAGTTATAAGCTTCCACAGTCCTTTCTTTTAGGTTGTCTGAATTGTCTACCATAAATAAATAAATAGTCCTATCAAAAATCAACTTAGTAGGCAGGATGTGTACAAAACAGAACACCCTGCTATAACAACTGTTGTTATTCCATTGCAGAACGCTAAATAGCATTCATTTAATTAATAATTTTGTTTCCAGAGTTTGAAAACAGTGTTGCCTTGCTTGGTATGATACTAGATTCTTATGGTCGGTATTTATTTGACCATGGAAACCATCAGGAAGCACTGGTTTGTACAATGGAAGCAAAATCATTATGTGAAAGACTTTATGGAAAAACTGACTTGAGGGTGAGAATGGAAATAATAAATTAGTGCAACAATAGTTAATGGATAGTTTAAATAAATGTAACTTACTTTATCTTCGCATCCAAAAAACAACAGTCGTAATGCGGAAGTTCATACACCTTGCGCCAGCTTACGAGTTGCCATGTATGTTACTTTGGGTGATTAGTTTTTTGGATTTTTTTATGTGCGGCTAATTTGGACAACCCATTAGTGACCACTGGGTTGAAGCAATTGCCGTTAAGTGTTGCCCAAGGACACATACGCCCACAACAGTAGAACCGATGAACCCATTACCTCTGAGTTCAAGGCATGCGCTAACCAACTGTGCTACAGCGCCATATACCGTATGGGACTTGTATAAACTACATTACTCTATCGTTTAATAAATGTAATAAGCATTTTCCATACAATTCTTATGCATAGTTGGTTTTAAAAATGTGTTTTTTTACCAATAATTCTCATCTTAAGTTGAATATAGTCTTTGTAATGAAACAAATAAATAAATCAATATTTTTTCCAGACCCTGATTATCTACAATGATATTGGATCAGTGAAGAGCAGGATGGGAAAACATGAGGAAGCTTTTGAATACGTGAAGATGGCAGTTGATGCAGCAGAAAACAGCGGTGCAGATCCAAGTGAAAAGGCTGTGTTTTATACAAACCTATCAATGGTTTGTATGAGGAAAGGTAGGTAGCAACTTGAATGAATGAATGTAACTTAGTTTATCCTCGCGTTGCTGGAAAACGACAGTCGCTATCACACGGGTTTAACACCTTGTGCCAGCTTACGAGTTACCATGTATGTTACTTTGTGGGTGATTATTTTTCGGGGGGGGGATTTTTTTTATGTATGACTGGTAATTTAGACAACCCATTAGTGACCACTGAGTTGGAGCAATTGCCGTTAAGTGTCTTGCCCAAGGACACATACGCCCACAATGGTAGCAGCGTCGAACCTTGAACCCATTACCTATGGGTTACAGGCAGGCGCGATAACCACTATGCCACGGCGCCGGTCGTTTGTGAGTAACAAATGAATGAATGACTTTTTTATCCTTGCTTGGCCAGAAAACAAGCCTTGCTTGGCCAGAAAACAAGCGGTGTTAAATGATATTTTTATTCGATATATGTGAGGTCTCTATGTCGAAGACCTGGGATTTAGGTGGAGTGTAGAAGCCACTATACAGTGTGCAATAGCAAGTATACATATTTTATTTTTAGCTACAAAAGTCAAAAATACATTAAAAAAAACAAGTATTTTTTTTCATTGTGAAGGTAAACCAGCAGAGGCTGAAGAAGCTTACAAGAAAGCCTTAGTGGAAGTTTCAAAAACAAAAGATGATGCATTGAAGAAATATGTTGGGTCCTTAGCCAATATACTAGTGCCAGACCAACCACATAGTGTTAAATAAATTGCACAGTTGCGAATAATTTCGGGATTTTCTAAAGTTGTGCTTTTTTTATTTTTCAACAATGAGCCAAATTCAG
This sequence comes from Ciona robusta, assembly GCF_009617815.1. Classification (NCBI taxonomy): domain Eukaryota; kingdom Metazoa; phylum Chordata; class Ascidiacea; order Phlebobranchia; family Cionidae; genus Ciona; species Ciona robusta. Next base: position 2,807,877 of record NC_143241.1, on the reverse strand, counting down.
GATTTCGTCTTTTTGTTGTGGAAAAACTGAAAAAATAGTTCGTTATGGAGTCATTGAATATATGGATAAAGATTGGCTGTTTTACCTGTTTGATTGAAGCAAAGGCACTTCCAAATTTCTCATGGCTGGAAAGATGGTTTGAAATCCATTTAGGTAGCTTGTTAGCCACTGAAGGTTTACTGTACCTCTTATCCAATAGAATTATGGATGCATAGTCATTTCTAAAAATACGGGGTAACATTTTCCCTTTATACAGTAATTTATTTAAAATCAAATGGCATCATCAAAAAAGCATTTAATGTTTTACATTAAACCAAACTACAGCATTCTGCAAAGTTCCAAATAAATTTAAAGCAAAACTCCTTTAAAAGTTATAGAAAAAAAATTAATGCAAATTTATTTTTACTGAAATAACACTGTTCGCATTGTAATAAAGTAAATACAAATACCTGTGACGTATGGCACGACCAATTGACTGATTCACTGCTTTCATGCAAAGATTTTCATAATGAACTTGCCCAGCAGTTCTACCATCCGTATGACATTTCTATGTGATCAAATATTTAAATAAAATGAAAAAGTAAAACATGATATAACCTAAACAGCTTAAAGACGCTACAATTGTAAGAAGCATGTCCTTCGGCTAAAAAATTAAACGGCTATTGTTTTAATTTAGCAGCTAAAGTTTATTACAAATTGCTAGTTACAATTTTCTGTTTTGTTTCCCGTTTTTAAACGCAAAGTTATTTTAAGTTAAAAAATGTTGAGTAATAAGTTTTATTTTTAGGAAAAGTATGCTTGAGGAGAGCTTAGTATTAAAGCCACAGCTGGTGCATTGGCAAGAAAATAGCTTTCATGGTTTAGATTGTACGATTGAAAGAAGTAACTCTAAACCTTAAACTAAGACACAATGTAGTCATTATAGCTTTAATATCAACCAGTTTGTTGTAATTTTTACTCTAAATGCGTAAAATTATCAGAATATAGTTTCTAATTAAATAACAAAAACAAATGCCTCCCCCCCCAAAAAAATTAAACTCTACTTACCCCGAAATCAACAGAAAAACTAAAAAACTGTTTTTTAAACACAAAGTTATCTTATTGTAAAGTTAAAAAATGTTAAGTAATAAGTTTTACTTCTCACCATGTTTCGATCCAGAAAATTCATCTTTTCCCTCAGCTCCGGAGATTGTGAGTTTGGATACGGAAGTCCAACCATCACAACACATCTTCCAAGATCATCTGAGAAGTTGATCCCTTCGCTCATCTTTCCTCCAACCACACTTAATAATAATCCTCCTAAAAATATATATGGCGCCGTGGCAAAGTGGTTATCGCGCCTGTCTGCAACCAATAGGTAATGGGTTCAAGGCTCGCCACTGCTACCATCATGGGCGTATGTGTCTTTGGGCAAGACACTAAACAGCAATTTCTCTAACTCAGTAGTCACTAATGGGTTGTCCAAATTATCAGCCATATATAAAAAAAATAAAAAATATAATTACCCACAAAGTAACATACATGGTAACTTGTAAGCTGGCACGAAGTGTATGAAACAGAACACCCTTGTTATAACGACTGTCGTTTTCCAGCCACGCGGGGATAAAGTAAGTTATATTCATTCATAAAACGAAAAAATAAATACTTGCTACCATTCAGAGTGTAAATTGATCCAACCCAGTGGTCAGTTTTGTATTTTTCAAACAAAAAGAAAATAAATTACAAAATATTCCACAAAGATCCATACAGAGCAAACCTGCATTATTTGGGAGCAAAAGAAAGCAGAATTTTAAAGCCCTTATTTTAAAACTAAACATAAGTTTTTTATTGCCAGAAGAAAAAAAATGATGGAGAAACTGGTCAATGCTTAGGCTTACTGTTTTTTCGATAAATAGTTTTTACCATTCTGCTTTCCAGGACCCACATTCTTGACACATCTTGTGTATTCAGTAAGTAATTTGTCAACTTCATTTGCTTTCTTTGGTTCCCGGAATATCTGTGGCAAAGAATCACTTAAACAAGTTTTATACCGCAGAAACAACATTTAAAATATTCTATGCTCCATTCTCAAATTCTGTATGGGTGAGGTTCTACAACCTGACCGACTATGGAACCTGTAAACGATTTTTTTAAATAAAATTTTTACTGGAAATTAGGCCAGAGTTGGTCCATTATTTATTTACACATACCATAAGAGGTATGAAAACAAATAATCTAGATATAATGAATTACAAGCAATATTTTGCTTCACATATACAAACAAATTAAAAACCTTACATTACATTTTATAGTAAGCGAAATTTCCCAAAACAACTAAAAATCTTACATTACATTTTATAGTAAGAAAAATTTACTAAAAAAACTACAAAACATCTAAGATGCCAGAGCTTATGGACAATACCTTCCCATGCAAGTATTAAATAATATTGTAAAAAATATAAAAACATAAAAACTAAACTAAAGACAGTCTTACCTTTTTCTTCGTTTCCAGCCTTGATAAGATACCAGCATCCTGCCAACGTTGAACAACAAATCGTTCGTAATCGTAAGAGGGAAAGAAACAAACCACACCTCCAGGTATTATGTTGCTGATGTTTAACAGAAGACGACCGGTTTCATCAATCTAGAAATAATTATTATTGAAGGTAAAAAAAGAGGGTAAAATTATTGACGGTTTATATGTGGATTATGTCTTATAGAAAAGTATGCTTGGGAGCTTAGTATTAAAGCCACAGCTGGTGCATTGGCAAGAAAACAGCTTTTACGGTTTAGATTGTACGATTGAAAGAAGCAACTCTAAACCTTAAACTAAGACACAATGTAGTCATTATAGCTTTAATATTAACCAGTTTGTTGTAATTTTTACTCCAAATGAAATTGAAATTATCAGAATATTAGTTTGTAATTAAACAACAAAAACTAATAGCCCCTCAAAAAAATCAAACCCTACTTCCCCAAAAATCAACAGAAAAATTAAAAAATTGTTACTCACCAATTTAAAATTGCTCCGTTTTTGGAACGTAAATTCAAACTCGACCCCTGAAGGACCACTAGAGAGAGCTAGAGGAAGCAGTTGACGTTTCCCATCAATAACATGACCACAGGAAAACTCAACGATGCGTGACCGATGTTTTTCGCATTCAGCTTTTGCAAGAAGTTGGTCAATGAAGCATGACGACGGTTGCATTGTACCACCAGCAACTATGAGTGCTCTGCACTCCTGTTATATGTTTGTTTGTACATTCAAATGATATATATAAAGGTCGATCGGTCTGTGGGTATATTAGATGGCATTTTGCCAAATTTTACAACTAAACAGTGACGTAATGAGGGTAATGAGTCAATTCTGGCCTTAAGAGGCCCTTTCACACCCCCCTCCACAATAGGATTTCTATATAGACAGGATAATGTCAAACACTCTGACATTAGGCATGTAGTTTGCCTAAAACCCAGAGGACTAAAACTTCTGGCATATGCAGTGCATTTTTTAGCATAAAAATAAGGAGACTTTCAGAAGTAAATAATTTTGGAGTAGTAAATTACTAAACAACCAGAAAATTGTACTATTTCTAAACTTTTATGAGCTTACAAGCCTAAATTAATAAACCAGTCGTCAACAAAACATTTTCATACTTACTTCTAAAATTTGTTGAAAATGTGACGCCGGATTAAGCAACAAATATTTTACTGCCGGTCCTGAGTCATCATGAGTCATCACAACACGGCCATCTTGGTTTGCGGATGACAGAGCAGCGAATAAAGACTCGATATGCATGAGTGGAGATGACATCGAAACATTTTCATTTGGTTTAGGGCTGGGGACGCTGGGTACAACTATAAAAAATATTTAAATTTTTAACAATTTTTGGTAAAATTAGGTCCACAAGGCGCTTACTATTGCCTCATTGCAGTAATACAGCTTAATTGACCAAGTAACTGTATAGGATTCACATTTAAGATTTACTTGATAAATAAAAAATACACACATAATGAAAATACCTACAAAAGCGACTTTTTATATAAAGACTTTCAAAACCAACGATTTAAATTAAATCCAGTAGTTTACCTGGATTTTTAATATCTTTTAAGAAAGTTGTCATGGATGATTCTTTCTTGGTAATAATCGGCACAACACCCTCGGTTTCAAACTTTTCCACAAATCCACTGAGTTTTCTCGATATTTTGCTTCTTTCACAATAACGCAGCAACTAAAAAATTAGAAAGTTATTAATTATCATTAAAAATCATGAAAATCAATAAAAGAAATAAAAACAGAATGTGTAATCAAGATAAAAACACTGGTAAAAACAATCATAAAGAGGCAAAACACAAATGATAATCCACCGTCACCGTGGCAATGTGGTTAGCGCCCCTGCCTCTAACCCAGAGGTAATGGGTCAAGGCTCGCTGCTACCATTGTCGGGGGCCGGGGCATGTGTCCTTGAGCAAGACACTTAACGGCAATTGCTCCAACCCAGTGGTTGCTCAATGGTCGTCAGAATTATCAGCCATACGTTATTAAAAAAATCCCAAAATAGAAATAGTCTTCCACAAGTAACATACATGGTAACTCGTAAGCAAGGAAAAAGTAAGTTACATTCAATCAAACAAGTTTTTGCGTATACCCTAAATTCTAGTTACATAGAAAGTTTAAAGAAGCTTACCTTGAAGAAATTGATGTTGTCTATTTTACTTTTAAATAAAAAATCATTAACTGTCAACAGTTGTGAACTTTTTTGATGATTTTCCTTTATTTCTGTGTGACAACAGTGAAAAGGTTAGCAAGGGAGCCAACGTGAAATAGGTTCAGCTGCAACTAAAACTAAAAATTTAATATTGTGTTTAAGTTTATGCATGTAGTTCTGATTGATAACATTATTCATCACTTTTTTTTCAAATTACAGTTTACAATCTCGTTTAAACAAATTGAGAAGACATTTATTTCAAAGTATTTACCTTTTTGTAACTTACCACTTTCTAAACTCATTCCCTTTAGAAGCACCATCATGTTATTCAAAACATACAAGAGTTGTTTTACGTAAAACAAGTTCCTGGCTTTTAAACGGGTGTTAAACTTTTTGGCATATCGACTCAACTGTCCATGAGCCTTGCTTAGTTGTTTAGCAGTTACCTTTAAATAAAGATCGCAATTATGAATATAATATACTTGCATTAAAGAAACAGGTATGACACTGATATCATAAGTATTGGCACGCCTGTTTACACATTAAAATAGGTTTTACTCTGCTGTTAGGTGTCTAAAAACATTAATTAATGAGGTTTCTGAAGTTTTTTAGGTGTAATTTAGGCTGCCTGATTGCATTTAATAATGGCGACCTAAATACAAATCTACCAGAACCGATTTACATTTATCTTATGCCATTTGGTTTGTTGTGGTATGAGGTAGTTTATTACTCAAATATTTATATTGGTGAATTTGATTCTACACAATATGCGTAAAACTCGAAAAAAATAACAATAAAAAATAAAACGTGCTCAAGAACAAGACAACATTCTTTGCGAAATAAATGTTACTTATTTTTTTTAAATTGTTAAATTTTGTATGTTTAAAAAATACTTTTATTACATTGAAATTGCAATATTTTAAATTAGAAGTTAGTTACCAAGCAACTGTGCATTGAGTTAAGTGCTTCAACCAAGTTATGAGCTTCATCTATTATAACAACAGAGTCCTTCAGTTTGATTCCAGAAGCTTGGCGTGTAGCTTTGTGTAGCAGGGTTTGGTAAGGTAGGACGACTAATTGCGATAATGTTACTGCATGTCTAGAAAAATGAAAAAATTTGTGGGACAAGAATAGAAAATGTTTTAAACATTACAAAAATGGTAACTTTTATCTTAAATTAACTTTTATCTCTTAACAGTGACAATGTTTTTTTTTATTTTTTTATCTTTGTATCAAATTTAAAAAAAAATTAGGTTATGTGTATTTAGGTTATGTATATGTAAAACAAGTTTACTTATAAAATATTTACAGAAGCGTTATGGCAAAACCCAACAGAAAGGTGCATGGTAACTGGTAGGTTAAAGTAAAATCGCATAATTGAAACAATAAAAACCAATACAACTCAAGCAAATGTGACCTTTTGGGCATTTTTCTTAACTGTTATTCCATTTTAGATGAAAGCACTCTTAATTTCGAATCCCAATAATACGTTCAAAACACCTTACCTGGATGCATAGTAAGGACATGCTTCGAGGGACTTCCCCTCTTTAATTACTTCCTCAATGTCATGAATTTTCCCAACAATTGTGTTGGTGAGTTGCGCAATACCATCGTGGTTGGTGTAATAACAACAAGTTGACTTGCTCACTTTTTTATGTCGCTTTGGTTTATCTGATTATGGCAATGAATGAATGAATAAAACTTACTTTATCTTGTGTGGCCGGAAAACGACAGTCCTTATAACAAATACTTTGTGGATGATTATTTTTTAGGGGGGAACTTTTTAATTTTTTTTCATATATGGCTGATAATTTAGACAACCCATTAGTGACCACTAGGTTGGAGCAATTGCCGTTACGTGTCTTGCCAAAGCACACATACACCCCTAATGGTAGCGGCAACGAACCTTAAACCCATTACCTCTGGATTACAGGCAGGCGCGCTAACCACTCTGCTAGGCGCCGGACATATGCATTTAGGCAATGGTTTTAAAACTTTTTTCGAAATTTTCGGGGTTTCACACACAGTTACATGGTATTCAATCAAGTTGTGACGTATGTATGACCAGAAAACAAAAAGTCAAACACCACCATCTTGTTCCCATTTATCCCTAAATGTAAACTTGCTTTAAATTCCGGCGCCGTGGCGTAGCGCCTGCCTGTAACCATTAGGTAATGGGTTCAAGGCTCGTCGCTGCTACCATTGTGGGCGTATGTGTCTTTGGGCAAGACACTTAACGACAATTGCTCCAAACCAGTGGCCACTAATGGGTTGTCCAAATTATCAGCTATACATAAAAAAATCCCAAAAAAATAATCACCCACAAAGTAACATACATGGTAACTCATAAGCTGGCACGAGGTGTTAAACCCGTGTGATAACGACTGTTGTTTTCTGGCCACGCGAGGATAAAGTAAGTTACATTCATTCATTCCCATTGTATGTGAATACAACAGCCTACCACAATGAATGAAACCTAAAACTACCTTCGTCATCTTCTTTCTTGGACTTTGGTTTTGAGTTTTTCTGCATTTCTAAACATCTTTCATTCATCTATGCAAAACAATAGTTAATTTATGCAGTAAATTTAAAACTACATCATTCTGGACTATAACACAGAAAATGCATGCATAATTCATAATTCAATTGAGCCAAAACAAAATGATAGGAAAACTGTAATTCTTAGTTCTTTTTTTTTTGTTACCTACTTGTACTTATAACACAGTATATATGGAAGCTTCATACAAATTAAAGTACCATAAAAAAAGTTATCAGGAAAAACAATAGGCTTCTGAAGTACTGATCATGTTTATTGGCTGCTAATAATAAAATGTGTAACTAAAATGGGTATAAAATAAATTAGTAACACTTAAACCTGTATACTTACCAGGTTAACAGATTTCAGTTTTCTGATAGAATCATTTATACATAGATTATTCCTTGACCCCAGACTTGCCATTGTGATTTGAAAATCCCCTTTATCTGCATCACAATGGACATTGTTACCGAATGGTGACTTCTGTAATTCCTTCACGAACTGAGACAGCTGAGAATGAGTTCGACTGCAGAAGAAAATCTAAAAAATAAAATATTTCAATACTGCACGAGTAAAAAAGTCTTTCGAACGCTGTTTCTTTGTAGAGTAAAATTTTAGCCTCCAATTCAGTTCTGATTTTCAAACTCAGTTCGGATTTACATCAAGAGTTTTCGTGGTGCAAATGTCAATGTTGTAGCTGTAGCATTCAGTTATCTAATGGAGCTATCCAGTCCTTTAACTATATAATAGTTGCTCTTTTGTTACTCTGATATCATTGGGATGTTTTCTATTAGTTAGGAGTAAAGACAAAAGAGGTTGAAAAATCCTTTCCTTACCCTTGTAAGATGATCTTCCTCTTCTTCTCCCGCATCCGGAACTTCCCGATCCTCATCACTGTTGTAATCATCGAGAGCAAGCGACAAGTCATCCACAGTCAAGTCATCTTCGGATGTTCCTGAAAATATATAAAGGCGTAATCGCTGCGCATAAATCCCAAACCTTAAATAAAAATGCAAACTAAAATGAAAATGTGTAAAAGACTAAAAGAATAAAGATACATATGTGACTTGTTTTATGTTTGCTATTTTGAAAACAAAAGCCTTGCTTTAAATGTAAGTTTCAAATTTTTCACACTGTACAAATATTGTGTTTACTAGTAAAGTACTTGTGGAACTTGCTTAACATTTAAGAAAAAGTGACTTTGCAATTAAAAAAACATTAAAAGTTTAAATTAATAACAAATATCAGCTATTAAGCTTCCATTACCGCCTGTTGTTCCATTTTTATCAAAGTTTTCAATATCCATTTTTGCCTGCTTCAAAAGCCTTACTGTTTCATCAAAACCAGCTTTTCGCTAAAATTAACAAAAACAAGAGTTTAATCTAAACAAATAGCCAAAAAAAACATTTTTTTAAATATGCTAACTTTTTTTCGATAGGGGTTTGCTTTTATTTCCGCTCTTTCTTCTGACATCTTCATGCTTCTAATTTTCTTCAGTTTTAATTTTCGTTTTTTTCTTCGTTCCATTTCGTCTGATGCAGCTTGTTGCTCTTTACTTTTACTCTTCTTTTCAGCATACTCTTGAATCCAGTCAAAGTCACAAGTTTCTTTGGACTTTTCGGTTGTCTGGAAAACAAAATAGATGTGATATTTAACACACGTGTTTTGTTTTATAAACTTTATGCCTGAGTTACCACATAAGTAAATTCTGTAACCAAGAGTCAATTTGAGATTTTTAATTTGCATTGTCTTGCCCGAAAACACAATAGGCTATAACGGTAGCAGCAACAAGCCTTGAACCTGTACCTCTAGAATGGAGGTAGTAATGCTACCCATTGTAACGCTATAAAATGTTGTACTACTGTGTTCACTTTATTGTATTTAAACTATTTCAAATTACAAGTTTATTGGTGATTTCTTGACATCTTTTTTCTTCTCTTTCTTCATGGTCTTTCAACCAAGTAAGCGAACCACAGATGAGAGATAAAGATTTTCCAGTACCTTTAAATAAACAAAATAATTAATAATAGGCTTATTAATAATAATATACTAATTTAAACACTAAAATGAGAAAAAAATTAGATACACAAATAAAATATTTGAGAATTTTATAAAAAGTAATAGTAGACGTTCCTAAAATACCTGTCGGGCTTTCAAAAATTCCAATCTTTTTGTCTTCAATCGCTTGGTAAAGTGATTTCATAAAATCAACTTGAATGGAATAGGGCTCAAACGGAAAAGCAAACTTTGACGGAGCTGCCAATCTGTAGCTTTCTTGAGCATGCTGTTCCATTAGGAAACGAGGTGCGCTTATACTTTAGTTTAAAAAACATGCACTAATGCAAATTTATCATTGTGCGGTTCGCGCCAAAACAGATTTCCTTCGCGGGAATTCCCCCTTTAATGCTTGCAAGTGTTTTTGTTTCTTGAGCAATTTTGTAAAACATACAAAATGGAAGCATCTATAGAAAACTGTTTTAGAGTTTACTTCGTAAACCATATTACTGCGAAATTCCTTCATGTATTTACCCATCCCCTGTAATACCGTGGTGTTATTGCCTCCAGTGGAAAGACGAGCAAACAATATTTACGCACTGTCACCAGATATTACTAATTTACCAGCATAGTAATTAGCAATTTAGCACTCATAAAAATGTTTCTTATAAAATGTGTTAATATGTTTTACATAGGCTACTTAATAGTGTTTACTAAACCTTTTTTTATTTTATCTAGATCAACAGATCACAATGGGCTCCTTATACGAACTTAAAAGATTATTACATTTCGGACCTATAATTGCACTGTGTGTCATCTTTATATGTTATACCATGTCAATTATAGATAGTATGTTATGGTTACTTCCTACACACAATGGCATTGCTGGAAAATTGAATGTGCTTGTCCTTACAATATGGCTGGCTCTTATTCTTGGCAACTTTTTTCGAGCAATTCTTGGAGGACCTGGCTATGTTCCAAAAAATTGGGTGCCAGAAGATAAAAATGATACAAAATACCTTCAGTTTTGCCAAGTTTGCCAAGGGTATAAACCACCACGTGCTCACCACTGCAGAAAATGTGAACGCTGTGTTTTAAAGATGGATCATCATTGCCCATGGATTAACAACTGCTGTGGACATTTTAATCACACTAACTTTGTTTTGTTTGTGTTTTTCGCTCCAGTTGGCTGCATGCACGCACTTATTGTTATGGTAGCAACAGTATGGTCCCAGGTTTTTCGAAGGGCAGAGTATCTGCAGATTGCAGTACGACCTGTTAACTTTTCCATTAATGCTTTCCTTATGAATCTGTTTGCCAGTGGCTTGGCATTTGGTACGATTGTTGCTGTTGGTATATTGTTCTATTACCAAATGAAAAATGTTATAACAAACTCCACCGGGATTGAGCAGTGGATCATAGAAAAGGCAGAGGACCGGCGAAGAACGGAGGAGGAAGGAACCTTCAAGTATCCCTACAACTTGGGAAAACTAAAAAACATTCTTGAAGTTTTGAACTTCAGTTTTAGACCTTATGGAGATGGTTATGTTTGGCCAGTGGCAAAAGGCTGCCATCAATTTACTTTAACTATTGAGCAAATTAAACAGAAACATGAAAAGCGCTCGAGAATGGTCCCTTTTGACATCATCAAATCATACTCTGGGTGGTGGTTCCCTTGCACCCTAGGCATATGTACTTGTGCAAGAGTACCCTGCTCAGACGAGCCTCGAATTGCTGTCTGTCCTGGAGACCGAGTTATTGTTTCTCGTGGTCAGAAGTATTGGCTTTATGGAAACAAAGTACTGAAAGATGAAGGAAAACGGATTCGCGGTTGGTTTCCACGGAAATGTGGATTACGCGTGCCTGAACAAAACAGACGCTGTGAAAATAATGGTACCCCTGTCAATTCTTAACACAGAACATCTACACTTTTTTGTGTTAAGTTTATAAATGTGAATATATGATATTTCGATTACTTATATGCGCAAATCCTCTTAATCGTGAATTGTATTGGGCCTTTTATTTGTGTAGTAAGTTTTATGCGTGTATGTTCTTTTGGTTCAAATCGACCTTTTATCAAAAGCCATTAATATCTTTCATCAAAAACCAAAGTACTTGCAGTTCTTAACTATCTAAAATACAGTATTTAGTTAGTGTGTTGTTGACTTTGTTGTATAGTGGTACTTCATTTTATGATTACACACACAGGGAAAAATAAATATATACAGAAATATATATTCCGGTAAAACAGAAATGCTAATAGAGGAGTGGTTTGTTTTATATCTAGATACAGAGCCTTGTTAAATCGGGTAAATTGGATAAGGGTATTTATAAAACGAATATATTAAACTTAGTTTAACTTCCTACTTAATTGTGAGTATGTATGGAAATGTAAAATAAAGCGACAGAACTAACCCGATTAGCCGCTACGTCTTCGATAATGCCACGAGTCCGGGCAGTATACTAGTGATTAAAGTAAGAGAAGTCTTAAAAAAAGAGTTTCGTCAAATTGCCGGTGTGTGCTATGCGGTAACTTCTTCACACGGCACATTACCAGGATTCTTTTTTCTTTCGGCCTTCCACTCCGAGAGTATCTCGAAATCAGTGTTGACTATAATCTCAGAATCCACTTGCTTTGAAACTTGCCCGGCCACTTCGTTTGGTAAAAGATCTACGGTTGTGTGTTGTACAGTATTGTAAGGTCCTATATGCAGATTAACTAAGTTATTCATTAGTGAATAGAAAAAAGAACCTCTTCTGTGATCCCACGTATGCGTCATATTTCAGCTCATAATCGAGGAAACGTATGCTTTGCATTTAGTTTATATAAGCTTTAGAACTGTGTGCAACATTTGTGGCCGTTGAAGGTATATTTCCGTTGGAAATATTGTGATTGCATTGGCGAAGAAAATGGTCATGAGACGTCTTAAATTCATCAGCAATGTACGACCATTCCTTCCAGTTATTATCGGATTATCACTCGGGTTTAGCATAAGCATCGTTCGAATGCCAATATTAAACGAAGACTGCGTATTTGTCTCTGAAGAGCATATTGATAGGAAACTTAATTCCATTCCTGGAGCAAAGGTTTGTTAACTAGGCATACCAATGACATTGTGAAAAATCTGATTTAATACAAAAGATTCTGATTTAATAGGGGAGTAGTTTTGTGAAGCTTTAAATCATATAAAACACACTTTAAAAGAGTATGAAAATACATACATTGCAAAGATTAATCTGTATTTTACTAATTTATTATTTTTCTTTATATCAAGTTTCACCCGGAAAATGGATTACCGAATTCCGATTTTAAAACTATGAGCAAGGAAGAAGCTGAAGCATATGTAAGTTAGCCTCTAACTTTTATTTCTACTGTAGATTAGTGGCTTAATTTGTTCCATTTTTTAGAGGAAAGATCGGGAATACGCCCCAGCAGTTTACGATTCCTTAGAAGATTTTGAGCCACGTATAATCACTGATCCAGAACTGAAACCAAAAGTTGATGTCAATTTGGAAGCAAATAAGAAAAAGATTGTCCGAACACGTTACATCAGTACCGAACTTGGAATAAGAGAAAAACTTGTGTCAGCTGTCATTACTTCATCGGACACTTATCTTAGTATGGGTAAGTACTAAGTACAGTTATTTCTATTAAATATTTCGGGGCAAAGTGCACTGTGGCAAACTGGTTAGCCCGCCTGCCTCTAACCCAGAGGTAATTGGTTCAAAGCTCGTCGGTGCTACCATTGTTGGCGTATGTGCCCTTAAGCAAAATCCCCCAAAAATAATCACCCACAAAGTAACGTATACTTGGTAACTCGTAAGCTGGCACGAGGTGTATGCCACAGATCACCAGTGTTTTAACGACTGTCGTTTTCCGGCCATGCAAGGATAAAGTAAATTACATTCATTCATACTGTGGTTCTTAGTTATGTGACAATTTTCCCTTCTTTTTCAGCTGTAGCAATGAATAAGACCTTCAGCCACCACATGCAGAAAGTGATTTTCTTTAACGGAGAGAGCGTAGCAAATGACAAAGCACCAACAGCTCCAGGAATGACACTCGTCACTCACCCCGATGACAACCCAGTTCGGATCTTGTCTCTTACATTGAAATACTTACATTTAAAGTTCAAGTAAATAATGATTTTCAATCCGATGCCAATAACAATTTTATATTACTTTAATAACCATTTAAAGTCACTTAAACATTTTTTCAGTTATCATGTATTAAAACGTGCTTTTACTTTTTTATCTTTTAAAAATAGGGTTTTGCTCCCACTTTAATTTTCAAATGTTAACCCATTTTTGGTACAGATCAGAGTTTGATTGGTTCTTTATTACCACGGACAGCACGTACGCACAAGCAGACCGTGTTAACCACATTGTTGACCATATCAGCATAAACCGACGACTCTACCTTGGAAAACCAATGTCCTACAATGACAAACTTGGCGTGGTCAACTACTGTAGTGTACGTAGTGACGTTAATTGTTATTGGTTAAATAGGCGGCATGTTTAGTTTTGGGGTGTATGAGAAGCTGTGTGTTTTAATAGCATTGTAGTGTCTAGTGTGCTGAAGTTTTTCTGGCATTCTAATGGTTGTTTATCTTTGTAACTTGTCTAAGCTTTTAAATACGGTGGCACTTTAAGGGGTAAATAAACAGGAAGTGTTTGTTTGGATCACTGTTGCAAAAGGATATAGTCTAAGAATCTATTATTTCGACAACTATGATAAGAAACAGACAAACGTACTCCAAAAACATAATACTATTAGTGAAAAAGTCTTGTCATACTTTGGTGACAAATACTGATTGTATTCAGAATAAAAATAAGGTAAACAGTAAATATGATCATAATTTTGAAGACAAATACTGTTATATTTCTAAGACTATTACTGACCATAAAATCACCTTCTGTTCTATAAAGTGACAAATTTTAATCCCAATTTGCTCTTACAGATAAAAAGTGGATTTATCATTTCTCGTCTTCTCCTCCTTGACCTCGCGATGCAGCTTGATGCTTGTTCTGAGGATGGATCTCAAGCATCTTTATCTCCCGACAAATGGCTCGGACGATGTATCAAACGAGCCACAAGTGGCGCTGTGGAGTGTGTAGACGAAGAAGAGGTAAAAAAAATATTAGTTTTAATTTTTTTTTAACATTGTAGTTTGGTTTATTTATGTATGTACTTGTTAGTTTTTACACCATAATATTATTGGCAATTTTTGTAAAATTGATAAATTTTAACATAATATAATTCAGTTTAAAATGTTTGTTGTTAGCACATGTTATTATTTTATATAAACACATTTTCTTTATGTTGTTAACATTATTCAGTATACTTGTATTCATATTTCAAATATAAAACTATTAAAACAGCATTATATACAAAATTAATATAATAAAAACATATACTTGGCATAGATTGGTATGCAAACACATTATACATGACTTTAACTTTATAAGTCAATGAGTTCTCATTATATCATGTGTTTGTATAATTCACATTTATGAATCAAATAACCTAAAACCTTCACTGTTCAGTTCACTCCACCCTGTAGTAAAACAGAGATCTTCAGTTTTGTTTCATTGTTGTAACTGATCAAATATTTGCTGGACAAATATAACCCACTTACCACCGTTTACCTGTTTGATGCGAAATAATGTTTTCCGAATCTGTGGTTTATTATCTTGTTATCTAAATCATGAAAAATTCTTACTTTGAAACCAATTTTTTTGTATGGAATTTGTTTGTAATGTGGCAAAAGCATTAGACACTTTATAGAAATTAGGTAAATTTTTATGGTAAAAAACATTGAAAATCATTATTTCGAAACAATTTAGGATAATATTCAGTAAGGAATTCGTCAGTAATATGGAAGTAAGCACTGACAGTAGACACTTTATAGACATTCAGTGCTTTTTTCTGGTATAAATAAACAATTGACACTAATAGGTAAAGATGGAATTAAAGTTTTGTTTTCTTTTGTACACAACTTCCTTAACGATTCCTAATGTAGCTTTTTTAATTTTTACAACAGGCTATCTTCTACCATACATTTAACATGGAGAACAGCAACCTTAACTTTGAGGTGGAAACCACACCCGAGTTTGAAGAAGCTGTTACCGTGTCAGGGGTGAATTCGCCTCAAATGATGTTCCAACTGCACAAGAAATATTCACAGCTTGAGATTGACAAAGCTTATAAAGAAATTGGGGAAATACAGGTTAAGATAATGTACTTATGTCTAATGGGAAATTAAAGACTGCCATTAACCCAGAGGTAATTGGTTCAAAGCTGGTCGCTCCTACCATTGTTGGCGTATGTGTCCTTAAGCAAAAACCCCCCCAAAAAAATCACCCACAAAGTAACATATACTTGGTAACTCGTAAGCTGGCGCAGGGTGTATGACACAGAACACAAGTGGAAATTGAAGACTTAAACATTGTGTTTTGCATAACATTGGCATTGTAATGATTATAGTGAGCAAATTGGTCAAAAACTCGTTAGGGTATAAGGATTTTGATTATTGGGTCTATATCAAAGAGCCTGTCCATACATTAATGAATATTCCATAGTGTGAAAACTTACACCATATTACTTGCTGTAATATTTAACTGCGATACGCGTCACAAATTCTCCTTTTTCTCGCTTGTAATAATGGTAATCCATAGGCGACCACAGAAATTTTTATATTATAAACAGTATAACATGTTTTATTATAAAATATCATTATAAATACACATTATCACAAAAAAGCATGTTTAAAAATTAAAATACAATACATCTGCCCTAACAAAAATTTTAAATTTTAGGATGAAATTAAATCTTTGGTGCCCAAACTGCCAGAAGGTGAGCGGGAATTATCTTGGCCAATCGGAATTAATCCTTCATTTAAACCGACCAATCGGTGGGATATTATTGTTTGGGATTATTTCACGGAGGATTACACTTTAACTTGCCCTGGTAAGAAGTCATCACCAATGTTATTTTATGCGACATTTTTATTTTGTATTCTTTGTGAGTGAGGTCCTTGTTAAGGACCTGAGATTTAGGCCAGATTTGGCTCATTACCCCAACACCTGGGAAGCCGATTTAAGTCCTTTATTCCACCAGTACCGCTCCGTCTCACGGCAGATGTTGGATTAAGTCTGCAACTCATGCCATCGACTCTTGACATTAACTTTGCAAAACAGCATCGCAGTCTACACATAATTTTAGCACCATTTTTTATCCTCGTGTGCTTACCCACTTTCAGCTTTTTGTGTATGATTTTTTGCTTTAATATTGCTTATAATTTGGACAACCCATTAATGACCGCTGGGTTAATTGTCTTGCCCAAAAACACATACGGGGATACGGCAATCAGTCTTAAGTACCGCCGTCGAGCATCAAACCGGGGACACTTTGGTTCCAATGCCGGCGTCTAAACCACTAAGCCACGGCGCCGGACTTTTATATTACATGGTGCCACACTATACGGTGCTAAAACTCATTAGTAACCACTGGGTTGCAACAATGTCTGCTAAGTGTTTTGCTTAACAAAATATGCTTATCAAGTTATCAGTACTCTAACTTTTGGTAAGGATATCCATTCGTGCAAGCATTTAACTAACCACTGAAGCAGGGCGCTACTTAATGTTGTTAATTTTTTAGCACCGCGTGTTTTAGAATTTTTTTTTTTCTATGAACAAAGTTAGTTATTTACTATAGGCCTAACTGTTTAATAATCTTATTTTAAAATAATATGAGACTTTTTCCATCAACAGGGGAAGTACCAAAGTGCGATTTAACTGGTGTAGACAAACTAGACATTCAGAATATTCTACAGATTGCATTGGATCGACTGAATGAGAAATATAACCCACAGGTTTGTATCTACCTTTATATTTACTTATAAACTCTATATAACTTATAAACTATAACTTATAAACTCTATATATAAAAAATATAACCCACAAGTTTGTATCTACCTTTATATTTACTTATATGAAAACTGCTTGAAAATGCCCTAGTAATTATACAAAAATATCTTACAAAATATCTTACAAAAATATCTTACAAAGTTTAGATACATTACAAAAATATCTCATATACAAAAAAATACAAAAATATCATATACAAAAATATCACATACAAAAATATCATATACAAAAATATCTCACAAAGTTTAGATACATTTGCACAGCCTTTTTAGTAAGGTTACCTGCTCTTAAAACCAGAGGAAGAAATTTTATGATTCACAAACAACTCACAAATATATCTTTGGGTTTCCTAGCACTATCATTACAATTAAAACTTTTGTGTAATTTTCCGTACCATGACAGTCATTTTAACAAATAAATGTCATTAACATTTCTTAATTTCATCAAATGGTAAAAAATATTATATGACTCTCACAGAAATACAGTTAAAATATATAGCATTTGGCTCTCTTAACCTAAAACGGTCCTGTTTAAACCCTGTAAAATACTAAGAATATTATAACTCGACTGCAAGCATGTGTGTATGAATACTCCATGTGTGCCTGGTGTATAAAAAGACACCCATGGTATTATAACTTAACAGCTAGCTTCAGCCATGGCCACATAGTACTTATTTTTGTAGCAATAATATAACGATAACAACACGCAATAACAGCACGGTGACATATATAACCTATAACCATTTAAAATACTAAGAAGTTATCTTACATTAAGTGATCATTTTTTCTTCTCTTCTTTTATCTGTGTCCTCTCCTCCAGGGTTTGATCCTTGAGAAGAGGAAGTTAATCAACGGGTACCGAAGATTTGATCCTCAGAGAGGAATGGAGTACATTCTTGATCTTCTTCTAACCGTCATCATCGAAAACGAAAATCAAGAAATTGAGCTGAGTCATCGTGTTAATATGCTCCGTCCGCTGAGTCAGGTTAGAATTATTACATCATAATTGACAGATTTTGGGATTTCAGATTAAACTTGCGATCTGAGATTTGAATATGGTCTATATAGCATGGGCGCCGTTTTATATGGTGCAGACGAGGCCGGTCTACTCTGGATATTATGCAAACGGTGCAGCACCTGCTGCGTATAACTGCATTTTATTAATAAAACCCGTTTAAAATTAAAGAACTAGTCGTTTTAAGCCCGCAAATAGCTAAAGAACTATATATTCAAACGTACTGAGTTATTACGCCATCGATTGGCGTAACAACGATCATTTCCCGTAATGTTTTTCTCAACCACGCGTCCACGCATAACGCTTTGTTACGACATAGTAGCGAATCACACGTTGATTATTTGCGTCATATTATTATTTGATGCGTCGATTATTGACGTCATAATACGGTTTGACGCGTTCATTTTTAACAATTCAAGAGAAAGCAAACTGAATAGGCCACGTTTACGGTGGAGACTGTTTATTAAAACTTTAACGAAAAGTGAACATACGTTAGTTTTATACTTAAAACAGCTTGCTATGAGTATATGGCTAGCGCCTTTGCAAATACGGTTATACAACGACTGTATTAAAATAAAACAAATAACACATACATTGGTCTGTATTAAACACATTATAAAGCTTTAACTTAACGGTTTAATCTTTTGGCGTGGCGGATGTCCTTGGATTCAATTAAGTACTTTAACAGCCATCTGCAGACATAGGTGCTTGCTACATATTTTGGAACAAACTTTAGCTGCTCGTAAAATTAATCCGTCATCGAAAGTAACGATTGACAGGCAAAGCCTAAGTTGCGAATCGCTTAAAAACGATCTACAAACAGTTTTAATGCTTTAAAAAACCCTCAAACAGTAGATCTGTACAAAATTAAGACCTATGTAATAATCAACAGCATTGATGTTTCTTGAGGCGTCATTAATGTTCGTGTGCGTACCGTAGGAACAACGTCCTTCAAGAACAGTGAACGAGTTTGACTGTGTGATTTTTCCAGTTTCATACCCGCATGAACGATAGGCAGCAGCTTTGGCAAACTTTAATAGTCGCCGTTATTGTTACTGCTGTCATGGAAAGTATAGCTTAATCGTGTTTTGGCACGAGTGAAAAAAACTCGCGTATACCGTATTTCCCTAATTTCTGCAAAACGAATGACGTCATCATAAACGTGGCCTCTTCTGCAATTTAAAAAAATCGGCGCCTATGCTATATAGTATAGCATATTCATATATAGTAGGGTGGGGGAAGATGGGACACCTTTGACACATAATAACCAAATATCCTGATCGTGTTTTAAACAATTGACAACGATCTATGGGAGCCGTGAGGATAAAGTTTTATAAAAAATCATTGAATGTTTGTTTACCAACAAATTGGACGAGAAAATAGATTGAAAAGGTGTCCCATCTTCCCCCACTCTACTATATAGAAAGTTTAGTAGAAGGCCAATATGACTATGGTTTAACGTTTAGGGAGTCAGGACTGTACAGTTTAATTCAAGGACAAATAGATTTTAATGTGGGTCTTGTGTTATTAATTCACCTAGTATTTCTGTCTGTTTTATCTTAATTAAGTACAAACAGTAATATTTTCAATAGTTTTAAATTATACCTAAAAATATATGATATATATTATACATCAATGCATGCAGTTCTGTTTGTTGGGATAAATGGCCAACTCTGGCATAAATCCCAGGTCCATTCATTGTAGCGTAGGACCTCACCAATATAGATTAAAGCATGCATCAGATAACTTAAGTTCATGCTTTTTTAAATATAAAGAATATTACTAACCAAGTAACAATATATTGTTTTAGGTTGAAATTATTCCAATGCCTTATGTGACTGAATCAGCCAAAGTTCATATAATTCTTCCTCTCACCAAACAAGAACGAGTTTATTTTGAAGCTTTCATGGATAAATATGCCAAGGTAGATTTGCAAAGAATATTTATCTATATCATTGCCCTTTGATGATATAATTAGTAATTATCTTGGATAGGCTATGGTTCCAAGGCGTGCATACAAGAGGGGTCACAGCAGGGGTTAGAACACCCCCCTTTGAATACAATTTTTTTTAACTTAAAACAAAAAAGTAATTTTTTTTTTGTAAAATAAGCACCTCTTAAAAATAAGTAAAAAAGTCATATTATTGTAGTTTCAAACCAAACTTACGCAATCCTTTTATGTGCGTTATTATTTATGGCAGTCAGGGTATGTTTTCATTGAGCACGTTACGTTTTATATGCCGCCATTTTCTAAGCAAAAACTTGCAGAACCCCTTTTTTAAATCCCAGGATACTCCCCTCCTTTTGTTTATTAAACTAAGATTAGGCTACATTTTAACCAAGTAAACCATTTTTCTTATCAGAAAAGTTTAAAATACATATAATTTTTTTGTCTCCAAACCTTAACGAATGGACAAGCTGTTCTACCAATCTCCAATAACAAAAAAAGTCCTATTAATTTTTTTATGAAAAATGTCTAAATAGGCTATGAATTTTGTCTCTAACGCCTAACTCTAACGAGTAATCAAAGTGTTCTAGAAATCTCCCAGATGTTTAATCTCAGCCAAAATGTTTCAAAATCAAAAAAATGTATTTTTAGGTTTGTTTAAACAATGATGAAAATGTTGCTTTAAACATCGTGTTCGTGTACGACCCTGAAACTGCCCAACGTATTCATCAAGATGATATATTTGCTGAGCAGAAACAACTTTTGCAAAGTTACGAGGTAAAAACGGTTTAAAAACTGGTAACAATGTAATTCACCCCAATAATGTTAAAGTTAAGAATGCCTTTGGGTCAAAATTAGCTTTGGTGTATTTAGTTTTATTCAAAGTGTTTTTTTTTGCGTCGCATTTTTGGTATTTTTACTTTACTGGTATTTTTTACTCTGAAACTAAAGTAAAACCAGTTACATATGTTTTAGGCGCGTTATAAGAAAGATGGGAAAGAAGGAAAATTGATTCCTTGGGTTAGCATTAAAACTGAAGTTCCTTCACAGGTGAGAGGTGTATGTATGTATCAGTATGTATGTACTAGCTAATTACAGTTAACAATATTTCACATATAATATGGTAAAGGTGGCTGTACAGTGTACACAGTATCCGGTATTCGTCCGTTTTGTCTGTTTTGTCCGGATTTCGCTGCCACATGCGGAACTCGGTAATGTGTTTGCATATGACATCGCATGCGAATTCACACGCCGGATACTGTGTACAGCCACCTTTATGTGGGATTGTTGTGGGGTACTGGGGTGAAATGTTAGCAGATAATAAGATAATATCCCATATTTCCCTATTGTGAAGTGGAGAGGATAAGATTATACAATTCTGAAATATCCTTTGTCTACTACCAAATGGGATGATAAAAGGAAATAAAACAAGAACCATTTTAGTACAATCGAATCTAAAAATCTAAAATTTACACTTCTTTATTTTAACACAGTTAAAAACAATGGATATTGTTGCAAAGAAATATCCAACAGAAAGTTTGTTCCTTTTAACAAGTGTGGCAGCTAACATGAATACAAATTTTCTTAACCGATGTAGAATGAATGCCATTCCAGGTATGAATAACGATTACTAGACAGTAGACACACATGTATTTTGCAATAAAATCATCTCAAGTTTTACAATGTCGCAAAAAAAGTTTATTTTTTTGTAAAAAATTGTAGGCTAATAAACGATGGGGAAAACACAAAAAAATAGCAAAAATATTAATTGTAATATTTTAAATGTAATGACTAATATTTTGTTTCTTGTACATTTTTTTAGGTTGGCAAGTATTTTTCCCGATCCCCTTCTCACAGTACCACCCACAAATCATTTTCCAGGTTGGTCAAATATTTTATTTATAAATGAAATTTTATTTCATGAAATAAACACATTATACTAGCCCAACTAGAGGACTCTGATATTGTAGTAATGGGCCAAATCTGGCCTAAATTCCAGGACCTCACCGATACAAAAATTGGACTGAAATGCCTTAACTATTAAAAATTTAAAAAAAAAAAATTTGTTGGCCTTTTTTTTACTTTACACCTATATACCCCTCTAAAAACAGCATATTTTACAAAGAATTTAGTTGAACTTAGCTTTTTTTCAAGAAAACATACCAAGGCGTTAACATATATATATTCCCTTTTTTACAACATTTTTAATGTTTAATTTAAAAAAAAAAATTGGGGTCAGTAAGCCCTTTTTTTACTTTACATCCATTTATACCTTTAAAAACAGCATGTTTTACAAGGCAATTAGTCGTACTTGGTTCTTTTTTTCGAGTAAACATTCGAAGGCATTAACATATATATTCCCTCTTTTTACAACATTTTTAAAGTTCCATTTTTTTTCAAAACAGAATGGTCAAGTACCTGAACAGATTGACATTAAGCCTTCCAACGGACATTTTGATTTGTATTCATTTGATGAAGTTTGTTTCTACAACTCTGACTACATGGCTTCGAGAACAAAAATGGCCGCCACTGTCAGTGCCGAAGACAGCAAAGAGTCTGTAAGTCCTTTAATTCCTAATTTTTTATGTGGTACTGGCACAAAAATAAATGTGCAAAATTTTATATTTTGCCAAAGCTTTAGTGTGTGAAAGCAAATACAATTTCAATGCAAAATATTTTATGGGTCGCTTAGTAATCAAAGTTTTTAACCGACAGTTAAGTGACCTGGTTGACACGTTAGAGGTGTACGACGTCATGATTAAGTATTCACAACTCCATGTGTTTCGTGCGGTAGAACCACAACTCACACGAAGATATGTGCACAGGTATTCTATTTTTACTTTATTATGAATGTAACTTACTTTATTCTTGCGTGGCCGGAAAATTACAGTCGTTTTAACCTATGGCGTAGGTGTTTTATTTCATACACCCTGTGCCAGCTTACAAGTGACCATGTATGTTACTTTGTGAGTGATTATTTGTTTTGAGGTTTTTTATGTATGGCTGTTAATTTGGACAACCCATGAGTGACCAATGGGTTGGAGCAATTTTCGTTAAAACACCCACAATAGTAGCAACGGTGAGCCTTAAATCCATTACCTCTGGGTTACAGGCAGGCGCGCAAACCACTTTGCCACAATGCCAGATAATGTCCATTATTTATCCTTAAAAACTGAAGTTGACAAAAGCAGTGTCCTATTTCCTACCCTACACCTATTGTTCATTCTACGCTTACTTTTTAAAATAAGTTGTATGCTAGAGCCATATCATTAAGGTTGTCGAATAAAAATCCTTTATAAAAAATCACTCTTACCTAGGAATTGCAACAAGAGAAATGGCCAGGAAATCTATGACCGCTGTGAGCGTAGTAATGCTGAAGGCCTCGCATCTAGAACACAATTAGCCATGGAGCTCTTTCCAGAAAACAAAGAACCCAGCAAAACTTGAACAAACTGGTTCAATCAAGTTTTAAATCAAATTTTGCCACGAACTTACTATCCGAAGTTATTTTTAGAAAATATACTTGTTTGTGCTATTTTTATACCATACTCTTTTAAGTTATTTTACAAAAAATCGATATCCTTATAAGCTGCAATTCAGAATATCAGTTGTTTCTTTTTACTTGCGTCGTTTTTAGCTCTTCTCCTTCAAGTAGCCTTATTATACACACAATATTTTATGTGTATGTTTACCGCCAGTCATTGGAAAAATTTTCAATTAAAAAATTTGGTGCTGTTTTCATAACAAATTAAATAATTTAAAAAAAAATTGGTGCCTTTTTTTAACAAATTGAAAAATAATTGATCAGCACTAAGCTCATATAAAACCAACTTTTTCATCCTTTTATTTTTTGTCACTTTTCACTGTTCACCATTCTCACTATTAATACAGCTGTAGCTCACTGTTCACCATTCTCACTATTAATACAGCTGTAGCAATCATCTCTTCTGTATGTCCGTTCTAGTTGGTGTATTTTTATTCACGAATCTCACATTGCAATCTTAAATGAACGTATATCATAAACTAAATACCCAATCTCTTTTAACACATATTTACATCTGTGTTTTTCATTGTGTTTCAAGCTGACTATTGTAACTTCCGTCTGATACTATTTTATTTTACCCATTCACTAAAAAGTGATTTTTCGCTGTTTAACTTTTCAACTTCCATTGAGCCGACAATGCAGTAAAATATATTTTGTGAGTGTACTATATTATCGCAGTAACGAGATGCAATTAAACTTCACACTATTTTACGATTTCAGCTACATGTACACCAATTAGTAGATATGTAATGTTTAAACCGATTAGTCAATATAGGTAGTGTTAGAGTATATGGTTTTTTCTAAAATATAGAAGAGTGCAACTTTAGCTTTCGAAACTGACTCAATGCCTTACTTATGCTTTTTTCACTGAGATTTCAACGTTGCAAAATCCCGTGATTGTCTCCACGCCCTCTTTTCCTGCTCTTTCATTGGCTGCTTTGGCAATCTCATGACCAGTGGCATCATCCATATTGTTAACTTCTGTGCGGACTGTATACTGGAACTTGGGCGCCATCATGAATCTCTGTAATAGGAACATTGTTACAATAACTGTAATAACTGTATGGCTGATGAGAATTAATGTACCATCCACTTTAAATGCAAAATCAGTTGGGTGTTTAGAATATTTACCTTCCCTACTGTACAGGTTCTGTTCTTAAGATAATTAGAGCTTTAATATGCTTAATTAAATGGTATTTATTTAATTTTGACATTGTATCGTCTGTAAGGTGTAACGGTCACGCCTTTTATCCAAAACATTATTTCTTTCTTTTTTATCAATAAGCGTGTTTTAACAACTGTTGTTTTACCGTTACTACCCATATTTTTGCTTTGTCAAATCTCTTGTTCTTCATCATGACCAAAGAGACAAAATAAATTTCATACATCCCTACTTTATTGGCGGGAACCATACCTTCGCTGTACAAATACAGCTCCTAACGATTGTATTATGTTTGGTGCAGAATCATATGATGTAAGGTAATCAAAAGCAGTATAAATAATAGTTATTATAACTGAAAACAATAATGCTTTTGATTGATGGTAGTGTGTCTAAATATTAATGCCTTCCCTGCATGTATAAAAGTTTGGTGTCAAAGTTTTCAGGTACCTTATAAAAGTGGCTGTCACCAATGTTTGAAGTTTCAATCTTTCCATGCAAAAAGTCAGCACCTGTCCATTCCTTCCAGTTCGATTCTAAATCATCTTCGCTTATTCCCTGACCAACTAAATTCAACCACAAGGTGATTAGTTAACAGTAATGGTGGTAACTCTTTATTAGCAGTATTGCAGCAGACTTTAAATGCAATGCTGTATTTAGCAGGTATGGGGTCAAATTTGGCGCAAATTACAGGTGGGCATCACCTTTAATAGAATAGTTGCATTTTATTTTTTTGTCCAAGGCTTGCATGAAACTATAAATCATAAACTGATCAGTTTAAAGAATCCCCCTGATTGGCTGGACAGAGTTTTAGTATATCGGTTATTAAATACCTATAGGCTACATTTTTTGTTGATATGCCCCTTTACTCTACCTTTAACTGCTGTTATAAAGAACCTTGAGGAATCAGAAGGCGGCATTTTATCATCAGCCACCAATGCACTTCCTTTGTAACTTCCGATTTCTTTGTAACCAGCTGGAAAATAAATGCAAGTTGATAGACTACTATTGTGAAGTATGCTGCTATCATTGTGGGTGAGTGCATCCTTGGGAAAAAAGTTTTACTCTCATATCACTTTACTTAAGACAGTCGACACTAAAGGGTTGTCTAATTTTAAGCCAATACTGAAAAATATAATTGAAAATCCCCAACAACATTTAGTTCCATATGCAGTAAATCTTAAACAGGTATGAGGACATGAGGTATATAAAATTAGGTACCATTGTAAAAACAACTATTGTTGTCCCGTTCAAAAATAAAAAAAATATTTAAACTATAATTTATTCCTTTATTGATAGGCTATTTTGTACAGACCTGGGCATGCAACAAGCTTATGTTGTTGAACTTCTACCATGTAATTTTTCCACCATTCGTCAGGATTTAAGAATGTTACTTTGGGAGAACGAGCGATTGCAAAGTTTATCCATGGGAACCTGTATAGTGTATATGTACAGTTGTTTATTTAGCATTGAAAATTAATGTAACTGCAAAAATTCTAAAAAACAACTTATCTCATAGAAGAACCAACTTGTATTGTGTAATAAATATATCTTACTTTGCATTAGGATCCTTATTACTATGTAGATGTGTGGACACGAATTCATCTGATTTTTTAACATGGTCACCTCCTTTGCACCAAACGTCTTTAAACAATGAATCATCTATTGGTGGTTTTTCAAAGTAATTGAACAAATACACTCGATCTGGCAAAGGTGCAACTGTGGAACTGGCTCTTGCCTGAAAAGATAAATTATCTCTATTAATATTTACAATCATGTGCAAAGAAGAATTACCAGTATTGGAGTGTCCTTTTTATTACACCTTGTGACTGTTTATCTGTTACCAAGCATGCACATGCAGTAAAATGATAAATAAATTTTGGAGGATGTTAATTTGAAATCAATCAATGACCATTAAATGGATGCAATTGTCCATAAGTTTCCTAACCAAGGACACATACTCTAGTAGCAAAAGCTCCACATCAATTAGGAATTGATCAAACTATGACAGTATGACAACTCTGTTGACTTTGCTCAGATTAAGATATTTAAAAGGTATTTTTTACATGGAGCTATACAGAGAAGACGGAAAAATTTTTCTGCTAGGAGGCGATGACAAATTCGTTTCTCTATTTTATGGGGAGCAGTTAGTTTCACGGTTTATACACATAAGATATAAACCCCTAACACTAACCCCTAACCCCTAACTCCTAACCCCAAACTCGTCAAACAAAAAAAACTTGAAAAAAATATAAAAAAAAGTATTCCACTGTGCGGGACTCGAACCCGGTAAAAATGAAACAAAGAGAGTTTACGACCGCACGCAAACCGCTACACCACAGACTCGACGACAGTAAACACAACGAAAGAGCGTATATAACCGACCTAATGTGGGAAATATGTTCTTACTAGTGTTTTATGTATTTAGAAAGCTATTTTTATTATTTAATTAATTTGTTTTACACTTATTAACACTTTGTAGTGCTGTTTTGTTCGTTTTTCCGTATTTTTTAATTTAAATAATTACCGCCTCTAGCGGAAAAAATTTTCTGTCTTCTTTGTATAGTCCCATGTGTATTTTTTAGCTTTATAAGTTTGTACGTATGGTTTACCAAATATGTTTGGTCAGCAATAGTGTATTTCAGCAAAGTTTAAATGGTTTTTGACGTTACCAACTTGGTAATGAATGTTTTTTTTACAGTTTTAAATTATTATGCTCTGTTGGCGCAATGGTATTCACTTCATTTGCTATTGCGGGCAATCAATGACGTCATAAATAGTACGACGGACAATTTCAAAGCCACAAGTTTTCAGACAAAGGTCTTGTAACAGAACAGAATATTTTAGAGTTATACCTAACATTTGCAAAATATACGTTACTATTTCTTTGATATTACGTATTTGACCAAATAAAACTAGAAGCTTGTTATAAGCCTACAATATTGAACTTACCATGGTTTGCAGAATTCTTCCGGTGTTTTTAGAAACTGCTTGAATCATTTATGCAATTTCAGGAGTGACAAGGATTTCCGATTCGTTACTTAACGTCGATTGAAAGCAGCACTAAACCACAACAAACTGAACCAAAATGCCGAGTTTACTTTTACCGCGTCACTTTTATATGAGAGAAAAAGGCTTGTAGCGTGTACCCTCTTTATTGCCCAAGGTGCTTCGTGCTTGGACGCGAGGCATTAATTTGTGGAATAATCGCTGTTATGCTCCGTGCACATTTTAACATCTTTTTGTTTCAAAGCTATAACAGTTAACAACAGTCTGCGGGAGTCGTGAGTATACGATTTTATGATTCTTTGAATGTTCTTTGTTTAAAGGACAAGAAAATAAAAATGTGTCCCATCTCCCCCCCCTCCCACTATATGATCTTTGCTATTATCAAGCAAACTACAAAAAAAAACAAACAGGCAAATACTGATACAACAGGGTAATCAATATTGTTACTTATTCATTTGGTTCGTATAAAATCAGGTACACCCAGTATAGTAGGGTGAGGGGAGATGGGACACCTTTTCATTCTATTTTCTCGTCCCATTTGGTAGTAAACAAAGAACATTTAAAGAATTATTAAACCGTATGCTCATGAATCCGAAAAACCGTTGTTAATTGTTTAAAACACGATCAGGATATTTGGATATTATGTGCTAAAGGCGTCCCATCTGTATTCCCCCACTCTACTATATAGTAACAAATGCGTCCGGCCAGTACAATCTAATCAAGAGAATACCAGTCTTTCAGTCTGGTTAACCAACCAGCCAACACGTGGTGTTACGTGGCTAACACCACGTGATCGCGTGCCAAGAATGCGGTAAGAGACGCCATACTTAATCAGGCGCGGGCAATCATCCACGGTCTCTACAATAATTGCTAGGATTGTTACACCATTATGAAAGGGCGCAAAAGTGTCAGGATACGCGGGATATTCTTATGAAGCAATGTAACTTATATTCTCGCGTGACGGAGCAGGCCACTCGTTAGAACGCATCTCTTAATTTATTAAAAATGTGCCCAAACCACTTAGTAATTAATTGCTCTTATATACAGCACAGAAGAAAATTTCGTGAATGACCAATGGATTTTAAAGCTAAACGAAACAGAGTTCGAAAGAATGTGAACTATAATAAAACATCGTGATCAGATGTAGTGAAATTTCCACGATAGCAAAAGGTTCAAATCGTATTAATAAGGTCAAGATATATAGTAGGGTGGGGAAGATGGAACACCAGAAGCACATAATATCCCAATATCCTGATCGCATTTTAAACAAATAACAACGGTCTATGGGAGTCGTGAGGATACGGTTTAATAATCCTTTGAATATTCCTGGTATACTACTAAATCGAACGAGAAAATAGAATGAAAAGATGTCTCATTTCTCCCCACCTTACCTTAGTACGTATCATGCGAGTCATACGCATCAATCGAATCTGGTATAGTCAGCTATTATATGGGTTACTTTAAACACCATAATTATGGGCGCATACCGTCGTTAAAACAATGTATGAATTGTTGCAACTAGTGAGATAATTCCTGATTTAAAATAAAGGAATATCATAAACTTAACACCCAATCTTTTTTCACACATATTTACATCCGTGTTTTTCATTGTGTTTCAAGCTGACTATTGTAACTTCCGTCTGATACTATTTTATTTTACTCATTTACTAATAAGTGATCTTTCGCTGTTTAACTTCTCAACTTCTATTGAGCCGACAATGCAGTAAAATATATTTTGTGAATGTACTATATTATCGCAGTAACGAGATGCAATTAAACTTCACATTATTTTACGACTTCAGCTACATCAGTTAGTAGATACAAGTAATGTTTAGACCAATTAGTCGATATAGGTAGTGTTAGTTTTGTGCCGCATATGAGGTAGTGATAATTCTGTGGCAAGTATGAATATAAGTTTTTTTTTCTAGAATATAGAAGAGTGCAACTTTAGCTTTTGAAACTGACTTTATGTCTTACTCATTCTTTTTTCACTGAAATTTCAACGTTGCAAAATCCCGTGATTGTCTCCACGCCTTCTTTTCCTGCTCTTTCATTGGCTGCTTTGGCAATCTCATGACCGGTGGCATCATCCATATTGTTAACTTCTGTGCGGACTGTATACTGGAACTTGGGCGCCATCATGAATCTCTGTATTTAAAACATTTATTACAATACTATAGATCCACCCATCGTCATATGTTTAGACAGAAGTCACAGAACCGACTGTTGTTTCTTAAACTTTACCAAATAACGGTAAGGCTGATAAGAAATATTGTACCAGCCACTTTAAATGCAAAACCAGTTGGGTGTTTAGAATATTGACCTGCCGTCCTGCCCTATTGTGTTGGCGGGAACGATACCTTTGCTGCACAAATACAGCTCTTAAATATTGTACATTATGCCTGGTGTATAATAATATAAATGTAAGAAGATATAAGATTAAGAAGTCCTAACCATTGTATTATGTTTGGTGTAGAATCATATGATGTAGGAAGTTTATTTGGAGAGAGGGCAGCTTAACCATGGATTTTTTACACTGCATTAATTAAAAGTCATTATTGTGACTAATCATTAATGCCTTCCCTGCTGTATAAAAGTATGTTTTCAGGTACCTTATAAAAGTGGCTGTCACCAATGTTTGAAGTTTCAATCTTTCCATGCAAAAAGTCAGCACCTGTCCATTCCTTCCAGTTCGATTCCAAATCATTTTCGCTTATTCCCCGACCAACTAAATTCAACCATAGGGTGCTAAGTAAATAATGGACATTTAATGCAATGCTAGCTTTAGAAGGTATGGGGCCAAATTTTGCATAAATTCCAGGTACCTTGGTGCGCATTTCCAAAGTACGTGTCCCATACAGAACATACTTTATCTCTTGTTCAAGGCTTACATAAAACAAACTATAGACAAATCAATCCAAAGAAGCCTCTGCATTGGCTGGATAGAGTTTTAGATGGGTATGGGTTATTTAATATTTATACATCTCTTGACATGAATGATTAGAGTATTAGACAGAAACTTGTGCACAGCTTTTTTCAACTTTGGTGGTACGTTTAGATCACATTCGAGCATCTTTATTTTCTATTCATATACAAATTTATTTTTTGTTGATATGCCCCTATAACTCTACCTTTAACTGCTGTTATAAAGAACCTTGATGAATCAGAAGGTGGCATTTTATCATCAGCCACCAATGCATTTCCCTTGTAACTACCGATTTCTTTGTAACCAGCTGGAAAATAAATGCAAGTTGATGGACTACTATTGTGAAGTATGCTGCTATCATTGTGGGTGAGCGCATCCTTGGGAAAAAAGTTTTACTCTCATATCACTTTACTTAAGACAGCAACACTAAAGGGTTGTCTAAGTTTTAATCAATACTGAAAAAAAAATAATTCAAAACACAATCACCATAAAGGCAAGAGGCGTATAAAATTAGCACCCTTGTAAAAAAACTCTTGTTGTCCCACTACAAAATAAAGTTTATTCAAATTGTACTTTTATAACTTTATTTATAGGCTATTTTTGTGATAGGTAAGCCCTAGACTGGACATTCATACATGGTGGTTCCACATTAAACAAATTGTCGCTACAGACCTGGGCATGCAACAAGCTTATGTTGTTGAACTTCTACCATGTAATTTTTCCACCAATCGTCGGGATTTAAGAATGTTACTTTGGGAGAACGAGCGATTGCAAAGTTTATCCATGGGAACCTGTATAGTGTATATGTACAGTGGTTTATTTAGCATTGAAAATTAATGTAACTGCAAAATTCTAAAAAACAACTTATCTCATAGAAGAGCCAACTTGTTGTGTTAAAAAATATATCTTACTTTGCATTAGGGTCCTTATTACTATGCAGATGTGTGGACACGAATTCATCTGATTTTTTAAGATAGACAGCTCCTTTGCTCCAAACGTCTTTAAACAATGAATCATCTATTGGTG
This sequence comes from Ciona robusta, assembly GCF_009617815.1. Taxonomy (NCBI): domain Eukaryota; kingdom Metazoa; phylum Chordata; class Ascidiacea; order Phlebobranchia; family Cionidae; genus Ciona; species Ciona robusta. Next base: position 2,776,106 of record NC_143241.1, on the reverse strand, counting down.
GTTTTTCAAAGTAATTGAACAAATACACTCGATCTGGCAAAGGTGCAACTGTGGAACTGGCTCTTGCCTGAAAAGATAAATTATCTCTATTAATATTTATACTCATGTGCAAAGAAGAATTACCAGTATTTGAGTGTCCTTATAAATTTTGAAGGATGATATTTTGAAACCAATCAATGACCATTAAATGGATGCAATTGTCCATAAGTTTCCTAACCAAGGACACATACTCTAGTAGCAAAAGCTCCACATCAGTAAGGAATTGATCAAACTATGACAGTATGACAACTCTGTTGACTTTGCTCAGATTAAGATATTTAAAAGGTATTTTTTAGCTTTATAAGTTTGTACGTATGGTTTACCAAATATGTTTGGTCAGCAATAGTGTATTTCAGCAAAGTTTAAATGGTTTTTGACGTTACCAACTTGGTAATAAATGTTTTTTTTACAGTTTCAAATTATTATGCTCTGTTGGCGCAATGGTAATCACTTCATTTGCCATTGCGGGCAATCAATGACGTCATAAATAGTACGACGGACAATTTTAAAACCGCAAGATTTCAGACAAAGGTCTTGTAACAAAACAGAATATTTTAGAGTTATACCTAACATTTGCAACATATACGTTACTATTTCTCTACTATTACGTATTTAAGCAAATAAAATTCGTAGTATGCTAAAATCCAACAATATTGAACTCACCATGGTTTGCAGAATTCTTCCTGTGTTTTTAGAAACTGCTTGAATCATTTATGCAATTTCAGGAGTGACAAGGATTTCCGATTCGTTACTTAACGTCGATTGAAAGCAGCACTAAACCACAACAAACTGAACCAAAATGCCGAGTTTACTTTTACCGCGTCACTTTTATATGAGAGAAAAAGGCTTGTAGCGTGTACCCTCTTTATTGCCCAAGGTGCTTCGTGCTTGGTCGCGAGGCATTAATTTGTGGAATAATCGCTGTTATGCTCCGTGCACATTTTAACATCTTTTTGTTTCAAAGCTATAACAGTTAACAACAGTCTGCGGGAGTCGTGAGTATAAGATTTCAGATTCTTTGAATGTTCTTTGTTTACTATACTAAAAAGGACAGGAAAATAAAAATGTGTCCCATCTCCCCCCTCCCATTATATGATCTTTGCTATTATCAAGCAAACTACAAAAAAAAAACAGGCAAATACTGATACAACAGGGTAATCAATATTGTTACTTATTTATTTGGTTCGTATAAAATCAGGTACACCCAGTATAGTAGGGTGAGGGGAGATGGGACACCTTTTCATTCTATTTTCTCGTCCCATTTGGTAGTAAACAAAGAACATTTAAAGAATTATTAAACCGTATGCTCATGGATCCGAAAAACCGTTGTTAATTGTTTAAAACACGATCAGGATATTTGGATATTATGTGCTAAAGGCGTCCCATCTGTATTCCCCCACTCTACTATATAGTAACAAATGCGTCCGGCCAGTACAATCTAATCAAGAGAATGCCAGTCTTTCAGTCTGGTTAACCAACCAGCCAACACGTGGTGTTACGTGGCTAACACCACGTGATCGCGTGCCAAGAATGCGGTAAGAGACGCCATACTTAATCAGGCGCGGGCAATCACCCACGGGCTCTACAATAATTACTAGGATTGTTACACCATTATGAGAGGGCGCAAAAGTTTCAGGATACGCGGGATATTCTTATGAAGCAATGTAACTTATATTCTCGCGTGACGGAGCAGGCCACTCGTTAGAACGTATCTCTTAATTTATTAAAAATGTGCCCAAACCACTTAGTAATTAATTGCTCTTATATACAGCACAGAAGAAAATTTCGTGAATGACCAATGGATTTTAAAGCTAAACGAAACAGAGTTCGAAAGAATGTGAACTATAATAAGACATCGTGATCGGATGTAGTGAAATTTCCACGATAGCAAAAGGTTCAAATCGTATTAATAAGGTCAAGATATATAGTAGGGTGGGGAAGATGGAACACCAGAAGCACATAATATCCCAATATCCTGATCGCATTTTAAACAAATAACAACGGTCTATGGGAGTCGTGAGGATACGGTTTAATAATCCTTTGAATATTCCTGGTATACTACTAAATCGAACGAGAAAATAGAATGAAAAGATGTCTCATTTCTCCCCACCTTACCTTAGTACGTATCATGCGAGTCATACGCATCAATCTAATCTGGTATAGTCAGCTATTATATGGGTTACTTTAAACACCATAATTATGGGCGCATACCGTCGTTAAAACAATGTATGAATTGTTGCAACTAGTGAGATAATTCCTGATTTAAAATAAAGGAATATCATAAACTTAACACCCAATCTTTTTTCACACATATTTACATCTGTGTTTTTCATTGTGTTTCAAGCTGACTATTGTTAACTTCCGTCTGATACTATTTTATTTTACCCATTCACTAAAAAGTGATCTTTCGCTGTTTAACTTTTCAACTTCCATTGAGCCGACAATGCAGTAAAATATATTTTGTGAGTGTACTATATTATCGCAGTAACGAGATGCAATTAAACTTCACACTATTTTACGACTTCAGCTACATCAGTTAGTAGATACAAGTAATGTTTAGACCAATTAGTCGATATAGGTAGTGTTAGTTTTGTGCCACATATGAGGTAGTGATAATTCTGTGGCAAGTATGAATATAAGTTTTTTTTCTAGAATATAGAAGAGTGCAACTTTAGCTTTCAAAACTGACTTAATGTCTTACTCATGCTTTTTTCACTGAAATTTCAACGTTGCAAAATCCTGTGATTGTCTCCACGCCCTCTTTTCCTGCTCTTTCATTGGCTGCTTTGGCAATCTCATGACCAGTGGCATCATCCATATTGTTAACTTCTGTGCGGACTGTATACTGGAACTTGGGCGCCATCATGAATCTCTGTATTTAGAACATTTATTACAATATTATAGATCCACCCAACGTCATTTGTTTAGACAGAACCAACTGTTGTTTCTTAAACTTTACCAAATAACGGTAGGGCTGATAAGAAATATTGTACCAGCCACTTTAAATGCAAAACCAGTTGGGTGTTTAGAATATTGACCTGCCGTCCTGCCCTATTGTGTTGGCGAGAACGATACCTTTGCTGCACAAATACAGCTCTTAAATATTGTACATTATGCCTGGTGTATAATAATATAAATGTAAGAAGATATAAGATTAAGAAGTCCTAACCATTGTATTATGTTTGGTGTAGAATCATATGATGTAGGAAGTTTATTTGGCGAGAGGGCAGCTTAACCATGGATTTTTTACACTGCATTAATTAAAAGTCATTATTGTGACTAATCATTAATGCCTTCTCTGCTGTATAAAAGTATGTTTTCAGGTACCTTATAAAAGTGGCTGTCACCAATGTTTGAAGTTTCAATCTTTCCATGCAAAAAGTCAGCACCTGTCCATTCCTTCCAGTTCGATTCCAAATCATTTTCGCTTATTCCCTGACCAACTAAATTCAACCATAGGGTGATAAGTAAAAATGGACATTTAATGCAATGCTAGCTTTAGAAGGTATGGGGCCAAATTTTGCATAAATTCCAGGTACCTTGGTGCGCATTTCCAAAGTACGTGTCCCATACAGAACATACTTTATCTCTTGTTCAAGGCTTACATAAAACAAACTATAGACAAATCAATCCAAAGAAGCCTCTGCATTGGCTGGATAGAGTTTTAGATGGGTATGGGTTATTTAATATTTATACATCTCTTGACATGAATGATTAGAGTATTAGACAGAAACTTGTGCACAGCTTTTTTCAATTTTGGTGGTTCGTTTAGATCACATTCGAGCATCTTTATTCTCTATTCATATACAAATTTATTTTTTGTTGATATGCCACTATAACTCTACCTTTAACTGCCGTTATAAAGAACCTTGAAGAATCAGAAGGTGGCATTTTATCATCAGCCACCAATGCATTTCCTTTGTAACTACCGATTTCTTTGTAACCAGCTGGAAAATAAATGCAAGTTGATGGACTACTATTGTGAAGTATGCTGCTATCATTGTGGGTGAGCGCATCCTTTTAAAAAAAAAGTTTTACTCTCATATCACTTTACTTAAGACAGCAACACTAAAGGGTTGTCTAAGTTTTAATCAATACTGAAAAAAAAATAATTCAAAACACAATCTCCATAAAGGCAAGAGGCGTATAAAATTAGCACCCTTGTAAAAAAACTCTTGTTGTCCCACTACAAAATAAAGTTTATTCAAATTGTACTTTTATAACTTTATTTATAGGCTATTTTTGTGATAGGTAAGCTCTAGACTGGACATTCATACATGGTGGTTCCACATTAAACAAATTGTCGCTACAGACCTGGGCATGCAACAAGCTTATGTTGTTGAACTTCTACCATGTAATTTTTCCACCAATCGTCGGGATTTAAGAATGTTACTTTGGGAGAACGAGCGATTGCAAAGTTTATCCATGGAAACCTGTATAGTGTATATGTACAGTTGTTTATTTAGCATTGAAAATTAATGTAACTGCAAAATTCTAAAAAACAACTTATCTCATAGAAGAGCCAACTTGTTGTGTTAAAAAATATATCTTACTTTGCATTAGGGTCCTTATTACTATGCAGATGTGTGGACACAAATTCATCTGATTTTTTAAGATAGACAGCTCCTTTGCTCCAAACGTCTTTAAACAATGAATCATCTATTGGTGGTTTTTCAAAGTAATTGAACAAATACACTCGATCTGGCAAAGGTGCAACTGTGGAACTGGCTCTTGCCTGGAAAGATAAATTATCTCCATTAATATTTACACTAATGGTCAACTAAAACTAAGAGTTATAACATTTGCTTTAATAAATAGTTTTTTTTTTCAGCAATGGTGAACAAATCTTGAATGGTTTTTGACGTTACCTTGGTAATAAATATGGTTTTACTTTATTATGCTGTGTAGACAGTGATTAGATTCACTTGCGTTGTGACATTCGCATGGCGCTTAGATTCACTTGTGACATTCGCATGGCGCTTCAATGTAGTGGCGTAAACAGTACGATGGTCAAAATTGCTAGTACTCTTAGTAACTCCACTATTACGTAATTATTACCCAACTGAAAATACGTAGCATGCTTTAGGCCTACAATATTAAACTTACCATGGTTTGCAGAATTCTTCCTGTATTTTAAAAAACTGCTTGAATCAAAATGCAATTTTAGGAGTGACAAGGATTTCCGATTCGTTACTTAACGTCGATTGAAAGCAGCACTAAACCACAACAAACTGAACCAAAATGCCGAGTTTGATTTTGCCGCGTCACTTTTATACGAGAGAAAAGGTTTGTAGCGTGTACTGTCCTATTGCCCAAGGTGCTTCGTGCTTGGACGCGAGGCATTAAATTGTGCGACAATCGCTATTTTGCTCCGTGTACATTTAAACCATTTTTTGGTTACAAAGCTATATGAAACATTCACTATATAGTACTGTGAGGTAAAATAGATGATAGAACAACTTCAGCACATAATATCTAAATATCCTGGTCGTGTTATAAAAAGAGTAACAAAGGAAACATTCGCTATATAGTACTGTGGGGATAGATGGAACGGGACACCGTTAGTACATACTATGCAAATATTGTGATCACGTATTTTTAACAAATAACAACGGTTCATGGGAGTCGTAAAGATACGATTTTACAGTAATTTTAATTTTCTTTGTTTACTATCAAAAATTACGAGGAAATAGAACAAAAAAGTGTCCCATCTTTACCAACTCTACTATATAATGAAATGGTGTCCCATCTACCCCCAATCTATAATTTTTTGTTGCTGGAACGGTTACTCTATAGAACAGTGATAAAAATCAACACACCTTTAACTATCGCGGGTTTGTGCTAACGCTTTTACAGCAAATATTTTATCACTACTATCGGGGCCTGGATACGCCCAAAATCCATTTGTCCTGTCTTAACTGTACATTGCTCACCATTTATCCGACTTTCCGAAGGTAGGAAAGCTATCTGATTGCGTATCGTCATTTGTATGCGACAGGTTATATAAAAAGGAAAATTGTAAACTATAGTATTAAAATGATAAATTAATTTCCTTACAAGATTATCGACAGTGCATACTCAGACCGAATGTTTTTCTACTTTGGTAAAATTAAATGCGCCAAAATTCACAGGATTATTGTTTGATGGGTGTAGTAGGGTGGGGGAAATGGGACATCTATTCATTCTATTCTGTCGTCGCATTTGGTAGTAAACAAAAAACATTCAAAGAGTTATAAAACTGTATCCTTACAACTTCCATAGAACTTTGTTACTTGTTTAAAAAACGACAAGGATATATAGTATATGCTAAAGGTGTCCCATCTTTCCCCATTCTACTATATACATTATTACCATGTAGCGTTGTGGCTGCTACGGATACATGAGTAATGATATTGTACAATAGCTTGTTGGCAGAGACTGTTCGGTGTTGGGCATTTTGGGCCCGGCGCCGTGGCGTAGTGGTTAGCGCGCCTGCCTGTAACCATTAGGTAATGGGTTCAAGGCTCGTCGCTGCTACCATTGTGGGCGTATGTGTCCTTGGGCAAGACACTTAACGACAACTGCTTCAACCTAGTGGTCACTAATGGGTTGTCCAAATTATCAGCCATACGTAAAAAAATGAAAAAATCTAAAAAAAATAATCACCCACAAAGTAACATACATGGCAACTCGTAAGCTGGCACGAGGTGTTAAACCCGTGTGATAACGACTGTCGTTTTCCGGCCACGCGAGGATAAAGTAAGTTACATCTATTCATTCACTTACATTTATATAAACAGTCACTTAAAGTGTATACGTACCAGTAGGTTAGCTACGTGTTAGAAAATGAGACGCTTCAAGAATGTCGCTGCAAAAATGTCGCTACAAGATGACGCTACAAAAATGACACCACAAAAATGACGCTACAAAAATGACGCCACAAGAATGACGCTACAAAAATGACGTCACAAGAATGACGCTTCAAAAATGAGGTGTTGAGAAAAAAGACACGAAGAATGGCAGCGAATTTGTGCGTCGTTAAAATATGCGGCTTTTATTTTTCACAAAAGTTTCAATCGTTTGATATTCATATAGTAGAGTGGGGGAAGATGGGACACCTTTAGCACATAATATCCAAATATCGTGATCGTGTTTTAAACAATTAACAACGGTCTTTTGGAGTAATGAGCATACGGTTTAATAATTCTTTGAGTGTTCTTTGTTTACTACCAAATGTGACAAGAAAATAGAATGAAAAGGTGTCCCATCTTCTCCCACCCTACTATATTTCACAAAAGTTGCAATCGTTTGATATCCACATCAATTAAGTTCAAAAAATATTAACGTACCAGTATAAACGACCCCATTAGTGCATTGCAAATTGCTTAAAATGCAAAATTTTTAAATGTTCTAATACTACACCCAAAGATCACGTTCATGCCGCGGGCGATATATAACCTACGCCTTAAAACCGAGTAATATGATAAAAAAATAAACACGACATAAATAAAACATGTTCAAATATCATGGTATGAGTTATTCGTGGGAACTGCATACCGTGTCGGGATCAATTGTAACTAAATACGCTTCAAAATCCTATTCAAGCTATGTTACAAATACTACATTCTCACCATGATCAAAGAAGACTATGTTATATATAGCAGGGTGGGGCAATATAGGACACCTTAATATTCGAATATCCTGATCGTGTTTTGAACAGTTAACAACGGTCTGCGGGATTCGTGAGTATACGTTTTTTTGTTTACTAAATAAGACAAGAAAGTGTCCCATCTCCCCCCCTTCCACTATACAGTATGGTGGAGGAAGATGGGACACCTTTAAGCTCTATTTTTTCGCCCCATTAAGTAGTAAACAAAGAACATTCAAAGAATTATAAATCCGTCTACTCACGACTTCCATAGACCGTCGTTAATTGTTTAAAACACGATCAGGATATTTGGATATTATGTGCTAAATGTGTCCCGTCTTCCCCCACCCCACTATATATAAAAACACACAAACACTGATACAATAGGTTAAAGCGCTATCACGAGAGGGCGTAAAAGCGTCAAGATACGCCGCATATATCATATAAATAAGTGTAACTTATATTCTCGCTTCCGTCACGCGTTAGAAGATATCTCTTGAGTTACCCCAAAGTTCAATGTGCCCGGACCGGTTAGTACTTCATTGCTCTTATGTAAAGCACAGAAGAAAATTTTGTGAATGACCAATGGATTTTAAAGCTAAACGAAACAGAGCTCGAAAGAATATGAACTATGTGTCAGACAAAGTGATCGGATATAAGGAAATTGCTGCGATAGCAAAAGGTGCAAATAGTTATTATTAAGGTGAAGATCTAGTACGTATCTGTTAGGCAATACGCATTAATTGAATCTGGTGTAGTCAGCCATTGTATGGGTTATTTAAAAATCAAGAATTTTTAGCGCATACCGTCGTTAAAAGAAAGTATAAATTATTGAAACTGATGGGATAATTTTCGATTTAAACCCAAGGTACATGTATATTTGCGATTAAAATCGATTAAGTATAAGTTAAATTAAGCTGCAATTTAGTTACAGCGAAGAGAAATATGGAAACGCGACCGGTAATTTAATGCAAATTGGTGTTACCGTCTAATCATGCAGGATCGTGGTACATATTCGCCTGTACCCAACCAACGAAAATGCCGAAATTCCGGCTTTTCGCTTAACCAAGCGTCGTATCGAACGTACCATTCGCCGCTTGGTATATTTACGAGCATCAGGTGGGACAAGTATCACATTTGCCCTTGGGGCGGGTTGGTGAAATACGCAACTTTTTCTCGCATCAGCTTAAGAATTTAAAATTTGTTGTTTTTGATTTTGTGCTGAAGCATTGCGAATTATTAATTTATACTACAATATTTTAAATTTACAATTGAACCGAAACTGCATAAAGCAAGCTAATATATGAAGAGAAAATTAGCTTTGAGAGGAAATCCGTTTTTTTTTTTACTTTTGCGCTTCGACGATCCGACACTTTAAAATATAATTATGGATAAAAACGAAACATTATACAACGCCGCGAGGTGGCATATTACTGTTGTGTTTTTTTTAGATAGTAAGGCACAATCGCTGGCTACTGGAAAGCTGCATTTAAATGAAAGTTGTTGTAGCATCAGCAGTATGATGTATTTGAGTGGACGTGGAAAAGCAAGGCAACGCGTTGTCAAGAATGCCCAAGCCAAGTTGGGTATCGGAACTATGCTGTTTAGTCTGATTATAGTTTGCCTAACTGTGAATGGAGTAAATTCCCAGCAAGGCTCGTGTAGGATATCTCTTGTATCCAAGAGACAATGCGGCCCGACCGGGATTGCTAGGTCGGATTGCGAAGGACGGTAAGTTGGATAAACTTGTAAAATATTCAATATAAAACGTGTACCTGTGTTTTTAACCGAACGAACTCCGTTCTTGGCTTTATGCACAGTGTACAAACGTTAAAATATAAAATTAATAACGTTTTTTGCAAATTATTTATATGGTAGGGGGGGGGGACACCTCTAGCACATAATATCCAATAAAATATAGTCGTGGTGAAAGGGTTTTATAACTGTTTGAACGTTCTTCGTTTACTTCTTTGTTTTTATTTTTTATTTTTAACAAATGGAAGGAGAAAATATAATAAAAAGGTTTCACGTTCCCCACCCCATACTACACTAGACATGCATAGTTTCCAAATTCTACATTACATTTACCCGTTTATCCAGGGGATGTTGCTACGATGGAGGCAGTACACACCCGAGACTCATGTGTTACTTCAGAGGTAGGCTTATTTTGTCAAATAGAATTCGTAGTAAGATTTTCTTGTTTAAAATGCTCCGTTTGCATAGAAGTGTTTCACTGAGTTTGTTTTGTATTTATAAATAACGGGCGTAACAGAACACGTATAGGCTTGAACCGAAAACAACTGTTCACTAATTTAATTGTACGCTTTGCGTGTGAGGTATGTTATGTTGCATGAACAAGCTTTAGGTTTTATTTTTTTAAATTACTTCATCGCTTTTGCATATATATTCTTATACTCACGTCACGTGTTTCTATATTCTTTTAAGCAAGACTGTTGGGATTTGAGTCGCAGGAAAGATCACAGTCACAACCCCCAAGTACTCCGTCTCCCACTCCACGATCTGCGACCATGACCGCTTTACAAGTTTTCGCCATGCTGCAAAATCAAGGCGTAGATGCACGTACAGCACTAGCGCTGATATACGAAGGTATAAACTATAAAAGGACATTTTTGCTACAAAACAAAATGACATATCGGACGTATTATATGTTCCTCTATACTTTATAGGATGTTTAAACTGTCAGCAACATATTATGAAAAATCCACAAAAATAATTACCCCAAAAGTTACATATATAATATAGTAGAGTGGGGAAAGATGGGACACCTTTAGCACACAGTATCTAAATATCCTAATGGGAGTCCTGAGAATACGGTTTTATAATTCTTTGAATGTTTTTTGTTTACCACCAATTTAGACGAGAAATAAGAATGAACATGTGTCCCATCTTCCCCCACCCTACTATACGTAGTAACTCACAAGCTGGCACGAGGTGTGGAACGTAACACCCGCGTGTTATAACGACTGTCATTGCGTTGCTGCGCGAGGACAAAAGTTATTCATTCATATTTTATATGACAACTAAATATAGTAGTGTGGGGTAAGACAGGACACCTTCAGCACACAGCATTTAACAACGCTCTTTCAGAGTCTAGAGCGCACGGTTATGTATATAGTAGGGTGGGGAAAAGATGGGACACCTTAAGCACAAAATATTCAAGTATCCAGATCGTGTTTTAAACATTTAACAGCTGTCTGTGGGAGTCGTGAAGATACAGTTTTATAATTCCTTGAATTTTCTTCATTTACTACCAAAGGAGGCGAGAAAATAGAATGAAAAGGTGTCCCATCTTCCCCCAACCTACTATATATTTTTTAAATATTCTTAGTTTACGAATAATTGTGGCGACAAAACAGAGTGCAACCATGCCCAATCTTACCCCATCGTACTCTATTCTCTGCAAGCATTCTGGATTGTTTTCTGTGCTAAACTATTATTTTGACTTACAGAACTATACGGGATAAACTATTTTACTCTTCTTACTTTGTGGAGAGAATTCGGAACGAACTACCTTTATCTGCTTTTCGTATCAAGTAAGATTCAATACCAACTACAACATAATGATAAATTTCGTATTTTAATTTGACCAAGTAGATTCGAGTTTTTTTAATAAACTACCTGTAAAGATTATTGTAGCCTACAAACATATTCCATATACTGCGGTGCACTTCGCTTATACTGGTCTGATATGTCGAGTGTATGCTTATATACAGCTAAACTATTTGCATATTGACGTCAGTAAAAATAATCAGCATTCCCGCAAAACGTATATGTAAAGTACTCTCTGTTTCAGATCGTGCTGCGAACAGAACGGTAAACCCGAATAGTCCACGTAAGTTATAACCATCTATATCTTATGGAAATACCATTTTTTCTGATTAAACTTTGTGCAATTAGCTTACGCGATATGATAGGCTATATATATAAATAGTAGGATGGGGGAGACTGGCCACATGTAATGTATAAATATCCCGATCGTGTTTTAAACAATTAACAACGATTCATGAAAGTCATGAAGGTACAGTTTCATAGTTTCCTAATGTTCTTTGTTTACTAGTAAATGGGACAAAAAAGAGGATGAAACGGTGTTTCATTTTCCCCACCATATACTACCTAAAAGTTTTGTATAATTTTAAGTTTTAGTATGAGACATAAACTTATATGAGATAAGAATGCAATCCTTTAAATGTTTAAACGAAATTTAATGTGCAGTTTTAACCAATACACGTACAGGACTCTTATTTGCCGGCGGCGAGCCTGATTACCCAGGATCCCAAGTACTTAATACTTGCAACCCAGCCAACGTTGGAAATACATGCGGTAATCCGGCTTACACAACCAGTACTTCTTATCTTTTTATGCTGCTTAAAATATGTAACTGTCTAAAAATCACGTAATGTATAGCCGAGGTGTGGTGCCTTATTTAACGCATTTTTTGGATACTACTAAGCGCGGAAAATAACCGGATATCGGATTGTTACAACACTTCGCGTGTGAATTAAACCACGTCAGAAGCTTGCGTGACCACACGATGATAATTATTATACTGTTTTCATATCCAACGGTCTGTTCTTGACCTTTTTGACCGGCTTGATATTGCTTCAATTTGAACATGACGTGCCTTTCGTATAAACAAATAACATAGCGCATGCAAAGGCGTCGCCCACCGCTTCTAAATAACCCGACGATTTGTTTTGAAACGTTTCTCTCATTGCCACAGGGGAAGTTGCATTAGATGGAAATGCTGCTGGGATGCAAGTACACGTACGTGCTACCATGCGACAAATAACGGTAACTATAATACCATATTGCAAGCATACGTTAGCGGTTACATATAGCTGCGTTAAAGAACAAACGCAAAGTCGGTTAAAATACAGTCCCGAGGGCAGCTCACGCTACCGAAAAGGTATGCAGCGACTTCCAAGCTAGAAATCATTAACTATCTTGTAGCTGTAACCCTTCAAATTGATGTGCGTGTTTCAGTTACAAAGCTTACGTCAAAACTTATATCCCTTAATTTGAAGTAAATATTACACCATATGTAACGTTGTTAAATCCCCCAGGCAATTCGGTTAACCTTTAGCCTAACTGTCTTTACTACTTTAAACGACAACTATTTCCGATTTCAATTAAATTCGTATAAAGTTTAGTAAAATATGATGTGAAGCAAGCAAGCACAAACAAAACCTCCAACAACTATTTAATTATTAGAATTTAACAACGTAAATCACTGATAACTATCACCTGTCAATATTTCTAGTTATTTACCTGCGTCAACGGTGTAGGCCGGGATTTAGAAACCCACCTAAATGCAAGGTAAGTGTGTGTATTTTCCACATATAAGCAAGTCACACATACTATCGTCACGTACAATGTTCTCACATTGTCATATAAATCTTAAATCCATGGCTGTTAAAATTTGAACCATTAAGGTTGCAAAACAAACCTACAAGTTTACCTGCATGTATTCCACTACAATATTTGTTATCTGCCCAACAAAGCTTATTTAAAGATGGGCAGTGATAAGTTGACAATAAACGACTATGTTCGTAATGAGAACGATTCTATGCTTGTACAAGTAAACCTAAAACATTAAATTTATACTCCTTTTGTTGCGTGTACGCTTCAAAAGGCAATGCCGACTTGCTGACTATATACCTATCGTGTATAAATTTTTACTGACTGAGAATCATAATAATGCTGTCTAACACTGCTTAGAAACTTTCACTTTAGGTACTGACTGTGGAAAATAATCTTATTATCTTTAGATATTGATGAGTGCTGTCAATCCATGCCAAAATGGTGGAATATGCACTAACTTGTTAAATGGTTATCGATGTAACTGTCTTTCTTCTATTGCTGGCCCAACTGTGAAAATAGTAAGTTGCTGGAATGTCATAATCATGAGCTGTGATATGTATAAACTGTACTATGTATAAAACTATATATAACAGGTAGGGAAGATGGTACATTTTTTATACTCTGTTACTGTCCACTGTGGTAGTAATCAAAAATAAACTTACAAAATTATTTAACCATATGCTTATGACTATTTTCCCAAACAACTAAACTTCTCATTTACATAGGCCTAACATTGACTGTTTATTAGAGTGTCAAAACCCTCCTACATTATTGAATGGGGATATACACCAATCAGAACACCTCCTATCTACGATATCAATGAAATTATAACCTACACCTGTAATGGGAACTATGCCTTGCAAGGAGGAAACACCATAGTTTGTTTAAGTACTGGCCAGTTTACCATCCTTAGTGCAACCTGTGTACAAGGTTAGTAGCCTGCGATAACAACAATCGATGTTTACTATTAAGCAAAATCAATAACAATGCTTATGAAGTTTGTTGCTGGTACGTCGCTTTATGTGTTACGATTCACCATCTATATTACAACCATAAATTTCATGTTTCCTTATTTAGCAAAATTCTGCTTATGCAATATGTATAAAAAAAACATGCCAAATACAGCAGCAAATATTATATAGTGACTTTTATGTACTCAACCAGTTAAAATGACTTAATTACAGGATGTCCAAGGCCCCCAGATATTCCTAATGGTGTTATTACACCACCAGATGCATACATCGCGGTTGGTAGTGCTGTTACCTACACATGTAACACCGGCTATACATTCAATCCACAAGGAACTTATAAATTGGCTTGCCCTCCCACTCAGATCTTTACTGTTCCATCAACAAATACTTGTCAAAAAAGTACGCCACAACTCTACAACAGTGTTTAATTATCTAATGTTCAGATAAAAAAAAATGTTTATTATATACTGTCTTGGATCTTACACTAGTGCTTAAAAATACTTGAAATCTTATTTTTAATTGTTTCACTTTTCAGGTAATAGTGTGTAAAGGTTGAATGCTCAATGCTGTTTCTATTGTTTTCAGTATGTGTACTTGGGCAAGACACATCAGTAATTATTTCAACCCAGTGGTGCTTTAGGGTTGTCTAAATTGTCAGTCATATATTATAAAAAGTTCCCCCCAAAATAATACCCTTCCGAATTTACATACATTGTAACTCCTCAGAACGAACAAGGTGTATAAATCAGAAAACCAGTGTTGTAACGGCTGTCGCATTCTGTAATGATAAATAAGTTTCATTAATTCAAGTGTGTTTTATTGGGATTTAAATAAACATGTTTTGTTATCCTCCAATTCAGATTGCCAGAGTGCACCTCCACCAAGTGCAAATGGTTTTGCTCCAACTTACAATCCACCATCTACAACCTCTTTCCCACCTGGAACAACAGCCACCTATACATGTGGCCCCAATTATGCTTTTCCACTTGGCACAGTAGCAACCTTAACTTGTTCAACCACTGGTACTTGGAGTTCTGCTACTGCTCCAATTTGTGCACAAGGTTGGCAGTTTGGCTTTAAGTGTTTTGATAAAACACAGGCAAAACATAATTTTTAATATAAATCATTTTTATCTCAACAATTAATCTACGCATCTTATCAACAAATACATTATTTATAAAAACTAGTTTTCTTCTAATTTTAATGTTTGGTACAAGCAACTGTGTTAAACATACTCTAATTGTATCTTTCCTTGATAACTAGGATGTCCACGGCCGGCTAATATTTTGAATGGTGAAATCACACCAGCTGATGCATCAATTCCAGTTGGTGGAAGCATCACTTACACTTGCAACTCTGGATACACTTTCAACCCTGCTGGCCAAGCTGTTCTCACATGCCCTTCAACTTTAAGTTTTGTAGTTCCGCCCGGAAATATTTGCTTTAAAAGTATGGTTAATTTATGTAATTAATTACCAAACGATCAAAAATATGTGTACACGGACATTTATTTCAATTTACTGTAAACTTTAAACATTATATTTTAATATGAAAAATATGGTTAGATTGCCAAGCTGCACCACCAGAAGGAACAAATGGATCGCCTCCAGGATACAGCACAACAATTATAAGCGGTTCTAACACTTACTCCCCAGGAACTAATGCTATTTATAGTTGCAATGCAAACTTTGCATTCCCATCTACAGTTTCAAATACATTAACCTGCCTTACAACTGGTTTATGGTCTCCAAATGTGGCACCTGCCTGTGTGAGTGGTAAGTGAACACAAAAAAATATTTTTTTTAAAAAAACAGCAAAAATTATTTTTTTTAAGTGTTATTTTTTTTAAAAATGTTATTTTTTTTTAAAAAAACAGCAAAAAGTTTATTAAATTAACTTTTAATAGTTTAATGTTATTTTGTGAATGAAACAAACTTGTTTTCATAAAGGAACAAACTTTTAAAAAAAGGTTTCTGTTTTAGGTTGTCCACGACCACCTGATATTCCAAATGGAATTATTCAACCACCTGACCAGTTTATTGCTGTTGGCAGCACAGTTACCTACTCCTGCATACAAGGATATGCGTTCAACTCGGCTGGTACTGCCACCTTAACATGCCCCGCATCTCTCAGTTTTGTTGTTCCAACGGAAAACACATGCCAACCAAGTACGCTCATCAGTTTAAAATTTAAAAAGCATGACAATACATGCTTTTGTAGAAACCACTTTAATCCTGATTCTGTTCATAACCCTGTTCAAATTTGCTTCTTTGACAGTCGCTTTTGTGAACATACCAAACTGTTCTCTTTTTTAAATTTAAATTTAAAAAACAGATTTTTAAGTTTACTTCTATGGTGAATTAGAATTATCACATTAAAAAAAGGAAAAACAAACTAAAAAAAAAGCCAAAAACTGTTGTTTTTCAGATTGTCAGTCTGCACCACAAAAAACAGCCAACACAGGTGACCCCAGTTACAATAATCAACCTGTTGTGGTTGGCAACCTCAACACTTATTTGGCTGGAACAACAGCAACATACACCTGTATACAAAACCATATATTTCCCACTGGTGTGACAGGAACACTAACATGTACACCAAGTGGAACATGGAACCCACAAAACGCACCAATCTGTGTCCCAGGTTTGGATATTCTAAATATTACAACACATGCAATCTTAGAGAATTGTGTTTTTACACTTAATCACTTGCATTTGTTACGTAAAGTGTGGTCCAGGACGCTGCTCTAACGGCCTACCGCAACTGACCAGACTGGTGTAGGATTTCTTAACACACAGTTTAATGGCATATGAAAACTACTATAATAAAACGATAAGAATAACGCTTTGACACACTATAAAGTCTTGACCACAGTAACCAAAAGCGTTTAACCCTAAAAGAAACAATACCTTACACATTGCATATAGCAGACAATTTGCTGAACTATTTGATTGTTTTAGAATTTTATATAGTTCTTCGAATAAATATATTCAGTTAAAATTGAATATCACAGAAATAATCAGATTTTTTACCGATTAACAGTATCGTCATGTACATCAGCACCATCAGATACGTGTTGCAATGCACCTGTTTACTCCAATAATCCAATCATTGGATCGCAGAACTACGTGGTTGGAACGACTGCTACCTATACCTGTAATCAAGGATCTCATATAGCTGGTGGAGATGATTTCATTACTTGCATGTCAAATGGACAGTGGTCTCCAAGTACAGCACCATCTTGTTTCCAAGGTAAACTAGAAGTTGGGAAAAAAACGGTTGCTTCGTGCATGACGCTGCTTATTACAATTAAAATTAATGGTTATTTGATGCGATAAAACGCAAAGAAACAGTTTAATAAAACGCATTAACACTTTACCATACAAGTCAGTACGCAGCAACAACATACAAACAGTAAAAGAAGTATACAGATAACAGGTCACTGAAACTCAACTGTAAGTCACCAACTGTAGACAGGTAAAACATATCTATAGTTTTGCTTTGATTTTAGTTTGTAGTGCTGCACCTACTCCCCAAACAAATAGTGGAGGGCCAAACTACTCACCTGCTGTTATCACTGGAACTACAACATATAAAAAAGGAACCACTGCTGTTTATACTTGTTCTGGAGCATTTGCATTTGCTACTACGGAGAGTGATACACTTACTTGTGGAAGTGTCAGTTTCTGGTGCATGGGAGAAAACAGTATCACCTACATGTACTGCAGGTGTGTTACTCTATCAACAGTTTAGAAATACCTTTAAATTTTTAAAGTACAAACAAGTTACATTTTCTTTGTTTTCAAGTATGCTCTACTGCTCCAACTGAAATGGCAAATGGTATCCCACCTACTTATGCACCAGGGACCATTGGTAGTAACAATTATAAAAGTGGAACGGTTGCAACATACACTTGTACACCTCCAAATCGGTTTCCAGCTGGTACAACTGGAACATTGACATGTAATGCAGGAACATGGAATCCCAGCACATCACCACAATGTTCAGCAGGTAAATAAAAATTGTTCAAATCTAGTATAAAGCATTAACATTCTACTGTTTATTTCAGTATGCTCCGCTGCCCCAACGCGAAGTTCAAATGGTAAACCTATAATTTACAGTTCAAGTGGAACTACTATAGGAGGTATCACAACTTATTCTAGTGGAACACAAGCCATTTATGCATGTAATGGTGATTTCGCTTTTCCAGCATCAGTTTCTGACACACTTACATGCAATGCTGGAACTTGGAATCCAGCATCTGCACCACAGTGCACTGCAGGTATACCGCATATATATAAGAAAGCAGAATTGATAAAAGTTAAATGTGGCCAAAAACCTAACTCCATGATACTCTGTTTACAGTGTGTTCAGTTGCACCATCTGCTTCATCTAATGGAAATCCACCAACGTACAGCCAAGCAGCTGTCACAATTAGTGGAAACACAAAATATAGAAGTCAAACTACTGCAACATATACTTGTCAAAATAGCTTTAGTTTTGCAACTTCCACATCTGACACATTAACATGCAATGCGGGTACATGGTCACCAAGTACACCTCCATTGTGTGAAGCCGGTAAGATAGCTTATAAATAAACAGTTTTGAACCTACACTGTTAGTTCAGAAAATACAAAAAAAACATTTTATACAAACGCACCTTTTAAACGTTTTTGAAAAGAAATGAAATGGGAACTTTCTTTAAACGCAATATATTCAGTTTGTAGTGCTGCACCTACTCCCCAAACAAATAGTGGAGGGCCAAACTACTCACCTGCTGTTATCACTGGAACTACAACATATAAAAAAGGAACCACTGCTGTTTATACTTGTTCTGGAGCATTTGCATTTGCTACTACGGAGAGTGATACACTTACTTGTGGAAGTGTCAGTCCTGGTGCATGGGAGAAAACAGTATCACCTACATGTACTGCAGGTGTGTTACTCTATCAACAGTTTAGAAATACCTTTAAACTTTTAAAGTACAAACAAGTTACATTTTCTTTGTTTTCAAGTATGCTCTACTGCTCCAACTGAAATGGCAAATGGTATCCCACCTACTTATGCACCAGGGACCATTGGTAGTAACAATTATAAAAGTGGAACGGTTGCAACATACACTTGTACACCTCCAAATCGGTTTCCAGCTGGTACAACTGGAACATTGACATGTAATGCAGGAACATGGAATCCCAGCACATCACCACAATGTTCAGCAGGTAAATAAAAATTGTTCAAATCGAGTATAAGGCATTAATATTCTACTGTTTATTTCAGTATGCTCCGCTGCCCCAACGCAAAGTTCAAATGGTCAACCTCCATCATACAGTTCAAGTGGAACTACTGTAGGAGGTATCACAACTTATTCTAGTGGAACACAAGCCATTTATTCATGTACTGGTGATTTCGCTTTTCCAGCATCAGTTTCTGACACACTTACTTGCAATGCTGGAACTTGGAATCCAGCATCTGCACCACAGTGCACTGCAGGTATACCGCATATATATAAGAAAGCAGAATTGGTAAAAGTTAAATGTGGCCAAAAACCTAACTCCATGATACTCTGTTTACAGTGTGTTCAGTTGCACCATCTGCTTCATCTAATGGAAATCCACCAACGTACAGCCAAGCAGCTGTCACAATTAGTGGAAACACAAAATATAGAAGTCAAACTACTGCAACATATACTTGTCAAAATAGCTTTAGTTTTGCAACTTCCACATCTGACACATTAACATGCAATGCGGGTACATGGTCACCAAGTACACCTCCATTGTGTGAAGCCGGTAAGATAGCTTATAAATAAACAATAGTTTTGAACCTACACTGTTAGTTCAGAAAATACAAAAAAAACATTTTATA